>NC_135719.1:30463033-30799120 GCF_964656455.1 Halichoerus grypus | reverse complement strand
AAGAAGACATCCAAATGGCCGAGAGACACATGAAAAAGTGTTCAACATCGCTCGGCATCAGGGAAATCCAAATCAAAACCTCAATAAGATACCGTCTCACACCAGTCAGAATGGCTAAAATTAACAAGTCAGGAAATACAGATGTTGGCAGGGATGCGGAGAAAGGGGAACCCTCCTCCACTGTTGGTGGGAATGCAAGCTGGTGTAGCCACTCTGGAAAACAGTATGGAGGTTCCTCAAAAAGTTGAAAATAGAGTTACCATATGATCCAGCAATTACACGACTGGGTATTTACCCCAAAGATACAAATGTAGGGATCCGAAGGGGTACGTGCACCCTGATGTTTATAGCAGCAATGTCCACAATAGCCAAACTGTGGAAAGAGCCAAGATGTCCAACGACAGATGAATGGATAAAGAAGATGTGATATATATATATATATATATATATATATATATATATGTATATATACAGTGGAATATTATGCAGCCATCAAAAGAATGAAATCTTGCCATTTGCAAGGACGTGGATGGAACTGGAGGGTATTATGCTGAGCGAAATAAGTCAATGAGAGAAAGACATGTATCATATTCCCTCATTGATATGAGGAATTCTTAATCTCAGGAAAGAAACTGAGGGTTGCTGGAGTGGGGGTGGGGTGGGAGGGATGGGGTGACTGGGTGATAGACACTGGGGAGGGTATGTGCTCTGGTAAGCGCTGTGAATTGTGCAAGACTGTTGAATTTCTGATCTGTACCTCTGAAACAAATAATGCAATATATGTTAAGAAAAAAAAAAGAAGAAGATAGCAGGAGGGGAAGAAGGAAGGGGGGAATCGGAGGGGGAGGTGAACCATGAGAGACGATGGACTCTGAAAAACAAACTGAGGGTTCTGGAGGGGAGGGGTGTGGGAGGATGGGTTAGCCTGGTGATGGGTATTAAAGAGGGCACGTTCTGCATGGAGCACTGGGTGTTATGCACAAACAATGAATCATGGAACACTACATCTAAAACTAATGATGTAATATATGGTGATTAAGATAACAAAAAAAGTAAAAAAAAAAGAGTCTTTGCAACAAATGGTGTTGGGAAAAGTGGAAAGCAATATGCAAATAATGAGTCAACCACTTTCTTACACTATACACATAAAATAAATTCAAAATGGATGAAAGACATAAATGTGAGTCATAAAATCATAAAAATCCTAGAAGAGAACATAGACAGTAACCTCTCTGACAGAGCATAGCAACTTCGTTCTAGATATGTCTCATGAAGTAAGGAAAACAAAAGCAAAAATAAACTACTGGGACTACATCAAAATGAAAGCTTCTGCACAGCAAAGGAAACAACCAACAAAACTAAAATGCAACATACAGAATGGGAGAGGATATTTGCAAATGACATGTCTGATACAGGATTAGTATCGAAAATACATAAAGAACTTATAAAACTCAATACCTAAAAAACAAATAATTCAATTAAAAATATGTGGGAAGTCATGAATAGACATTTTACCAAAGAAGACATATAGATGGCTAAGAGACAGATGAAAAGATGTTCATCACTCACTCATCATCAGGGAAATACAAATCAAAACCACAATGAGTGGCTGCCACTCTGGAAAACAGTATGGAGGTTCCTCAAAAAGTTGAAAATAGAGCTACCATATGACCCAGCAATTGCACTATTGGGTATTTACCCCAAAGATACAAATGTAGGGATCCGAAGGGGTATGTGCACCCCGATGTTTATAGCAGCAATGTCCACAACAGCCAAACTATGGAAAGAGCCAAGATGTCCATCGACAGATGAATGGATAAGGAAGATGTAGTATATATATACAATGGAATATTATGCAGACATCAAAAGGAATGAAGTCTTGCCATTTGCAATGACATGGATGGAACTGGAGGGTATTATGCTGAGCGAAATAAGTCAATCAGAGAAAGACATGTATCATATGATCTCACTGATATGAGGAATTCTTAATCTCAGGAAACAAACTGAGGGTTGCTGGAGTGGGGGGGTGGGAGGGATGGGGTGGCTGGGTGATAGACACTGGGGAGGGTATGTGCTATGGTGAGAACTGTGAATTGTGTAAGACTATTGAATCACAGACCTGTACCTCTGGAACAAATAATACATTATATGTTAAAAAAAAATAATAAGAAGAAGGTAGCAGGAAGGGAAAAATGAAGGGGGGGAAATCGGAGAGGGAGACGAGTCCATGAGTATGGACTCTGAGAAACAAACTGAGGGTTCTAGAGAGGAGTGGGGTGGGGGGATGGGTTAGCCTGGTGATAGGTATTAAAGAGGGCACATACTGAATGGAGCACTGGGTGTTATACGCAAACAATGAATCAGGGAACACTACATCAAAAACTAATGATGTAGGGCGCCTGGGTGGCTCAGTTGGTTAAGCGACTGCCTTCAGCTCAGGTCATGATCCTGGAGTCCCGGGATCGAGTCCCGCATCGGGCTCCCTGCTCAGTAGGGAGTCTGCTTCTCCCTCTGACCCTCCTCCCTCTCATGCTCTCTGTCTCTCATTCTCTCTCTCTCAAATAAATAAAATCTTAAAAAAAAAAAAAAAAACTAATGATGTAATGTATGGTGATTAACATAACATAATAAAAACAAACAAACTACAGTAATTTAAACAGTACACTATTGGTTTAAAATCAGACACAGGGGTGCCTGGGTGGCTCAGTCAATTAAGCATCTGCCTTCAGCTCAGGTCGTGATCCCGGGGTCCTGGGATCGAGCCCCGCATCGGGCTCCCTCCTCGGCGGGAAGACTGCTTCTCCCTCTCCCACTCCCCTATATCAATATAGGTAGCCAGAATATACAATTCTCCAAAGAAAACAATCAAATGGTCAACAGATATACGAAAAGATGCTTAACATCACTAATCATCAGAGAAATGCTAATCAAAACTACATTATGATATCATCTCACATGCATTAGAATGACTATGTTCAGGCATACAAATTACAACAGGTGTTGACAAAGAAGTGAAGAAAAGGGGAGCCTGGTACTTTGTTGGTTGGGACAAAAATTCTTATAGCCATTATGAAAATATATATATAGGAAACTTTATGTTCCACACTAATGGTGGAACATAGAGTTTATGTGATCACACTATATGATCCAGCAAACCCACTTCTGGGTGTATATTTAAATAAGGATCTAAAAGATACATCTGCACTGCCATTTAAATTGCAGAATTATTCACAATAGCCAAGATATAAAAACAACCCAAATATTCATCAACTTATCAATGGATTAAAAATATAATACAATGGAATATTACTCAGCCTTAAAAAAGGAAATACTATCATTTGTGACAAAATGTACAAACCTGGAAGACATTATGCTAAGTGTAATAAGTCATTCACAAAAGAACAAATTCTGCTTGATTCCTCTTACATGTGGCATATAAAATAGTCAATGGTATAGTATACAATAGAATGATAATTGCCAGGGACTTGGGGGGGAGAGAGATTTGGGTAGTAGATGGGTGTAAAGTTTTAGTTATACAAGATGAGTAAGTTCCAGAGACCTGACATACAACATAGTGCCTGTGGTTAATAATAAGGTAATGTGTATTGAAAAATGTATTAGGAGAATGGATTTCATGTTAAGTGTTATCACACACACACACACACACACACACAAACCAGAAAACAAATAGACACACACAAACAATACTTTTGGAGGCAATGAATATGTTTACTGCCTGTATTGTGGTGATAGTAACTTGAATGTAGATGTTCAAAGTCACCAAACTGTATACATTGTTTTTTTTTTGTTTTCTTTCTTTTTTTTTTTTTGTATAGAAATATCTCAGAAATCTTGTGGGTTTGGTTCCAAACTGCTGTAATAAAGTTAATACAGTGAATCAAATTTCTTTTCATTTCCCAGTGCATATAAATCTGTGTTTATACCAGATTGTAGTCTATTCAGTGTGTAATAGCATTTTGTCTAAAAAATGTATATACTTAAATTCAAAAATATTTTATTGGTAAAAAATGCTACCATCATCTGAGCTTTCAGCCACAATCACTGATCACAAATCACCATAACAAATATACTAATAATGACAAAGTTTGAAACATTATAGGAATTATCAAAATGTGACACAGAAACACAAAGTAATTACTATTGGAAAAATGGCACCGATAGATTTTCTTAATGCAGGGTTGCCACAAACCTTCAATTTGGAATAAATGCAATATTTGCAAAGCACAAAAAAAGGAAAGCACAATAAAATGAGGTATGTCTGTATACCAATTATACATCAATAAAATTGGAAACATGTTTTTAAAAGACTGATGGTTGGTGTAACAGCTGGTATAACAGCTATACATGAATGACTTCATGTTTGGGAAACAGAAGCCTCTAACGTTTCAGGAGGGTTGACTACTGCATAAGGTGCTTTTATATTCCCCTGTGGGTCTCTAACACAGGACATATCAGTGAACAATATTATATCAGCATTGGCTTTCAGAATAATAGGAAAATCAGCAAGGTTTGCTATCTACCTCAATGACTGTAAGACAGTCATATTCAACCTATTTTATCAGAACCTTGCAATATAGTAGAAAGGTTTAAAAGGTTACACTTGCACAGAATAGCACTAGGATTAGATAATAATATTTGTTCATAGCTAATCAGGCAGCACACTGAGAGATGCATGAGTCTTAAGAACTTGTAAACTAATAACAGCATGAGATATCTATTAGTAAGTTAAGTGTCCCAAGGTCAAAGCCTGAGCTTTTCCAGTCGGGAGAGTGATTGCTACTATGCACTGATAACACCCTTGCACTCTCAGAGCAACAAAACCCAGTAACACAGAAGAGTAAGCAACATGCCTATAACCAGGGCCTAATTTTCTGAATAAGCACACTATTAGAACCACCCTTAATCTCATGACAGAAAACGTAAAAGGTTTTATCAAAGTTAAAACTAAGACAGATGAGGAAACAACTATTTTAAGACCGAAAGTGTTCTTCAGCTTATTTTGACTGTAATTTCAATACTTTATGTAACATCTCAGAGAGACTCAACCTTTTCATAAAAGGCAAGGTTCTATAACAACCCTCAAAATTGTTGGAGGTTTGTTTTGTGTGTGTATGTGTGGTACATTGTTTCATTGGTATATTAGGCTGAATTCAAGATACAACTATCTTCCATCTGTTTTCCAATAAAACATATCACAACTATTTGACTTCAGTTTGGGTATTGCAACTTATCCAAGAAGGCTTTAGTCCTGGGAGGCTAAGAAATTTGGTAAAGCTAAAGTATCTTTCTTACTAGCATGTAAGGTGTTAGGGGCTAAGAATAAATCAGTGTTGAATTAGGATGGAATCTTAAGGTGGACAAAAATTTTTAAGCTTTCTTATAAATGCCTAGAGAATACAGTAGGTGAATCTTTGAATCCCTGGGGAATCAATTGCCACAAAAATCAAAAGTTTCCATAAGAAAACTTAAGCAGGAACCTTGACTTCTTAGGTAAAAGTTAAAAAAAAAAAAAAAAAAGCTGAACATATCTATTACAGAAGAATACTTGACTCATCCATAGTGGGTAAGGAGTGGCAAGGTTGGGTACCACATGTGTTAGAGGAGTTATTTCTCTTAGATTATGTACAAATCTATAAACAAATTGACCTTCCTTGTAATTTTTTTTTCCTTTCTGACAGATAATATGGGAAAATTATAAGGTAAATGTCCTTTTTAAATTATGTCCTGTTTATATAATTTTCCTTTTTTTAACTTTTTTAATTTAAATTCAATTAGCCAATGTATAGTACATCATTAATTTTTGATATAATGTTCAATGATTCATTAGTTGCGTATAACACCCAGTGCTCATCACAGCATGTGCCCTCCTTAATGCCCATCACCCAGTTACCCCATTCCCCCACCCACCTCCCTTTTTGCAACCTTCAGTTTATTTCCCAGACTCAGGAGTCTCATATGGGTTGTCTCCTCTCTTATTTCTTCCCCTTCACTTTTCCCTCCCTTCCCCTATTGTCCTCTGCACTATTCCTTATGTTCCACATATGAGTGAAACCATATGATAACTGTCTTTCTCTGATTGACTTATTTCACTTAGCAAAATACCCTCCAGTTCCATCCATGTCAATGTAAATGGTAGATAGTCATCTTTTCTGATGGCTTAGTAATATTCCATTGTATATATGAACCACATCTTCTTTTCTGATTACTCGTTATATACATTTGAGCTAGAAATAGAGAACATGTTCTATATGTAGTCATTTTTTTTTCTTTATTGTAAGTTATAACAATGGAATCGATCCATTTTATTAAACTGCTATAATTTGTTCTGGAGGCCCATAAAGAGAGATCTATTTCCTATAATTTGGGTGTAACTTGTCAGCATTGGGTGAGACTGCCACTTTCCCATAGCCTCGTTTTGTTTCAGAAAGCACATATTTACCAACCTAGATGGCTGGCATCTCAGGTGCTCCAAAAACACCACATCCATGGTATGGAATATCATAGCCTGAAGTTTACACAACTAGACAGTAATTCCCTTCCTGACACATTATGAAGCACATTGGGAGACAAGGCATATTCTTCTATGGGGGGACAGACTTGCATGGAAACTTCAGAAGAGAAAGAACAGATAGATGATTGTCCCAAAACACCCACACCTTGGATGTTTTTCTGGGTTAGGCAAAAGAAGAAAGGTCAATAGAAATTGCAGAATCCATGGCTCCAGTATACAAACACACACACACACACACACACACACACACACACACAATAGGAAAAGATTAAGTTGGGGAGAATAAACAGATACGTAAATTTATCTTGTTCCCAGTTTTGAGGTTCCCTCATTTTTGCCTATTTCCCTCAATTTTGCCCATTAGTTTGCACCATTTGCCAATTTTTTCCCATTTGATTTCCTGGGGACAGGGAGTATCCTGTTGAGAAGGTGATAAAGATTCAGTGAGATTGTATCCCTTGCATTTTCGTCAGTCTCTTCCTTTTTCCAACATCTTTACTTTCCGATAGTGACTTACTGACTTTACATTACAGTTTGCCTTCTTGTTTGTTGGTGGCCGCAAATAAGGGGGCTTGTGATTTCTTATGAATTATTCACAATATTTTTTTGTGAATAATTACAGGTGGGCAGCTAAAATGGCATAACACAATAAAATTATGTCTTATATTCCTATATATTTTCCCAGAACTGGATTGCTGCCACCGATATCTGAGAAACTATCTGTCCTGGCCATCAACTTACTTTTTCTCCCACTTCTGTTGAATTCCTGGAAACAAATCCCATAATAATGGAGAGGTTCAATGGTCTATTACAATTTTCACATGGATTTATATATTTAAACTGAGAAAATGCCTCAGTGAAAATCAGTGGAGAAGTCATCTAGCTTCTGAATACAGTACTTAATTTCTCCCCACTCATCTGGTATAGAAATATTTCAAGGACTCCTGCCAGCAGCCCCTCATGTTGGGTTTCCAAGGTACAAAGAATAGCCTGAGTTGTTGCAGGAAGTGTATAGTTGGAATCCTGAGGACTTGTTACTCCCTGATGCGGGGGTTACCATTTTGCTTCCATGTGACCTTACCATTAGTCAAAGAAAGTGAACTGAAGGCAAAAATCCATGTAGCAGCCAGTATGCATCCCCCTGAATAGGGCTTTAGATTGAAACTGCCGAGCACCTCAGAAATTTTCGTGGGTATCTCCAGAGTAATTGAATTCTTAGAATAGCTTAGTTGGGGAAAAGGACATATGAACTTTTATCATTTTCTGTTCTTGCAGCAGTCTTGGATACATTCTAAAAAGCATTTGAGTTCCTGGAGTTACCAAAGAATAGGGCTGCTACACTGTATATTGAAATAAAAAAATAAGTTGGTTTCTATGGCACTGTATTTCAGTTCTAATTTTGCCATTTAGTAGCATAATTGTTTTATTCCAGTTTTTTTTTTCTAATTTACTAGGGCAACCACCATCTATTCTGATGCTTTCCTTCTGACACAGTGTCTTATCTAAATTTTCAATGACCACTTGTTCTTCCTTTATTATATCTGCTTCCATAACTATGTTTTCTTAGCCTAGAACTCTTCTACATCCCTTCCTAAGAATGGCACCTATGCTGGTGTCAGCATAATTTTTATGTTATCAAGTTTCCTTATGACCCAAGCCATGGCATTCTCATTATAGATCTTTTTGATCCTGCAAATTCTAACTAGAGTTGGCATTCTTAAACCCTTGTGGCAAAGTGGATTAGAGTTTGGGAAGATTCAGCAAAGTTAGTCTGGATAGTTGTCGTGTGTCCCCAGTGTAGAATGTCAGAAAGTACTCTTCTTCAGTAGTCTTTATTTAAGAGGACAGGAGTAGGAGAGTAGTCAAAATTGAAAACTGTATCTCTTGGGAACTACTCCTAAACAGTAAATAATATACCAAGAAGCTTCTAATTTTATTGATTGTTACATCCACAGGCAAATAAATGTCTGACTCTCAAACCTTTGTCCACAATTGTCAGGAGACTTAAATATTCATAGTCCAAAAATGACCCATAAATACAATACATTGAAAACATGAAGTAATATAATGGTTGACTTTGTCTACTTGGGCATTTAGACCCAAGCAAATGTTGCACTATAGAAATGCCAAATGAATCATAAAACTCTCTCAACTTTCAGTTAAAGCAAGCTCAGGTGAAAAATGAAATTCTTCTGTTGAAGATCCCATCATATACATGACCCTGGGAGAAAAGGAAGCCATAATGATAGTCATGTTGTTTGAAAGAATGAACCTAAATGCCCTAGAGGTAAGTCTTCACTGATTTAAAAATCAATTAGGAATTTTTCAGCTACCAAAGGTAGTTAACTAGCCCTAATTCACGTAATGGTGCATATCATGCCAGTCAGATGACTGCAATACACAATATAAGAAAGAAACGAAGTATAATTTCCCAAAAAACATGAGAATGAAGCACCCAAATCCAGTTAATATAGGAGTATTTCTCACTTGGAAGGAGGCAGGAAGGGGTGGATGAACAACTTCACACAGATTTATTATCTGAAGCCCATCATTAGAATGTCTACTCTAGGAAACCTAAGAACCCCTTCCTCCACTTCACAATCTAGGATTATCATTTCTGATGGCCCCCAATGTAATTCTAGTGAGCATGGTTTTTATGTTATCACACCTCCTCAAGACATCATCATTTGCTCAAATTGTGGCACCCCCTCTACCTACAACTTCTTTGTCCTGAAAACTCTTACTATGGATGGCACTCTTAACCTCTGGTCCCAAGTGAACTAGATATATGAAAAATTCAGTGCAGGGCAACTGGGTAGTTAATGGTGCCCCAGGGAAAGTGAGCTAAATGGTTCTGTTCTCCATTTGTTTTTGTCTATGCAGACAGTGTTGGGACAGTAGTCAAAGATGAAAAATATATATATCATATCTGCATTGTTCATGTGTTCCTCTGTGGTTTCTACATTAGGGATACTGGGTGTCCTTACTCAAAAAAGGCCACATTCCTTTGAATATAGACCAGAGGTTCACTAAATGCAGTCAAGTCAGAGCAAATAAAGTACATTGGTCTCAAAACCTGTCAAGAGCATTTATACAGAAACAACATCTTACTATTAACCAGTTCTTGTATCTTCCTGTATCTTCCAGATTCCAGAGCAGAAAAAAAAATGGCATCTCTCATAGCATATGTTTTCCTCCTAAAGTAAACCTAATGATGTAAGAAGCTAGATATCAGGTATCCGGCTACTTATGATTTTATTCAATCTCATGTATCATGGTCAAAGCATATAACTGAATCTCAAACTTCTGGCTGCAAATTCCAAGGTCCTTCAATTGTGAGTTGTTCATTTATGATGCACATATTTCACAGCACCTTAGAAAACTCAAATAATCTAACAGAAATAAATCTATCTGCACGTGAATTTAGATCCAACCCAATAATGTATCATAAAAAATAATACCAATTAATTACAAGGTTTTTCTGGGGCGCCTGGGTGGCTCAGTCGTTAAGCGTCTGCCTTCGGCTCAGGTCATGATCCCAGGGTCCTGGGATCGAGCCCGCATCAGGCTCCCTGCTCTGCAGGAAGCCTGCTTCTCCCTCTCCCACTCCCCCTGCTTGTATTCCCTCTCTCGCTGTCTTTCTCACTGTCAAATAAATAAATAAAATCTTAAAAAAATTACAAGGTTTTTCAACTTCAATCACAGCAAAACTTCAGGTATAAAGTTCTCATGAAGATATCATCTATGTGAGTCACTCATGGAGAAAAATTAGCCATCATAATATCCATGTTTCCTTAAAGAATGAACCTAAATATCTTAGAGGCTACTCTTTCTCAGTCTGTAGATATATTTGGAATTATGTCTCTCTGTAATTATTGAGGGGAATTCAGATTAATTTTTATTTTTGGTATCATTCCACCTGTTTTTCACACCTGTTGCAACTGCAGTTTCCTTTTTTAAAATTTTTTTTTAAGATTTGTTTATTTATTCATTTTAGAGAGAGAGAGAACATGAGGGAAGGGCAGAGGTAGAGGAAGAAAGAGAACCTCCAGCAGACTCCCCACTGAGCAAGGAGCCCAATACAGGGCTCCATCCCAGGACCCTGAGATCATGACCTATGCCAAAATCAAGAGTTGGACCTTAACTGACTGAACCACCCAGGTGCCCATGCTGTTTCCTTTTTAAACTCAGCTCTGTAAACTGTGGATAATTTATCCCTGTGCTAAAAAATATTTTAGCTTAGCACTTTAGCTTTTTATTCCACACAGTTTAGGTATTTACTATAGATCCCTGTGCAGCCAGAATTTGGTAAAACAGCACTGTGCTTATCGGTTAAACTTCAACAAATGTGTTCATTCTGCATGTAATCATTCATATTTTCCCCATAAGTTCCCTGCATGGGCAAAACATATCATTTAATATTCTCAGTTTAAGAAAATTACTGAAGACAGCTCCCCTGTAGATGCTCTCCCTCATCTGCTATTTTAGTCTCTCCATTTTTATTTCCCTTGTATGGTTTGAAAATGGGACTCATCTTTTTTTCATATTGATATCCAATATATCTAGTACCAACTTTTTTTTTTTAAGATTTTTATTTATTTATTTGACAGAGAGAGAGATAGCGAGATCAGGAACACAAGCAGGGGGAGTGGGAGAGGGAGAAGCAGGCTTCCTGCCAAGCAGGGAGCCCGATGTGGGACTCGATCCCAGGACCCTGGGATCATGACCCGAGCCGAAGGCAGACACTTAACGACTGAGCCACCCAGGTACCCTCTAGTACCAACTTTTGAACACATCATCATTTACTCATCATACAACAGAAGTACATTTATTATAAATCAAGTAATCATATATCTGTTGATCTGTTTGTGGAGTCTATTTTATTCCCCACTGGACTAGTTTTCTATTTTTGTCAGTACAATCTTAACTACTATAACCTATAAAATTGAAATTTTGAAATTTTGTCATTTAATTCATGAAACTTTCTTCATTTTCATCAAGATGACTGAGATTTTTTTTTTGGCTCTTTGCATTCTACATAACTTGTGAAATTAAACTGACAATTTCCAAAAAAAACCTAACAGGATTTGGACTTGGAATGCTATTACATTGAATCTTTAAAATGAGTTTGGGGGAAGGAATTAAAATTTATATGTAACTGAATCTGCCAATTTGAATATGTTATATCCCTTCATTTGTAAGATATTATTTACTTTCTTTGAATGATGTTTTGTAATATTATGTGTAGATCTTTTCCTACGCAATTGATGTTTCTGATATTCCTGAAAGTGTTATATTTATGAATCTTCATTTTTCATTTGTTATTTCACATAGAAGTGCATATCACTGTAGTTATTTGTTTACTAATACAGCACCTTTGCTAAACTAACTCTTAGTTTTAATTTTTCATGTTCAGATTAGACAGAAAATAGAGAAATAGATGATAGATGATTCACACATACTGTTTTGTTGTCTGTAAATAAACTTATACCTTTCCATTTCTAATTCTTATACACTGTTTATTCCCTTTCCATAGCTTATTGCATTAGGACATCTACCATGAATAGAAATGGTGACAGAAAATTTTTTATTCCCAATCTCAGCTTTGAATATATTATCAATGATTTTGCAATTGACTTCTTTTGTAAATTCTTATCTCATTAAATAACTTTGTTCAATTCTTAGTTCCCATGAGATTTATGAAGAATAGGCTTTGTACTCTATAAAATACTTTTTCCTTATTTTTGAGATGATCATATTATGTTTTCCCTATTTTGTGTTACTATGATGAATTATATTGAATGATTTTTTTTATTATGTTCAATTAGTCAACAAATAATACATCATTAGTTTTTGATGTAGTGTTCAATGATTCATTAGTTGCGAATAACACCAAGTGAATGATTTTTAAATATTTTTTAAATAAACTTATTTTAGAAGTTTTAGATTTATAAATAAAAGTTGTGAAGATAACATAGTTCCCAAATATACCACACCTTATTTCACCTATTATTAATATCATATATTATATACTATTAACATCTTATATTAATATGTGATATTTGTCCTACAACTAATCAATATTAACACATTATTACTAACTAAAGTCTACATTTTATTCATATTTCTATTGTTTTTACTTAATGTCGTACCACTCTTCCAGGATACCATACAGGATGTCACAATACATTTTGATTTTCATGTCTACTTAGGATGCTCTTGACTGTAACCCTTTTTTTCAGATTTTCCTTGATTTTTTTAAAAAAAATTTATTTGTTTGTTTGTTTTTATTAACTAGGCACCATGCCCATGTAGGGCTTGAACTCATGACACTGAGATGAAGAGTTGCATCTCTACTGACTGAGCCAGCCACGCATACCAGATTCTCCTTGTTTTGATGATCTTCACAGTTTTGAGAACTGGTCAAGTTTGCTGTAGAGTGTCTCTTAAGTGGGATTTGTCTAATTATTTTCTCATGATTAATAGTGGGGTTATGGGTTTTGGGGAGAAAGACCATGAAGGTAAAGTACCATTCTCATCATATCAGATCAAGGATTCATACTATCAACATGAGTTATCACTATTTATTTTAACCTTTATTACCTGAAGTAGTGTTTGTCAGGTTTCTCCACTGTGAAGTTACTTTTTCTCCTACCTGCAATTTTCATACTGTACTCTTTGGAAGGAAGTCACTATGCAAGCTCACTTTTGAGAAGTGAGGAGTAATGTTGCACCTCCTTGACTAAAATATCTACAATTATTATTTTGAATTCTTTTATACAAGAAATGTGTCTATTCTCCCCAATTTATTTATTCATTTTTATAGTAGTGTGTATTCACAAATATCTATTTTTTACTTTGTGTAATACCATGCCATTAATTTTGTTCAAATTTTTCTAGCTTTGACAGTAAGAAGCTTTTTTGGTTCATTCCTGTATCATTTTGACATGCTTTTATTAATGTGTGTGTGTGTGTGTGTGTGTGTGTGTGTGTGGCACTTCCTTACTTTCTGGCACTATAAGATGTTCTAGGCAATCTGTTATATTTCTTGTCCTTTCACAGAATCAGCCATCTTTTAAAAGATCCTGGTTTGTTTTATGGGAGATTGGTATAGAAACCAAGATCTGGGTTTTAGGTGTTCCTTTTGTTACTGGATTGTCATTGCTTTCTCAGCTAACAGAGTAAAGAAATATGTATATGTACAATAATTGTACATATACATATATAAATATTTATATGTGTAGCCATACATACACACGCATAAATGAGTTATACTGAGTTAAACATGACTTATACTGTTTCCAATTCAAATCCATTATCACTTGAATTATTCTAACCTCTCTTTTCTTGTCTGTAACCTTCTACCCCAACAGTGAGAAACTTTACATCATCTGCCAACCATTTACGTAATTGTTCAGTTCCAGTTTGTGTATCTAATGCTTTCAACATTATTAACCAAAATACCCATCTTAAACAACTTTATCAAATACAGTGTCATTTTCCTTTAGTCTTACAGATTCCACTGAGTCCCCTAGTAACTGAAGTCAGCACCTTTTCCTTCCAACCCTGTCAAGTGAGGTTGTTTTATACATTTATAATGTAGTAGGTTATTTTTTTACATTCTGCATTGATCCTAGGATCCCTTAACCTGCTAAATATTTTTTTAATTTGCATATATTAAGGTTCATTCTTAGTGCTGTAAATTTCTGTGGTTTTGGACAAATGCAGTGTCATATATATGCTACTCCTGCACCATACATAATAGATTCACTGTGTCTTATCCATTCAGGCTTTAACCTCCCACTGCCAACCACTTATACATTTACTGTAACTTTCATCATGCCTTTTTCAGAATGTAGTATAAATGAGAGCATGCTATGTATCTTTTTCCAACTGGCTTCTTTACCTAGCAAAATGTGTTAAAGATTCATCTGTGTCTTTTTGTAGATGTAGATGTACCATAGTGTTTGTATCCATTCGCCTATGAAGTATATCTTAGTTACTTCCAGTTTTGGGCAATTATAAATAAGCTGTTAAATTCCTATGCGAGTTTTTGTGTGGACATAAGTTTTCAAATCATTTGGGCAAATACCTAGGAGCACAGTGGCTGAATGTATGGTGGAACATTTAGGTTTGTAGGAACCTCCGCACTGTCTTCAGATGCAGTTGTACCGTTTTTTAATTCTTATAACCAATGAATGATACTTTCTCTGCTTGCATCTTCACCAATGATTGGCATCTTCAGCTGTTTGGATTTTAGCATTTTCTTAGGAGTGTAATGGTGTGTTTTTGTTTAATTGGCATCTCCCTAATGACAATAATGCGCCTTTACATATGGTTACCTGCCATCTGTATATTTCTGTGGTGAGGTATCTATTTATATCTTTCATCCATTTTTTAAAAAGTCTTTTTTCTTATTGCTGAGTTGTAAGAGTTCTTTATATATTTTGATAAAAGATCTTTATCAGATATGTGTTTTGAAAATATTTTATCCCAATCCGTGTCCTGCCTTTTCATTAACTGGACAGTGTCTTTTGCTAAGGCAGAATTTTTAATTTTAATAAATCTCAACTTGTTATTTTATTGTTTGTGCTTTTGGTGTCATATTTAAAAACTCATCACAAAACCCAAGTTCACATAGATTTTCTCATGTTTTTTTTTTTTTCTAGAAGTTTTATAGTTTTGCATTTAACATTTATTTCTATGGCTTATTTTTAATTTTTGTAAAACATTTAAGGTCTGTGTCCAGCTTCCCTTTTTCCATATAAATATCTCTTTGTTCTAGCATCATTTATTGAAAAGACCATTCTTTATTCATTTAATTACCTTTGTTCTCCTGCCAGAGATCAGTTAACTTTGTATCTATTTCTGGGTTCTCTGTTCCCTACTATTAATGATGTGTCTATTCATTGCCAATACCATGCAGTCTTGATTATTCTAGATATATAGTAAAAGTCTTAAAATAAGATACTATGAATTCCACAAACTTGTTTTTCTTCAGTACTGTATTAACTAATTCTTTGTCTTTCCATATAAACTTTTTAAGAAAGAGTTTGTTGATATCTACAAAATAACTTGTTGGGATTTTGAACAGGATTGCACCAAATTTGTAGATCAAATTGGGAAGAATTGACTTCTAAACAACATTGAATTCTCCAATTCATGAGCACCAAACATCTGTGTATTATTTACATCTTGAGTTTTTCATCTGTTTTGTACTTTCTACATTTAGAGCATAGGTATATATCATATATGATATATATTTCCTTTTTGGTGCAATTATAAATGGTATTTAATTTTTTTTTCAAATTCCAATTATTCATCACTTGTTTTTATATTAACCTTGTATTCTTCTACTTTGTTATATTCCTTTAGTTCCTGGAAGCTTTTGTTTTGTTTTGCTTTGTAGATTCCTTGGAATTTTCTATACAATCATGTCATCTCTAAGACAGTTTTCTTTCTCCCGTTTTATTCATTTATTTTTGAAAGATTTTATTTTCAAGTAATTTCTACACCCAATGTGGGGCTCAAACTCACAACCCTGAGATCAAGAGTTGTACATTTTACCACCTGAGCCAGTCAGGCACCCCTCTTTCTCCCATTTTAAATCTGTATGGCTCTTCACCCTTTTCTTGTCTTATTACACTAGGGGATAAGACTTCCAGTATGATGTGGGATAGGAGTGGTGCAAGAGGATATCCTTGCTTTTTTTCCTGAAATTAGCATAGTCTCTCACTAGTAAGTGTGATGGTAGCTATAGGGTGTTTTGTAGATATCTCTGATCAAATTTAGAAAATTTCCCTGTATTCCTAGTTTTCTGACAGTTTTATCAGGATTTTGTCAAATGTTTTTTTATACTATCTACTTGAATAATCATATGATTTTTCTTTGGTAGATTTTGATGTGATCGATTACATTGATTGACTTTTGAATGTTAAAAAAGCCTTGTATAACTCCAATAAATTCCAATTGGTTGTATAATTTTTTCCTATACATTGTTGGGTTCGATTTGCTAATATTTTCTGGATGATTTTTATGTAAATGCTATGAAGGATATTGGTCTGTAGTTTTCCTTTCTTGTAATGTCTTTATCTGATTATGGTGTTGGGTACTAATGGTTCAATGCAATGAATTAACAAGTGTCCCCTCTCTTTCTATTTTCTGGAAGTAATTGTAGAGAAGTGGTATTATTTCTTCTTTTAATGTTTGGTAAATTTCACCAGCAAAAGTATCTGGGCTTAATGCTTTCTTTTTGGAAGCTTATTACTTATTTTTTTAAAGATAGGTATTTACCACAAAGACACAGATGTAGTGAAAAGAAGGGGTACATGCACCCCAACGTTCATAGCAGCAATGTCCACAATAGCCAAACTGTGGAAGGATCTGAGATGTCCTCCAACAGATGAATGGATAAAGAAGGTGTGGTATATATATACAATGGAATATTATTCAGCCATCTGAAAGGATGAATACCCACCATTTGCATCGACATGGATGGAACTGGAGGAGGTTATGTTAAGTGAAGTAAGTCAAGCAGTGAAAGACAATTATCATATGGTTTCATTCATACGTGGACCATAAGCAATAGCACAGAGGACTATAATGGAAAGGAGGGAAATCTGAAGGGGGAGAAATCAGAAAGGGAGATGAACCACGAGAGACTATGGACCCTGATAAAGGAACTGAGGGTCTCAGAAGGGAGGGGGGTGGGGGGAGGGGTAACAGGGTGATGGGTATTAAGGAGGGCACATGTTGTGATGAGCACTGGGTGTTATATGCAACTAATGAATCATTGAACACTACATCAAAAACTAATGATGTACTAAAAGTTGGCTAACTGAACATAATAATAAAAAAATAAAAGATTTTGTTTTATTTGAGAGAGAGTGAAAGAGAGAGAGATCATGGAAGAAGAGGTAGAAGCAGAGTCGCCGCTGAGCAAGAGAGCCCAATACGGGGCTTGATCCCAGGACCCTGAGATCATGACCTGAGCCGAAGGCAGATGCTTAACCTATTGAGCTACCCAGGTGCCCCAGCTTATTACTTATTCGTTCAATTTATTTTATTTAATTAATTAATTTATTTAGTTTATTCTTGTGTAAGGTTTGATAGTCTGTGTCTTTCAAGGAATTGGTCTATTTCATCTAATTTATTTAATTTGGGGGCATAGGGTTGTTCTTAGCATTCTGTAATTATCTTTTTAATATGTATGGGATCAGAATTTATTATTCTTATTTCTGATATTGGCTATTTGTCTCTCTCTCTCCCTCTTGCTTAGCCTGGTTAGAGGTTTAGCAATTTTATTGATCTTTTAAAATAACTAGCTCTTGTTTTTATTCATTTTCTCTATTGCTTTCCTGTTCTTAATTTGACTTCTATTTTATTTTTTATTATTTATTTTCTTCTATTTGCTTTAAGCTTAAAGTGTTCTTTCCCTATTTTTTCTAAGGTAGAAAATTAGACTATAGATTTTAGATTGTTTTTTAATTTTCTAATGTATGACTTAAATATTCTTTTTTTCCCATAAGCAATGCTTTAACTACATCCCCCAAATTATAAGTAGTATTTTCATTTGGATTTAGTTTAATATATTTTTAATTTTTTTAGTTTTTCTAATGGCTTGTTCTTTGATTCCTATTATTTAGGAAGTGTATTATTTAATAAAAATATTTAGGGAATTTGCAGCTATACGTTTCTTATTGATTTTTAATTTTAATCTATTGTTGCCAAAGAAATTACTTTATATGACTTTTTAATCTTCTAAATTTGTTAAGGTCTGTTTTATTGCACATGTCATGATCTATTTTGGTGAATGTTTTATTTGAGCTTTAGAGGAATGTATATTCTTATTGATGTATGGATAGTCTATGTCAGTCAGACAAACTAATTGATAGTGATGCTTAGATCACCTATATCCCTACTGTTTTGTTTTGTTTTTTGCCTATTTAATCAGTTATTGCCAGACAGGTGTCGACGTCTCCAAATATAATATTGAATTTGTCTATTTTTCCTTTTAGTTTTTTCCATTTTAACCTCATGTATCTTGACACACTGTTGTTGATATCCACATTTATGATTGCTATGTCTTCTTGAATAATTGGCCTTTCATCATTATGTAATGCCATTCTTCATGCCTGATCATCTTCCTTGTTCTGAGGTTTGCTTTTTCTGAAATCAATATAACTTCTCCAGTTATTTTTTGATTAGTGTTAACATGGCATATCTTTTTGAATCCCTCCCTGAATCCCATCTAAATTTTTAATTTAATTTAATTTAATTTAATTTTTTTAAATATTTTACTTATTTATTTGACAGAGAGAGACACAGCGAGAGAGGGAACACAAGCAGGGGGAGTGGGAGAAGGAGAAGCAGGCTTCCCTCAGAACAGGGAGCCCAATGTGGGGCTCGATCCCAGAACGCTGGGATCATGACCTGAGCTGAAGGCAGATGCTTAACGACTGAGCCACCCAGGCGCCCCTAAATTTTTAATTTTAAAGTAGGTTTCTTGTTGAATGGGTGTTGAATATCTATATTGTACACCTGAAACTAGTATTACACTGTATGTTAATTAACTGGAATTTAAATAAAAGTTTAAAAAACAAGGTAATAAAGTTATTCCAAAAGGGGGAAAAAGTAGGTTTCTTGTAAACAGCATTTAGTTGAATATTTTTTTTTTAATCCATTCTGGCAATCTCTGTCTTTTAATTTAAAACATTTACATTTAAAACGATTATTGTGGAGTGCCTGGGTGGCTCAGTACATTAAGGAGCCAACTCTTGATCTCAGCTCAGGTTTTGATCTCAGGGTCCTGAATTCAAGCACTGTGTTGGGCTCCATGCTGCGTGTGGAGCCTACTTACAAAAAATAATAAAAATAAAATGATTATTGTTATAGCTAGATTAATATCTTGTGTTTATACCTGTTTTCTAGTAATTTCATTTTTTACTGCCTTCTCTGCTTTTAGTTGATCCTCCTATATGATTATATTTTTTCTCTCTTAGCATATCATTCTTTCTTTTTTATTTTTTAATGGTGTCCCTAGAATTTACAATATACATTTTCAACTAATCCAAACTCACTTTCCAAATTACACCACACCATTTCATGTGATGTGCAAGCCTCTTATATCAGATGATTCTCAATTTCTCCTTCTCATCTTTTATGACATTGCTTTCATTTACTTTATTATCCATATGCCATAATCACCCAGTACATTGTTACTATAATTACCTTAGAACATTTTTATTATTTAAGAATGATGGAAATAATAATTTTGTTTTACCTCATTTATTCCTTCTCTGATGGTCTTCTTTTCTTTATGGAGATCCATGTTTCTAACCTGTAGAATTTTCCTTCTGCCTGAAGAACTTTTGACTTATTTTTAATTTCTTGTAGGGCAGGTCTGTTGGCAAGAATTTCCTCATTTTTTATCCAAGAG
This sequence comes from Halichoerus grypus, assembly GCF_964656455.1. Lineage (NCBI taxonomy): Eukaryota > Metazoa > Chordata > Mammalia > Carnivora > Phocidae > Halichoerus > Halichoerus grypus. The sequence goes on along the minus strand of NC_135719.1, from coordinate 30,779,150 downwards.
TATTTATTTCTCCTTTACTTTTGAAAGATAATTTTGCTGATATAGAGTTTTAGATAGATTATTTTTCCTGCAATACTTTAAATATTTCACTTCTTTCTCTTCTTATTTTCATGATTTCTGATGGGAAGTCCACTATAATCTACTGTAATTCTCTATAGAGAAGGTGTGGGTTTTTGCTAGCTGTATTCAAGATTTCTCTTTGACTGTGACTTCCTACAGTTGAATATATATATATAGGCTTTACTGTTGTTATTGTTTTTCTTCATTTTTTCTCTGCTTTGTGTTTTCAGACCTCCCTGCATCTGTAGTCTAAAGTCTGTCATTCATTTTGGAATATTCTTGGCCGTTATTTTTTCAAAAATTATTTCTGCTCTGCACTTTCTCATCTTATTCTAGTATTCTAGTTATGTCTGTTACATTTTTGTTCAACAGCTCTTGGATGTTCTGTTTTAGTTTTCCATTATATTTTTTCTCTTTGCATTTCATTTTGTGAAATTTCTATTCATCTTCAAGCTCACTGATTTTTTCCTTTACTGCATTGAGTCTAGCGATGAGCCTGTTTGTTAAAGGCATTCTTTATTAGGTTATACTGTTTTTGATTTCTAGTATTTACTTTTGGTTCTTACAGTTTTCATCTCTCTGTTTATATAACCAAACTCTTATTCTATGCTGTCCTCTCTTTCCATAGAGTTCTTAACATATCAATCACAGTTATTTTAGATTCCCTATTTGATAATTTCAACATCTGTGTCTTGAGTCTGGTTGCACTAATTGCTTTGTCTCTTCAGACTGTTTTTTTTTCCCCTCAACATATAGCATGCACTGTAATATTTTTTTGTTGTTGAATTTTATCTGATATTAGGGATTGAGATAAATGACCTTTAGTGTGATATTTATTGTAATCTGACTAGGAGCTGCATTCTGTTTAATGTTTGCTGTTGGTAAAGGGAACAAAAGTGTCAAATTCCTTTAGTGTGTTTTTGTCTCTTCATTTTAGTCTGGGCTTCCTTAACTTCTCTCCTGAGAGAGTTGTAATTTTGCAGCTCTTTCAACTGTAATCCACTGTTACTCTACTGAAAATTGTTTTGGGGATGGTAAGATGTGGGGGAGCTGTTGGGGAGACTTTTTTATTAAGTTTGTGTCTGTGGTTGTGAACTTCACAAGTATTTCTCCAGTATCATAGGTTTTCCTCCGTGTCTCCCATATCTCAATGGATGACTGTCTCTCCAGATTTTGGAGTGGCAGTATTCCCTGCAGCCTCAGATCTCTGATTGGTTTTTCAGTTTGTCCACCTTTAACTTATTCTAAGGATAGAAATGGTGACTTCCAGCTCTTCACATGTCAGAGTTGAAACGAGAGGTCTTGAATATTTATTTATTTATTTATTTATTTATTTATTTATTTATTTATTATTTAATTTCAGTTAGCCAACACTTGCATTACTTAAAGTAAACCCAAAATAGTTCTGATGCATTTTAAAAAATATTTCATTTAATTATGATTTACTGTTATTGCATTTAGGATGCTTGCTCCTGTATTCATAGTAGCCATATTCTGTAAATTTATTTTTAACAGTGTGATTGTCTAGTTTAGTTACTAGGATTAAGCTAGTCTGAGAAAATGATAGTTAATAATATAGTTTTTCTTAAATACTCATAAAAATCCACTAGTGAGAGTATTTATGTCTGGAATATTCTTGTTTGGAAAGATGTTCATTATGGATTCCATGTCTTTAACAGATATAGAACAATTTATATTTTCCATTTTTTACAGTTTTTATTTAAATTCCAGTTAACATATAGTGTAATGTTATTTCAGATGTAAAATTTAGTGATTCAACACTTACATACAGCACCCAGCACCCATCAGAACAAGTGCACTCCTTAATCCCCATCACCTATTTAATCCATCCCCCCATCCACCTCCCCTCTGGCAACCATCAGTTTATTCTCTCCCATTTCTTTTTGTGATTTTTTCACTAGTGTGTTTTTAAGGAATTTTCCCATTTTATTAATATTTTTTAATTATTGGCAAAAATTACTCTTTAAATGTACTTTATATTTAAAAAAAATTAAGTTAGGAGATTTTCCAATAATCTACAAAGGCAAATAGAGCATCTAGATGACCATGAACATTGTTCTATGTTCCCTATACATTGCCAGATTTTGATGATAAGATGAAAATTCTACCCTTGACTAAAGGACACTATCTACATGTACAAAAGTATCTGTAAAGTCTACTCTCACCTGAACAACAGGATTTCCCAGTACTCAGGAAGCTGCAAAAAGGTCAAAACTGATTTTTATATAAATCCCACAATCAGCAAATACTACTTTAACTGACCTGCTATGTAATTCTTTCAATTATCTCCATTTGGCTTTCACCAAATAAAGTCCATCCAATCAGCTCCACCTTTATTTTACTTAACCAAAATACTGGTTATTATAAATTTAACCTAAATTCCACCCTTTCTCAAAATTCTATATAACATTGCTTCTTTCTCCAAGAAGCAAGAAGTTGAATTTCCTTTTGCAGTTTCTCCCTTACCAGATCAATAATTTGAATTTAATTTAGCTCCCGATTTTCAAAGTTAAGTTAATTTTTATTTCTTTTGCAGTCAGAGTCAGAAACTTGGGATTCATGCAATAAAAGACACATTCAAAAATCTTTATGTTCAGCATGCTTACATTCTAGTACAAGGAACCAATAATTAAAAAATATTAAACATACTTTATATTAGATGATAAGTGCCCAAAGTCATGGAAAGGCATATAATAAATGTAAGCCAGAAATAGAAGATTCAATATGCAAGAAAAAGCTAGAATGCAAAATTGTGACACTATCAGATCTCCAACACCTCACTAAACATTTTAAGTAATTTTATAAAAAAACAAAAACCAAAATCAGAGACCAAATCACATCCTCCCATCCCAGACACATGTAAACATTAAGTACACTGGGAAAATAATTTGTCCTGTGTTAGTTGAGAATCTAAAAGAAAAAAAAAAAAGAAATAAAAAATCTAGGTGCTTCAACTGAGTATCAAACACCTAATTATCCATTTTATTCTTAAAGTCAAAAAGAAGACTTTCTTTAAATATTAAAGAATAAATTTATAATTTTGCAAATTGATATGGATGCTACAATATTAATTTTTAAACCCTACCACTATTACACCTCTTCTTCAGAAATGACAACGAATTCAGGTGGTAGGTTTTTCCAATAATATTCCGATGTTCCCCATGTCCCAGACTATCACAAATTAACTCAGACTTTAAATTACATTAACTTCTTTCACTGTAATACCATATTCTGCTTACTTGATACGTAGTTGTTTTCTGTACAAATGTAATTGCAAACTAATCACTCTGGATGGTCTAGACCTTAGGTCTTTGAAGACTCCCCTCCTCATAAAACGTATATAGATAATTGGCAATTGATTTACTACTACTTTTGTATCTAAATTAATCCCAAATTGAAGATCTCAAGGAAGTACTTAACATTTTTGTGCACAAAAATTTCTACTAATATAGGTAGGGTTATCTGGGATAAACACAGTAAGGTTTAGATTTATCCATCTCAACTGCTACCCAAACTTGCACAGTATCTTCTAAAACCAGGAATTGAAAAGGAGTAAAAACAAAAGCCAAAAATTTGTACCAGTTCTTCTCATTCGTTTACCCTCCAATTTCAAAAACCCATTCAGCGGATACATTGTTCAGGACCTCAGAGACATACATAGAATAAACATTTCCTGTTTCCCTACACCACACCCATATACCATTTTATTTTCAGTAACTCCTTGAGGCTGTATATGTTATAGTGGTAGATTTGTGTTCTACTTTTTTGTTACTGTCTTTTTGTCCACCCAAGAAAATCAACAGAATAATCGTACTCATAGCAAAATCTTCCCAGATGTCAGAAGTCACTGCACTCCACAGATTTGGTCAGTTAGAGACAAGAATGTCATTAGACACACTGATGTTGAGTATACTTTGAGTGTAGTCCATGGTTTTGGAATGCTTTCTAAGTGAACAGTGTTTTGATCTCAGCAAAAGACTCAACCGAGAATAATAAAATAACCTTTGAATGCTCTGAAATTTCCTAAAGAAGTGGTTATTATAAAAAGTAAACATTCGGGGGGCGCCTGGGTGGCTCAGTTGTTAAGTGTCTGCCTTCAGCTCAGGTCATGATCCCAGGGTCCTGAGATCTAGCCCCACATAGGGCTCCTTGCTCAGCAGGAAGCCTGCTTCTCCCTCTCCCACTCCCTCTGCTTGTGTTCCCTCTCTTGCTGCGTCTCTGTCAAATAAATAAATAAATAAAATCTTTAAAAAAAAGTAAACACTCAGGGTGTCTGGGTGGTTTAGTCGGTTAAGTGTCTGCCTTTGGCTCAGGTTAGGATCCGAGGGTCCTGGGATCAAGCCCCACAATGGGCTCTCTGCTCAGCAGGGAGCCTGCTTCTCCCTCTCCCTCTGCCTGCTGCTCTGCCTACTTGTGCACACGCGCTCTCTCTGTCAAGTAAATAAATAAAATCTTTTTAAAAAATAAACACTCATACAAAAGGGGATACTATGGAAGCTTCAGGAAATTCCCCAGCAGGCACTAAGATCCTGTCCCCCATAATTAAATATTTTGAGAGGTTCAAATAGATTGTTATAAAATGCCAGACATTGGCTCCAGAGTCAGCAAAGAGTTACCAGAGGTAAATTAAATGATGATAATTTCTGACATTCTCAGGATGGGCACTTAGTAGTGTCAGAGGACTTCAAATGGAAAACCGCAAAAATTTAACATGAGCTTATTCCCCATAGCAGGGCAAATTGGCTACTGTACTCAGTCAATATTAGTGGAGAAACTTTACTAAAATTACTGAAAGTGGGTGTGGTGTACAGCTCCTTTGCCATTATTTATAAAACTGTAGAAGTGAGACATGGGCAAAAGCTGAATACTCTTTGAACAATTCCAGATCTCGTAAATACCTTCTGCAGTGCATTTTGATTATGCATTGTAATTGTCTGCTTCTTTGAGGGATAAGCCTTTTTGGAGATTTCCAGATTTGTTAGTTGCAATATATTACATGATTTTGTGTTCCCAAATTATACTTATAATACTGGACACAACCAATTTACTGAAACTATAACTAGAGAGTTCTGTACAGTTCTGCCAGTCACATGGTAACCTATTGTCCATACCACTCCAATCTTCAGAAAAGATAGAATAAACAGAAATCTTAGGCTCATATTAGCAACATTCTCAGAGACTCTCAAACTCCCATAAGCCTAATATTTGCTTTAATGACAATAAACATAATTTCTTTTGGAATTCATTGAATTTTTCCTTTTGAGTTAGTAACAGGACAACTTATGAATCTAGGAATATCAACTCTGATTTTAGACTCTACACTACTGTAAGCAATCATGGCCAGATATTGCAGGCAACTTAGGCAATTCATCCAGGTGTAATTATAATAAAACTTTCTACTAATTTGTATATGAGTAATGTGGACAAATATCTTGGTGTTATGATAACTTCATTAGAATCCTCAGAGATCAGCTTACTAAAATATCTGTCTTGACCCAGTGGAAACAGCCACAGCAGCTAAACTAGTGAAAACTGCTGGCTTGGTTTTAGATTAAGGCTTCCTATAAAACCATGAGGTACAAATAGCCTTTCCTTAATATCCTCCTAAACAACCATTAAAAGACCTGGTCTAAAATTTAGGAGAGGAAGACAGCCTTCAAACTTCAAAAGGACCCAATCAGGTACACTTAAAACTAGTGCACAAGTGAAATTCCATAAGGTTGATACTTAGAATGATATCATTCAAAGAGGGATTCATTCAAAGAGGGATAAACCATCTTAAATAATTGCTGGAGGCCTCAAGCTGAGAGATCTTAGGAACCAATTCAAAGCAGATGGTCTTTGGAAGAAAATGGCTTCTACCTAAGACCTTGCAACCAAGTAGATGACTGTATGAAATGTAGACAGCTTCCACTCAAGGTCCACCGAACAATATTATAAATTGTCATGTTTTAATCTGCATTCTTTTATTATTTTCTTATCTATCTGGTTTAAAGTTACATTCAACTATGTTACTTATAAAACATTTATTTGTATCATTTTATTTATTTTGCATTTTAGTTACTCTTTAGTATAAGTCTGGTACCTGGTTAGGATTTATGTGTGAAGTGATTAATGCATACAATCAAGTTGGCTGTTGGGTTTGTACACATTTTCCTTTGTGAGGCACCCAATTTCCATTGGTTCTAATTCCTTAAAATAAATCAGTAACTGAGGCTTAACTAATACATGGCAAGGCAAACACAACAACATGCTTGACAATGAGAAATCTAAAAATTCCTATCCTGTCATACCTGGAAAATGAGTTTCCTGTGTCTACCAAAACAATACTGGAGGATTTTTGGTGGAAGTTAGCTTTTGTAACTAAACTTTCAGAGGACTAGAACTTACATAAGAACTTGAAACAGACAGTATTTACTCAGAGGTATCTCAATTTCTCAGATCTTATAAGTAAGATCCAAAGCTTTTCTTTTGTTTTAGATCTATAAATGATACTGAAAACACAAAATTTACTGTCTGGCACTAAACTATTCTTGATGAGTAATACTGAAAATATTACAGCCTGATTTGGCAATCTCATAGGAGTAATTCTTTTAAGATTTTATTTATTTATTTATTTAGAGTGAGTGGGGGGAGAGGCAGGGGGAGAGAGAGAATCTCAAGCAGACTCTGCACTGAGCATGGAGCTTGATACGGGGCTCCATCTCACAACCCTGAGATCATGACCTGAGCCAAAATTAAGCCAGACACTTAACTGAATGAGCAACCCAGATGCCCCAGGAATATTTTGGTTTTAAACAAATCACTGGGTATCTCTGAAAGACTTTCACTGGATTAGTGAAACAAAAGTCTCCTGGGCTATGTCCTATACTCTGGACTGGAACTTGTTACCTTGGTAAATTAAAGTCTGCCTTCAGTATAGTCTCTGACATCACCTGGGTTCTAATTTGGACAATTAATTTCTCTTCTAAGGAGAAGAGATCCTTATATAACTTCATTTTAGAAAAAGAAAAGCCAGGTCTTGATGTTAGATCCAAAGCTCTACCACTCAAGGAGAATTATGCATTGTTTTCTTTTTATCTTCAAGCCCCCCACACCAATAGACCCACCTTCAATGAAGCTTCAAAATGTCTTCCCATTTTTGATATACTGCTGAGATTCTGCCAAGATGGACTCTCTCTTATTATCAAAAGACATCATGGTAGTTTTGATATTTTTTCAGGAGCCAGAATTTGACATTCATAACATAATCAATGCTTGTTAAATGTATGTTTCCTTAAAGAGTCACAAGTAACATTTATTGAACACATAATGCAACAGATACTGTGCTAAAATAAATCTTTCACCAAGAAATCTCATTTAATTTTGGTAATAGTTGGACTATCTCACCTCTCACCACAGAGGCAACAAGGAAGACACAGTGAATGGGATTTTGAATCCAAGCAATGTATTCCAGTATCCATTTCCTTAATGAGTATGCATTTGTATCTATTAATACATTCTATTTTCATGATTACAGAGAGCTTTACCCCCTTGCTCATACCTATTTCCCTGCTGCCTAGAACAATTTCTGTCTCATACTACATGCTCCAAAAATATTTTTAGGTTGAATGGATTTAAAACATCCCATGTTGGTACACTTAGTGGTATCTGAGAACACAGGCTTTGAATCCAGTAGTCAAAATTAGAATAATAGGTATGCTACTTAGAAATTATCTTGTTTTTCTCATATTTGTAGTGAAGGAAATATTTAGGTTCATGCTAAAGAATATATGGTAGAATTATACAAATCATCAACCACAGGTGCTGGAATAGACTTGATACTACAAAGTGTGTCTATTATGATGATGATGATAATGATATTCTTATATCATTTTCACCCCAGTACTTTTCTTCCTGTAAGATTTTATTAAGTGGCATATTCCCGTACTTTCTTCAGCTTGTTCATCGTTCTTTAGTAACATAAAAAAAAAATCTGTACTATAGTTTTAGGTTTTTTTAAATTTTATTTAAATTCAATTTAACTAACATATACTGTATTATTATTTTCAGAGGTAGAATTTAGTAATTCATCAGCTGCATACAATACCCAGTGCTCATAGTTTTAGTTTTCTTTTTTTCCTATTTATAGGTTTTATTTTTTGTTCATTTCTTTTTTTAATGTTGGAGGTTGTTATCTGAGTTTCTGGAGATTACATATGAAAGCGGATCATAACTACTTAGTGCCTAACACATCCTACCCAGAAGTAGAAATTAAAAGGAAAAAGGAAAAGTAGGTAGAGTATATGAGGGAGTAAGCTAGTATTTTTATTCTAATGGGGATTCTTCTCAAATGTTAGAGGTAAGCTGCTCTGCCACTAGGTCAAAGTATATTCCAAATCACCTTTCTTGATCTCTAAATATTGGAGTGTCTCCTCAATTAAGTGAGTTTAAGCCATATAGGTGTATATTAGAAAGATCACATAGGGTAAAGCATGTGGCTTGTATATGGCAAGAGCTCAACAAACAGTAATAATAGGATAGTATTATCACATTTACTCTGCATCTATTTACTCATTCAATACAGAATATAAATCAAACAACAAATAATCAAATTAATAATAATCAAACAACAAATAGCAAAAATGAAGTAATTGTCAGTTTAAGCACATGCAGTACTATGTTTTTAACCTTCTTCACTTATAATAGGTTAAAAACAAAGATCCATATGACTTCAAAAATTAAGTTTCATCATAGTTCTAGCTATGAGATCTCTCCTAATACAACTCTTTCTTTCATGGAGGTAATAACTACAAAAAAACTTCATGCAGAGGGTAAACAAAAAAAAATATTTTGCCCATTTTTTCAATCATTCATATATTTGGGTGATTAATTCAATAGACAAACATTGCTGTAGCATTTCCTCTATGCCAGGTATTGTACCAGACAAAAGAAGAGTAAAACCTTTCCTCTGGCTTTTTTCATGGTGCTCAGAATAGTGCTGATAGCCAATATGAAGTTGTCAATGCCCTTTTGCTCTTTATATCATATCACTTGAATCTCTGATACTCACCTCAAATAAGCTTTATTCTATCTTCTGAACTTTACATATTTGTGCACACTCACTAAAAGTCACACTAATTAAAGAATGGAATATATGTGTGTGTGTGTGTGTCTGCATGCAATTGCACTGTCATGAATTTATGTTTTTATATATGTGTGTGTATGTATAATATACATACATGACTGAATATATAATATATTCTATATATAATTATGTATATATAATTGCCCATTCCTTCAATTATTCAATAGTAAATCATCCAAAGTATTGAAGTTGCATTTATTAAGCACATAATGTGGGAAGCACTTATAACAGAATATGAAAAAAGAATCTAAAGAAGCTTATAGATTATCAAGGATGAAAAAAACATTGACAGTAATTGAAATAAAAATAACTGGGTGAAACTACAAACAGGTCTAAGAATAATGATTTGCCTTTTTCCTGAAGTTTTATTTAGAGGACACTTTTTCTATTTTTTTGCTTAATTTATACCTTTAATTTTGTTAATAATGAGTGTAATTGTTCTCCAAACCAGAGTAGAGGAAGGCTAGTCCTTCCCAAAAGAGTGTGGAACATGCTAAAGAGAGTTCCCTATGGTTTCACACCAGCTATGAATGTCTTGAACAGGTTTTTTAGGGGAGGAAACAGAGATAGAAAATACCCAGCAATTCCACTTTTAATTGTATAAATATAACATGCAATTAATACCATTTTCCTTGTGGTCTACCCTGGATACCAGGAATCACTTCTTCAAGGTGAGAGTTGCTAATATAGCATTTATATGCCTGCCACTAAAATTTTAAAACCTATACTCTGACTACAATTAGAGAAGTGGATGATGCCTCAGTGTTTTTCTTTAACTGGTACTGTTTTCATTTATCAGTATGAAACTCTTCCATTTGTAGTACAGGCTAATGGCCTATTTCTATATCAGATATGTGGTTTCCTTATCAAATTTGTTCCTTTTATTTTAAGTGTTAAGAGATGAAATGGTAATTTAATTTTACACATCCAATTCTACAACTGCCTGAGAAGTATCACTGAGGTGATGGATGAGCAGGTAGGTGCGGTTCATACATAATTCAGTGGAAAAGAATCAAAAGACAAAAGAACGATAATTTGTGTGCCTCACATATATTACCTTCTTCACTCCTATAGTTCATTTGAGGAAGTTCTACCATATTCTAATATCTCATGTCTAACTGAATGGGCTTTCCAATGGAAAACCAGCAATTATTTTGAAATGATACCAAGCAGTGCATTAACATAGCTTTTTGAATATCCATGGACTGGAGCCTTAGAGTCTTTATCAAAACATATAGTGATGTTAAGGGTATGGTAACTATTCATGATGATGTTGCCATGAATAAATAAGTGCCACTCCAATTGTTCTTCTAGATTCAGAGAATAGCATACAACTTCATGGGGAAGGCTTTTCTTTCTACAAAATGTTAAGAAGACTGAGAGTCAAATGGTCACGGAAATAGAAAATTTGCCATAGCCATATTCTTCCCAAAAAGAGTGAGATGAGAAATATTTATCAGTATCTCCAGATACACACTCCCTTCCTTAATGGATAGCATACATCACTAGCCTTTAAAACAGTCGATTTAGTAGGTTATTGCCTCAAAAAGAAAGTGATGCTTAATTACTATCCTCTATTACTCACCTCAGCAGCCTGAGGCCAAGGCAGAAAGAACCACTTTCTCTCTAAAGGTGGAGTCATGATTTAAGCACCATGATTTGTAGTGGTGCCTGATAATGTTTTCAGATCCTAAGGAGTTACCTCAATCAAATTGTCTGTTAGTCCGGTGCTTCAAGGGAATTGAATATGCAAATTAGAAACCTAATCCCTAACCACCAAAGAATAGCAATTCCTTGAAGCACTGATAAAAGGAATTTCTATGTCATGATAGTCCACAAAGAAGGAACTTCCCACCACTGTCATTCTACAGCTTCTAAGCCCACTAGAAAACTAAGTTCTTCCACAAAAGCAAAACAGGAACAGCTAGATTAATTGGCCAATTAATTCATTTCAGTTGAAATTCATTGCTGTTGTCTATCAGGCTATAATGCATATTTGGTGGTATGTGGGTTTGTTTGATTATGTAAGCTGGCGGTAATTATTAATGTGATGTATATTGTCATAAAGACTTGCATTAGAACACGTGGCACACTAGTGGTGGGTGGTGGCATGTAAATATTACAGTTTCCTGGTCATGTTTACAACTCACTCCCTTTCTCTTTCTCTTAGGGGACATTCTCTTCCAGACTATGAAATACTGGTAGACAGCTGATAATCATGGGTTGCCATACCTCCACTGGGGTTATGACCAAACTACCCAGGGTTAGTAAATGTCTTAATGAATCAAATTAGGCCCATTCCTCTACTCTTGGATTTCTATATAGTCAAGGGGAGAGAGAAGTTTACATTTTACTACAATTACAAAACAGATAACATTTATATCTTCAAATTACCCTTTTGCCAATCACATGAAGAAAAAATACGTAGAATTAAGCAAAGCCAAGAAACATAGAGCTAAGAGATGGAAAGAGAGCACAAGGCCAGATTCTTTTATAGGTCAAACTCCTGTATTCCTCTGAGACTGAAGTTAGACCCATCGTGGTTATAGAAGCTTATGAATTCCTTTGCCTTCCTTTAAGATATTGTGTTGTATATCTTTCATTTATAACTGAGACATATGATTGATAAGAGAATTATGAGAAAAAGCACAGAAGAGCTAACAAGGCTTAGAAATGATGTCATTTCCGGAGTGCTTCTTGAACAATTTTTAACATAATACTAATAAAAAGAGAGAGAGATAAAATAGTGATATGAAGGTGGTGCCATGGAGCAAGAGGTGACAATCAAATTCTCTTTGATATTGTAATTAATTGTTGATAATAAGGTATCTAGTGCTGCAAAGCAGAATAATGAAATAATTTTAATAATTTGACTTTGTGTGATTAATGTAGTTGTACAGATACTGTAACTGGATGAATTTGTACAAATGTATTGTGTGACAATGGGATTTAAAATTTCTGGTTATGCCAACAAAGTGAAGCTACGGTGTGGAGAGCATCAAGGTATAATGATTAAGCCAACAATTATACAGTTAAGATATATCTGGATTCAAATATTGCCTCAACCAGTTACTACAATGACTATTATTGCTGTTGTCCCCAGCATCTGTGCATGGCAGCATTATGTCCCAAACTTTCCAAGCTGCTTTATTTACATAAAGTCATTCACTATTCAAAAGAGCAATATGACAAAGGCACTTTGAGTGTTCTCATTATTTAGGCATATAATATATATACATATATGCATATATTATGTATATATACATATATAATGTCAAATTTATAATATTCTAATATATATCTTCTGGGGTAATTGGAAGTTTCTTTTAAATACAAGGTTTATAAACATTTGAGCACAGAATCTACACTATATGTGTGCAATAAAAACATTTATCATACTCACTATTTTATTACATGAATAAGGAATTTGTAGGCATGTGTTATTTTCTTCTTTCAAACAAGGAAGCCTCTATTAAGTTGATCAAACAAAAAAATTTGTTTCACCATATAATTTAAAGATATGTAAGTAACATAAACTAATCAAAACACACAAGTAACATATTTCCTAAATGAAAAGAATGGTGGAAACACAAGTTATATAAAAACAAAGTAAAATGAAATATCACAAATCACTTAAAAAAGAATAATTACAAAATGGCAAAGGCAAATAAAAGCAATACTGCCTGTTATGTAAGAAGAATAAGTTATATTATCTAGTATTAAAAGTTAAATTTTAAAAAACAACACAAAAATGTTTTATTAAAAAAAGAGAAGTCTGAGACTAAAAAGAGATTTTAACAGAAAAATAAGACAGTTACTCCTGATCAAAAGTATAATCCACACCGGGCACCTGGGTTGTTCAATCAGTTAAGTGGCTGACTCTTGATCTCAGCTCAGGTCTCGATCTCAGGGTCATGAGTTCAAGCCCCACATTAGGCTCCACACTTAAAAAAAAAAAAATGATCCACAGATGCCCTCATGCATCCCCATGGGCGTGCATCTAATCTCAGCTAGTCTGCACGAGACTCCCTGAGTACCAACCCTAGTCCTCCACATGGTCCCATTTCCACTCAAACAAGATGAAATAAACTTATGAACCAGGAGAAACTCCCCAAACTGCAAACACATGTGCACTTTGGTGGGAGAACTGCTCCCCAAAAGAAGAAGGTGGTTCATAGGACAGCTACAGCAGATGATAAAAACTTCAGTTCTCCTTAACGAAGTTCAGAGCAAATAATATCTGGTATTGAAGTGAATATGTTCACAAACCAAAGAACAGTGATCCACTTAAACAATCCTAAAGTTCAGGCATCCCTGGAAGTGAACACTTTCACCATTACAGGCCATGCTGAGACAAAGCAGCTGACAGAAATACTACCCAGTATCTTAAACCAACTTGGTGCAGATAGTCAGACTAGTTTAAGAAGACTGACTGAAGTTCTGCCCAAAGAATCTATGGATGGACAAGCACCACTTGCTACCAGAGAGGATGATGATGATGAAGTTCCAGATCTTGTGGAGAATTTTGATGAAGCTTCCAAGAATGAGGCAAACTGAATTGAGTCAACTTCTAAAGAAGATAAAACTTGAAGAAGTTACTGGGAACTGCTATTTTATATGCGTGCTTCTTAAAATTTTGTTCATGGATCTAGATCTCTAATATTTTAAGCCCAAACCCCTTGGACACTGCAACTCTTTTCAGTTTTTGCTTATACACAATTCATTCTTTGCAGTTAATTAAGCTGAAGAAACCTGAGGATAAAGTTTGAAACAAGGTTAATAAAGATCTTTACCTAGTATATGTATTTTTTCATTGACGCTGATTTGTACACAGAAAGCAAAGTTGTTTATAGAAAGCTAATCACAGCATGTAATATAGCTGGTAAACTTTGATGAAATTTGATTAAAGATTTTAAATGGCAGTATAATGTAACAAAGGTGGTATAAAGTTCTCATGTTTTAAAACTTTTCTCCAACCAGATGTCTAATAGACACATGAAAAGATGTTCAACATCACTCATCATCAGGGAAATACAAATCAAAACCACAATGAGTTACCACCTCACACCTGTCAGAATGGCTAAAATTAACAACACAGGAAACAACAGGTGTTGGTGAGGTTGAGGAGAAAGGGGAACCTTCTTGCTGTTGGTGGGAATGCAAAGTGGTGTAGCCACTCTGGAGAATAGTATGGAGGTTCCTCAAAAAGTTAAAATAGAACTAGCCAGCAATTGCACTACTAGGTATTTATCCAAAGAATGAAAAAATAGATTCAAAGGGGTACATGCACCTCAATGTTTATAGCAGCATTATCAACAACAGCTAAACTATGGAGAGAGCACAAATGTCCACTGAAATTGTATAAAGATGTTACACACACACACACACACACACACACACACACACACACACAATGGAATATTACTAGGCCATCAAAAAGAATGAAATCTTGCCATTTGCAATGATGTGGATGGAGCTAGAGAGTATTATGCTAAGAGAAATAAGCCAGTCAGAGAAGGACAAATACCATATGGTCTCACTCATATGTGGAATTTAAGAAAACAGATGCACATATGGGAAGGGGGAAAGGGAAATAAACCATAAGAAACTCTTAATGATAGAGAATAAACTGAGGGTTTATGGAGAGAGGTGAGTGGGGGGATGGGATAGGTGGGTGAAGGGTATTAAGGAGGGCACTTTCTGTGATGATCACTGGGTGTTGTATCTAAGTGATGAATCACTGAATTCTACTCCAGAAGCCAATATTGCACTGTATATTAACTAAGTAAAATTTAAATAAAAGAAGAAAAAGAAAAAAGTTTTTCTCCAGCAGTCCTCAGGGCTACTGTGGTTTATGTAATGGGTATGATTATAAAATGAGAATGGAAAAAAAAAGTATAATCCACCTAAAGATAAAATGTATTGACCCCATTAATGATAAATATAATAGCATCAAATTTTGTAAAGCAAAAATTGCACAAGATCCATGAAATTTAAGGAAAACTACAAAGTTTAAGACACTTTACTCAATATTTGACCAATCAAGGAAATTACAAACAAGAGTATAGTTAAAGTAATTATCACTATGGTTGGCTTTAGGTCCACCATTTTAGTATTTGTTTTCTATATATCGCTCTATATTTAGCCTGATTTAGTTTGGGTTAAACCAAGTATTTTTTATCCTTATATTTTATTTTATTTTATTTTAATATTTTATTTATTTATTTGATAGAGAGACAGCGAGAGAGAGAGCTCAAGCAGGGGAAGTGGCAGAGGGAGAGGGAGAAGCAAGCTTCCTGCTGAGCAGGGAGCCTGATGCAGGGCTCGATCCCAGGACCCTGGGATCATGACCTGAACCGAAGGCAGACGCCTAACGACTGAGCCACCCAGGCGCCCCGTTTTATCCTTATATTTTAATCCTGCTATTGGCTTTTTACCTATAATTCTCTGTACTTTTTAGTATTTGTTCTATGGTTATAGTATGCATATTTAAGTGATCACACATAGACTTTATGTAGTACAGCTTTATGTAAAATATAAGAACCATGCACTACTATAGTTACATTCATCCTTGCTCTATCCTATGTACTATTGTTGTAATACAGATTATATTTACATGTGTTACAACACCAAAAACACAGTATTATAATTTTAGGTTTTAATAATAATAGTAATATGGCCTTCAAACATTGAAAGAAAAGATAAAAACATCTTTTTTATTAACCAACATATATCCTAAATTATTTTTCTGTCCTTTTTTTCCCAAGACTCCAATTACATTTATGTCAATAGAAACATATCCTAAGATGACTCAGATGTGGTATTAACAGATAAGGACTTTAAAGAACTCATTAAAATATGTTCAAAATAGTTGAATATGCTAATAATGAATGAATAGATGGGAATATAAGCAGATAAATTGAAATTATAAAAGTGAGCCAAATGAATATTCTAGAAATAAAAAAGACAAATACAGAAGTAAAAAAAAAATAATAAAGTAAGATTGGAAAAAGGAGAAGAAATAGTCTGTGAACCAGAGGCCAGCTCAATAAGTATAACTGAATTGGAAAATCTCACCAATACATATTTTTTTTAAAAAAATGAACACAGGGCACGTAGTGCATGGAGCACTGGGTGTTATACAGAAACAATGAATCAAGGATCACTACATCAAAAACTAATGATGTATTGTATGGTGACTAACATAACATAATAAAATTAAATTAAATTAAAAAAATAAAACTAAAAAATGAACACAGGGACACCTGGGTGGCTCGGTCAGTTAAGCATCCAACACTTGATTTCGGCTCAAGTCATGATCTCAGGGTTGTGTGATCGAGCTCTGCATCAGGCTCAGTGCTAGGTGTGAAGCCTGCTTAAGATTCTCTCTCTGCCCCTCCCCACACTTCCTCTCTAAATAAATAATAAGGGGTGACTGGGTGGCTCAGTCGGTTAAGTGTCTGCTTTCAGCTCAGGTCATGATCTCAGGGTCCCGGGATCAAGCCCCACATCAGGCTCTATGCTCAGTGGTTAGTCTGCTTTTCCCTCTCCCTCTGTGATCTCTCTCTCTCTCTCTCAAATAAATAAATAAAACCTCTAAAAAATAAATAGAAAATGAACACAGAATCACTAATCTGTGTAAAAATAGAAAGTATTTCAACAGAGGTATAGTTGTAGTCTATAATGAGAAAGCAGGAGTGGTAAGGAGGAAAAAAGTACTAACTAGAAGAAATAAAGGGCACAAGTATCTCAAATTTCATGAAGGAAGTCAGTCTACACATCAAGAAGTTTGAACACCAAACAGGAATAAATACAAAGAAAACCACACTTAAATAAAAAAAGTAGAGAAAAACCTTAAAAGTAGAGAGAGGAAAACAGATAAAATAAATAAACATAAATAATGACTCAAGGGATGGCTATATTCTCAAAAACAGTGGAGGCCAGAAAAGAATAAAATGCCATACTTAAGGTGCTAAAAGGAGAAAAATGTCAACCTATAATTGTATATTCAGTAAAAATGAAAGTATATTTTCAAAATATGAGGCAAGAAAATTTGTTGTTAATACACCTCCACTCAGAATACTAAAAGAAGATTTTCAGGCTGAAGAAAAAGTAGAAATGATAAACATATAAGTAAATACAAATATCTTCTCAATTTACTAAAAATACTGATTGCATGGAGCACTGGGTGTTATATGAAAACAATGAATCATGGAATGCTACATCAAAAATTAATGATGTACTGTACGGTGACAAACATAACATAATAAAATAAAATAAAATTTTAAAAAAATTTTTGATGAAAATCAAAAGGAAAGGATAATTTTAACATATAGATTTTATATCATATGTAGATATAAAATATGATGAACACCGATGAAAGAGTACAAAGTTTAACTATTTTGCTAAAAGTTTTTACACTTTAAATGAAGTGTACAATACCTCTGAAACAAATAATGCAATATATGTTAAGAAAGAAAAAAAGAAGAAGAAGAATGTAGCGGGAGGGGAAGAATGAAGGGGGGGAATCGGAGGGGGAGAGGAACCATGAGAGACAATGGACTCTGAAGGACAAACTGAGGGTTCTAGGGGGGAGGGGGTTGGGAGGATGGGTTAGCCTGGTGGTGGGTATTGAGGAGGGCACGTTCTGCATGGAGCACTGAGTGTTGTGCACAAACAATGAATCATGGAACAGTATATCTAAAACTAATGATGTAATGTATGGGGATTAACATAACAATAAAAAAATAAAAAAAAAATAAATGAAGTGTACAATATTAACTCTAAGACTATCATAAGTTAAAACTACATATTATAATCCATATGGGAACCCCTAAACAAAATACTTAAAAGTAGAGCTAAAATGTAAATAAACAACTTGATATGGAAAACTAAAATACATTCAATTAATTCAATAATTTCGCATTTATTTAATTCTTCGCCAAAAGACGGAAGCAAAGCAGGGAGAGAGGAGTAAACTAAAGGACAAATAGGGGGAAAAAGTAGCCAAATAGTAGGCAGAAATCCAAATATGTCAGTAAGTATATTTATGTAATTGGACCAAAAGATTTCAAAAGATTTAAAAGACATATCAGAGAAATGGTAATGATAAGAAATCTGGTGTTACTATACTAGTATCAGCTCCCTACCCCAAAAGACCTTGAATAGACGAACAAAGGTTTTGACATAAACTATCTTATAGCAAGATTTACTATGAGGTTTCAATGAAAAAGAATGACGTAGAGGTTAAAACAGAGTTCAAAAGAGATCCATCCATATATAGTCAATTTATTTTCAAGCAAGGCATCAGATAATTGAACAGAAAAAGAAAATTTTTTTCAAAATGCTCAACATCACTTGGCAACGGGGAACTACAAATCAAAACCACAATGAGATACCGCCTCACAGCAGTCAGAATGGCTAAAATTAACAAGTCAGGAAACAACAAATGTTGGCACAGATGCAGAGAAAGGGGAACCCTCTTACAGTGTTGGTGGGAATGCAAGCTGGTACAGCCACTCTGAAAAACAGTATGGAAGTTCCTAAAAAGCTGAAAATAGAGCTAACCTATTACCCAGCAATCACACTACTATTATTTACCCAAAGGATACAAACATAGTGACTCAAAGGGGCACCTCACCCCAATGTTTATAGCAGCAATGTCCACAATAACCAAACTATGGAAGAGCCCAGATGTCCATTGACAGATGAATGGATAAAGAAGATGTAATATATATATAACAGAATATTACTCAGCCATCAAAAAAAGAAATCTTAACATTTGCAAGGATGTGGATGAAACTGGAGAGTATTATGCTAAGCAAAATAAGTCAATCAGAGAAAGACAACTATCATATGATTTCACTCATATGCAATTTAAGAAACAAAACAGAGGACATAGGGGAAGGGAGGGAAAAATAAAATAAGATGAAATCGGAGACAAACCATAAGAGACTCTTGACTATAGGAAACAAACTGAGGGTTGCTGGAGGAGAGGTGGATGGGGGGATGGGGTAACTGGGTGATGGGCATTAAGGAGGGCACATGATGTGATGAGCACTGGGTGTTAGATATAACTGATGAATCACTGAACTCTACCTCTGAAAGTGATACTACACTATATGTTAACTAATTGAATTAAAATTAAATTAAATTAAAAAAATTATTTTCAGTCAATAGTTCTGGAACAACTGAAAGAACACATTTAAAATGAACTTGACTCCAGGAAACAAACAGGGTTGTAGAAAGGGAGGTGGGTGGGGGGATGAGGTAACTGGGTGATGGGCATTAAAGAGGGCACATGAAAAAATAAATAAAAATAAAAACCACAAATAAAGAGGAAAAAGTGAACTTTGACCCTGATATCATACCACACATGAAAATGATTTGAGATAGATGCTACACTTATGTGGTGAAGCTATTAATATAAAGCTTTTAGAAGAAAACTTAGAATATTTGCAAACTTGGGGTAAGCAAAGATTTAATAGTGAGTTCATAATAAGCACTAAAAATGAAAGAATCAGACGGATACACTGGATCTTCATCAAAATTAGTAATGTCTGCTTATCTATGGCTGTGTGTGTGTGTGTGTGTGTGTGTATGTATATGTTAATATATACACACATCTTTATATATTCATCTATGATGGACATTTGTGTTGCTTCCATATCTTAGCTATTATAAATAATGTTTCAATAAGAATAGGGAACGAAATCTTGCCACTTGTGACAACATGGATGGATCTGGGGGTATAATACTAGGTGAAATAAGTCAGAGAAAGACAAATACCACACAATTTCCTTCATATGTGGAATTTAAGAAACAAAACAAATGAACAAAAAAAAATGACAAACAAACCAAAACAGACTTTTTCATACAGACAACAAACTGTGGTTGCCAGAGGGAAGGTGGATGGGCAATGGGTGAAATATATAAAGGAGATTGAGAGTATGCTTATCTTGATGAGCACTGAGAAATGCATAGGATTGTTGAAACATTACACTGTGCCTCTGAAGCTAATATAACAATGTATGTTAATTATTCTTAAGTTTTAAAAAATAAAAAATATAATTATTATTTTAAAAGAAGTCTGCATCAAAAACAATTTGAAAATGAAAAGATAGGTTACAACAATATAGGCCAACCTCAAGAAACAAGTTGTATCTAAGTGAGGAATCACTGAATTCTACTCTAGAAACCAATATTGCACTATATGCTAACTAACAAAATTCAAATTAAAAAAAAAGAAACAAGTAAAATCTCAAGTAAACAACCTAACTTTATACCTAAAGTATCTAGAAAAAGAACTAATAAAACTCAAAGCTGGTATAAGGAAGGAAATAATAAAAATTAGAGCAGAAATAAATGAAATAGAGACTTAAAAAAACATAGAACAGATCAATGAAATCAGGAACTGCTTTTTGAAAAGATAAACACAATTGCTAAACCTTTAGCTCATTAAGAAAAAGAGAGAGAACTCAAAATAAAAAATGAAGAAACAACAACCAACACCACAAGGAAAAAAAAGGTAGGACACATATATACACTCGCACACACACACAAAGGAATATTACTCAACCATCAAAAATAATGAAATCTTGCCATTTGCAACCACTTGAATAGACCTAGAGGATATTATACTAAGGAAAATAAGTCAGTCAGAGAAAGACAAATACCATACGACTTCACTTGTATGTGGAATTTAAGAAACGAAAACAAACAAACAAACAAACAAAAAACATAGGGGGGAAAAGAGAGGAAAACCAAGAAACAGACTCTTAACTATAGAGTACAAACTGATGGTTAGCAGAGGGGAGGTGGGTGTGGGGATGAGTTAAATAGGTGATGGGGAATTAAGAAATGCACTTGCTGTGATGAGCACTGGGTGTTGTATATAAGTGTTGAATCACTAAATTCTACACTTGAATTGAATATTTCATTGAATGTTAACTAACTGTAATTTAAATAAAAACTTGGAAGAAAAAAATAAACTTTGGAAAAAAGAAACAGAAATTTTACCAAATAAGATTTATAATTGGCAGCTAACCTCATGAAAAATTGTTTCTCTTTTTAAGTAATCACATTGAAAACTGAAGTCACAATAAGATACTCCCTCACACCCACTGAAATAGATAAAATTTAAGAGAATGACAATGTCCAAGTTTAGTGATATATGAAAATATCATACAGCACTGTCTGAGAGTGTAAAAATCTTCCAAATCTTTTATACAGAATAACATGGATGAATTCTAATATCATTATGATGAGTGGAAGGAGCTAGGCACACACTGTGTGATTCCATTTATATTAATTTCAATAACAGACAAAATTCATCTATTATAGAAATTAGAACACTGTTTCCTATGTGAATTAGATGTGGCTGGAAGGAGGTAGTAGGGGAGGTTCTCAAGTAAGAAAAAGATTCTAATTCCTGAATATGTAGTAGTTACATGGGTATACACTTAGGAAAACTCAATGAATTATATAGTTGAGATCTACGCATTTAACTATGGAAATGTTAGCTGTGTAAGAATATAAATATTAAAAAAGGTTTTCAATACTGATATGAATTGATCTGCTAGAAATAGTAAAATATTTATATTTATTTATTTATTTATTTATTTATTTATTTATTTATTTATGTTATGTTAGTCACCATACAATACATCATTAGTTTTTGATGTAGTGTTCCATGGATTCATTGTTTTCATATAACACCCAGTGCTCCATGCAGTGCATGCTCTCCTTAATACCCATCACCAGGCTAACCCATCCCCCCACCCCCATCCCCTCTAGAACCCTCAGTTTGTTTCCTGGAGTTCATAGTCTCTCGTGGTTCATCTCTCCCTCCGATCTCCCCCCCTTCATTTTTCCCTTCCTTCCCCTAATGTCCTCCATGCTATTCCTTATGTTCCACAAATAATTGAAACAATATGATAATTGACCTTCTCTGCTTGACTTATTTCACTTAGCATAATCTCCTCCAGTCCTATCCATGTTGATGTAAAAGTTGGGTATTCATCCTTTCTGATGGCTGAGTAATATTCCATTGTATATATGGACCACATCTTCTTTATCCTATTTTTTAAAAATATTTTATTTGTTTATTTTTGTGAAAGACAGCACAGAAGCAGGGGGAGCAGCAGAGGCAGGGGAAAAAGCAGGCTCCCTGCTGAGCAAGGAGCCCAATGCAGGACTTGATCCCAGGACTCTGGGATCATGACCTGAGCCGAAGGCAGATGCTTGACCAACTGAGCCACCCAGGTGTCCCTAGAAATAGTAAAATATTTATAGAGTACAAAAATATAGAAAACTAAGTTACAGAACATTACAAAAGTGTGTGTGTGTGTGTGTGTGTGTGTGTGTGTGTGTGTGTGTGTGTCTGTGTGTCTGAGAGGAGAAACAAGAAGCTGTAACACTAGTTTTCTCCAAAAAGGGAAAATTAGGTAGTTATAAAGGACAGAATTGAGCTGAATTACCTTTCACTGAATATCCTCTTGTAAATTTTGAATTTTGTAACATATATTATTTGTAACAAATATATAATTTTTAAAATGATTCTGGGAAAAAAGTTTCCTAATTTCTCTAAGTTATTTGAAAATAACTTATAATTAACATGAAGTAAATTTGGCAAACTGTTGATAATGGTGGAACCTGGTTTCCTGGTGTCGACAAGTTTACTGTTCTTTTCTCTTTATACTCTGCATGTTTATCTGTTCATAATGAGAAGTTTTATAAAGTTACAATAGGGCAAATCTTTCACTACCAAAAACAAGTGAAAATAAGTGGATTATACATGATTAGAATTTATTTTAAAAACACAAAAGACTACAGAAAAATATATAAATAAATTAGAACATCAAAAAAAACAGACTGATAAGTTATACCAAAAAGCTGATTGAGGGAGAGGAAAAGGAAGAGCCAATGTTGCTAAAGATCCATGAGTCAGACTTAATTAAAATAAAGAAAAAAAAAAAGCAGGGCAAAACAACTAAAACTGGAATGAAAAGGAATATCAATTGAAATGAGAAATTAATAGCGTGATGAAAGAACATTTTGCACAACTTCATGTTACTGTGTTGGAAAATCTGCTTGGATTGTGATTTTCTAGAAGAAAACAAGTTAAATATAAGATGCAAAACAAAAAATAAGGAATCACCGTAGAAAAAAGTGAGAAAATTTTCTAGATAGCCTCAGTTCTACTTCAAACCACAAAAAACAAAGGAGAGTTCAAATGATTTAATTGATATGTTCACTTAACCTTTCATATTAATGCTAAAGCTTTTCAACCCATTCTATAGAATAGAGTAAAAAAGAAAATCCTCAATATTAATTTAATGCAACCAGAGCATCTGAAATCAAAATATGACAAATATAGAAAAGAAAATTACAGATCAACTTCATTTAATAGTATACTTGCCAAAAGTCCAAATCAAATTAAGATACTCATAATTTAGTAGTAAATTCAGAGCAAAACTTTTTTTTATACCAAATAGGGTTTGTCCATTTAAGGAAAAAAAGAAAATTTCAATAATAGAATTATTTCACAATAATAAAAGTTTGAAGAATTATACAACTGTTTATGCAAAAAGCATTTATTACATCTACCACCTGGTTCTGATTAAAATTTCTTACAAATATATATAAGGTGGGAGACTTACTTAATATGATACACAAAAACACCTCAAATTTAAAATTCACCTATTTCATTGATGATTGAGACCACCTAAAACAAAATAACTTACCTATTGGGACTAGGACCTGATACCATCCCTAGCAGAGTCCTGTACACCAGATAGAACTGCAAACAAATAAATACATTCACAATTTCTCATCTAAGCTAATAGCTCTTCTATCATTGAAAAACATGTTACTCACAAAGGCAAACAGCTAATTTATCAGACAAAAATTTGATTATCTAGACTCACATCATGTTACTCTTTTGCCAACCTTACAGTACTGCCTGACAAATTTTGTCCATTCTTAACCCGTTCTATTTTTTGAAAAGCCCATCTTAAATCACATCAGCCCAGACCCCAAAGCCTACTTAGAGAACACTATTAAACATTGTCAAAATGGTGTTTTCCCTTGCTGCGGTAAGTTTAACACACTCAGCTTTTCTTGATTATATTTTTTTTTTCTTGGAGTCTTTTTGGGTAATAGACCAGCAACAATGTACTGGTAAAACCCAAGAAACATTCCATTAAAAACTGATTAAATCAAGATGGGTAATAGTTCCACATTTAAGTGCTCTGAAAGTACCAGTCAGTGAACACTATCAATATAATTAAATCAAGATCATTTGGAAGGAACGAATCAAAATGATTGGTATTTTCAAAGGTTTTGGTATGTATGTACTTAGACAAAATCTGAAAAGTCATGAGAAAGAGTAAGGTGAACACCTACCCCCCAAAACAAAACTTTCAGATGTAGAAAAAATATCAAGGGAGAAAATAAACTGAAAGAAAAACCTCTATCACAAAGTGAAAATATTAACAATAATTAAAATTGTTTAATAAAAAGAAAGACATACCTTGTTCTTGGATAGGAAGACTTATAGTATTAAAAACCAAATTCTCCCCTAAATTAATTTATTAAAGTTGATGAAATTGCAGTCTAAACTGTAATTTCTTCCAACGAGAAGACACATGAGACAGGAGGCAGAAGAAGAGACACACAGACCCACAGAACAAAAATGGTGCCAGTCACAGATGAGAATACAGCATATGTGCAAGATGGCATTACAGATAAATGGGCAATTATTGGCAAATAATCGCAAGTAATGGCAAATAACTTGGCAACTTTAAGATTTCAAATCAAAAAAAATTTCTCATGATTTAAATTTGAATAAAAGAAAGACAAAAGAATAAAAGTTAACATAGGTGACGGTTTTATGGAATCAGTATAAATATTTTTTTCCAAAATGACATGAAACTCAGAAGCCGTAAAAGCAAACATGGTTATACTTGGACATATAACAATCATACACATTCTTATAACAAAAATGAAGTTTAAAAGTGCATAAAAAATATCTGTAAAGCTTGACAATCCAAACCTTTTTTCCCCAATAATAAATGAGCTCTTCAAAATCAGAAGACTAAGCCCCCACCCCCAAAATTGGACAGAAAGAGGAAATTAAAGAATACAGATGGCTAATAAACATATGAAAAAAATGATCAAACTCAAAAGCAAAAGAAATACAATTTAAGACAATAGTTTGGGCTATCACATTTGCTAAAAATGTAAATATTTATAAAATCCATTATCTGTGAAGTTGTGGGAAAGCTGGCAATCTCATTCATTGCCATTTGAAGATAAAGTTGTTACCACATTTTAAGGAAATCTTGTAATAATTTGAAATGTGCATATCCTTAATCCCAGTATTTCAACTGCTAAGTAATTTATTATGATATAATAGACAAATGCAAAATTGTTGATAGGGAGGTTCATTGCACAGAAATTTTGTGCTAACAAATATCTATGGATGAGAAATGCTTATAACATTTAATTATATTTCATCTACAAAACAGTCGTGCAGTCATTCAACAAATGACACAGATGTATATTACTGAAATAGAAAAGGGTATTAAAAACTGTAAAATGAAAGGCAATTTGCAGAAGAATGTGTACAATATGGCCCCACTTCCAGAACCCCCCAAAATAGTTCGTGTGTATGTGTGTCTGTGTGTGTGCATCTATCCACTTAAAGAATGCACACAACTCTCTTAAGAGAAGAAAACACTGGGGGAGAGAATTGGGAGAGAGGAGGGCACTTAATTTATATATTAGATATTTAAATATGCTTTGAATTTTTGAAAAAAAAAACTGTGCAGTTTCTTTTTAATATATCCTATTTAAAATTTTTACCATATGGCAAATGGAAATTATAAATGTGTATTTATGGGAGCACTGAGCAATTCCACCATTTTGAGTTTCTTGTGCAATAATATATCCTCTACTGAGGCTCCTGGGATTGAGTCAAGTGGCAGCAAGGGAAACAGTCACCATGCCCAAATTAAAGTCTCATCGATGATATCCCAACATGAGCATTTCTCAGTTAAGCATTTCTTATCTGCGGGAGGTGTCCACTGCAACACAGGAAAGAGAGGCATCGCCAAGCATAAAGAAGAGTGTGTCATTGTTTTGGTGAAGCTGGTGGTAGAAGTAATGGTACCCTCAGTAACAAATCCACCTCACATTTGTGGTCACCACCTGCAAGGATACAGACGGGAATATTGGCAAAGGTGAGGGACACATTGTCTAAGGAGCCCATTGGGGGCTATGAAATTCTTATATACTCTACCTCTACATGTGCCATGTATGAATCTACACAGAGGACACAAAGAAAGCCACATTTTCAGCTGCTGCATTCACCCTGTGGCCAGAAAAATGACTTTAAATCTTCCTAAATCAACATCAGTGCTACTTTTTCTTCTTTGCTGAGCTAAAAAGTGATAGACACCTCCAACTATCTCAGAATTTTATTTGTCTCTTTCCCTCTGTATTGGCTCCTTTAAGTTCTAGGTCACTCATTCATTTGATCAGTTATTTCAGACAAAACTATTTTTCTTCACTCCAGTCTAATAGTTACTGAGAACCACTGAATCTCATGTATACAACAACTTTCTGTTAACACAACGTATTCAGCCAAGTAGGATATTGGATAAGAAACATTAAGGAAATCTTTCATATTCACCACAAATATTCTAACTGAAATACAGAAAATCTATGAAGGTATATAAAAAAAAGCTGTATCTCTTTTTTTAAAGATTTATTTGTTTGTTTGTTTATTTATTTATTTATTTGAGAAAGAGAGAGAGAAAGGGGAGGGGCAGAGGGAGAGGAAGAGAGAGTATTAAGCAAACTCTGCACTGAGCATGGAGCCTGACGCAGGGCTTGGTCTCAAGGCCCTGAGATCACAACCTGAGCTGAAACCAAGAGTTGGGTACTTAACCGACCACCCAGGTGCCCTGAGAAGCTGTATCTCTTAACTCACTATGCATTCTGGCCCTTGAGGTCAATTAGAATGTAGCCAAAAGTCATCAACCTTCAGAAAACTAACATCTATTTTCCTACCCAGACATGGTTGCCCCTAGAAATCAAGGACTATTCTGACAAAACCTTACCTTCAAAGCATGGCCCTTGGACCATAGCCTTCTTGTCTGAAGAGTCTTGTTTCAGAGATTTACTGGTATCATTCATTCCCAAGAGTTCCCAAGAAGTAATCTTCTGGGGGGAAAATGAGAAATGCCACTTCTAGTGAAAAAGGTTAATCAGCTGGATGCTGGGAAGTTATTCTTAGGTACTCTTTCATATTGATTTCATTTGGAAGCTGCTTCTTACTCACACAGCTCTGAAACTACAGCTAGCTGTACCATAACTCTATACATTTCAACATTAGCACATTGTATCAGAGTCCTTCTCTCCTGTGCATTTCCAAGACTGACTCGATTGCTTGAATCCCACTGAAAATTATGCCTTTTTCCCCCCCATCATTTATCATTTTCTGCTTAGTTGGCCAGGTTATTTACAAAATCACTTAAAATAATCTACTTATATATCTATACTCAATAAAAGTTCATTGAGAACCTATTCTATGCCCGGCAATCCATAGCTACTTATATCACAAAAATAAAATAAAAATGTCAGGTCATAAGAAATTAAAAGCGCATTTGATTAATCAAACATAGAAATAAAGACCTGAGAAGCAATTTAGTAAATGGTCTTATAGAAGTTGGTTCAGTTTTAGGAGTGGTTGTTGAGAAAGTCCCTCATTTAGTAAGGCCTGTTATGACCCACAGATACAACTCCCAATTACTGTGCCCACTATTATCTGGATCTTGGATGGGTTTTTAATGATATTTAGTTACAACCAAATGTCATCAATCTTAAGAAGAGCAAGATCTATCAATTGCTATCCATCGTGGGCTTTTTTTTCCCAGTAAACATGCAGTTCCATGATAATATATTCATACCTGCAAGGGTCCAGAAGACCACAAGTAGCAATGGAGAACCACCGACTTAAAATTAATTTGTCATTTCACTCTCTGGAGATGGCATTCAAGAAAGACAAAGGCATAGAGAGTTTCTCCTTCTTTCTAGGATCCATCATTACCTGGCAGGGAAAAAAAAGAGGAAAAATAACATTTTAAGAAAAAATATGCAGATATAAATATAAATGTACCTATATACACAGTTGTGCATGTAATCAAATTTAACAATAAAATATTCACAAATTGTGCATATCGTGCTATACAGATTACAAAGGGTGGATATTGCTAAGTCCTTGTGTGTCATGTGCACACCTTCAAATGTGCATTGCTCTCCCTTCCCCTGAGATCCAATATACCCAAAAAGTGGCTGGCTAATAATTATTTTAGCAAAGTAAAATATTCTTATTCTATTAAGACTACATGTTATAAAACACTTTTACTATTATATATAGATCAATAAAAATACGGTTTCTCTATTACTATCTGGTGAAGTCCAAGGGAGGCTCCCAACAATTCCATTTGCAAAAGAAAATTGTTTCTAGCTTATATTTATCAATTTTTACAAGATCATCTTCAGAAGAAAATATACACATCAATAGTATCTAAATATTTGGAAAGATTGGATTAAACTAAATTACTCTTTTATAATAACAGTCTAATATTTGCCCCAAAGCAATAATCTAGTGAAAGGGTACATTCTTGTGTAATAATTACAAGAGTCTTAACCATTCTTCATTTAAAATAATTCATAAATACAATATTTTTATCTATGATTTTGAAGAAAGCATAAGTCACCAGTATAACAATATAGTATAGCAATAAAGTGTAGATGTGATAAAATGAAGAACACATTTGATTACTATATTCAGAGTATCCTCAAAACTGCACAGAACAATGGTTTACATGTTATTTACTGATCTCAAATTCACTGATTACTCAGTGAAAAAGAACTGTGTGTATCTTAAAGCAATGTCCTAAAAATGTCTTTCTGAAGTCATCTGCAGAACATCATATCACAAAGTTAATCAAATATATTTAGGCTTTCTTCTTTTATCATGTCAATCATTAAAATATCTTGAAATACTAGATTTATGTAAAGGTGTAAAATATTAACCTTTATATTAAAGAAAAACTAAGCAAAAACCATAATTGTTAAAAAGTATACTTGTCTTTTGAATATAAACACACTGATACAATACCATTGTCTTTTTTATTTCACTTCCTGCCTGCTGACAAATTTAGAAACATTTATCATAATGTAGTATCTTTTAATTCTATTTTCAAATATATTTTCCCCAAAATAATCTTAGCTAAGATTTCAACAACAGATATTTTAAAGATATTATTTTTATAAGATCCACATATTTCATAATGCATCGGCATATATGAGAGTAGTTCTAGTAAATTTGTTTCCAATAGAACTTTGGCTCCTGCTGAACAAAAGTTTATAAATCTCAGGAGCCAAAGGAATGGTATATCATTGTGCTTACATAATTCTCTGTTCTCAGAGTAAATTTGGTTCTGAAGATTGCTGTTGGCAAATATGTAGATGTGGACCTTTGGGTTTTCTGAAAGTCCCAGTGAAAGACAAGCAGCCTTTCCCTTCAAAAGAACCACACAGACACAGTTCTTCAGAAAATATTTAAGATCTAAGTTAGGATAATGTATTCTGGAAGAGAAGGATTTAAGTGAGTCTAAATGGGAAAAGAAACACAATATTCTAAAATCACTGTCTCTGCAAAACCTGCTACTACTGAGGAAATCTTGACAAACTGTAGCAACTGCTCTAGCTTCCATCACATCTGACTCTTAGAGTTAGATGGCAGAAATAGATTTTCTTTAGACTTGTATGATAGTGTTTCTCAACCTATTATCATCATCATCATCAGCAGCAGCAGCAGCAGCAGCTGCGTGGATATCTTTTTTAGGCATTTCCCCCTAGTTTTCACACCCTCAAATTTTAATACCACAGATATGCTGTATATCTGCTTATGTATGGTGGCTGTTTGGAGGGCCATGATCCACTGTAACATATAAGATTTCTTTTGCTCCCAAGAACTAACTTTCACCTCAGAAGTATGACATCAACTATGTTGAGAATCATGGTGTACAGTAATTTGAGAAAAATAACTAAACAGGTAGGGAGTACATACAGTCTTCCAGCTTGTCATGAAATGTGTTTAGAGTAGTTTCTTATTCTCTTCTAATGCTCATACTCAACAGGACACACTACTGAGGGTGCAGGGATGTTCTCTGTCACATACCTTACTTTGGCCCAATATCATCTTCATGCCTGAAAAGAACTATGCCTTTATGCTTTGGTCTAAACACGGAAATGCCAAAAATCCTAGAATCCACAGGAATGGAAAACATGGAGGACTCACCATATCATTAATGTATTTATCTAATGTTGAGATTACAAAGGGTCTTCTAAAATAGATTAAATTATTGACTAGTTAAAACAAACATTGGCTAGAAACATAGATAAATTTGAATGGGTGCGACTGTAGTGTCAAGGGACCTTCTGGAAGCCTCACAGAGATAAGCACTGATATTGATTGGACTCTAAATATCAGTGGCACATTGCTGAGTCTTAAGTGCAACTAAAACCTTGGATTCCTCCATATCCATTTCCCTCAAGAAAACACGAGACAAATAATATTTCTGATGGAATCTACAGAATCAATAGTGATGCCCCTCCTTCATTCCTAACTTTAGTGATTTATATCTTCGTTTCTTGTTCAGTCTAACTAAAGGCTTGTCAGTTCCATTAACCTTTGCAGAAATCTAACTTTTGGTCTCATGGGTTTTCCTTATAGTTATTTTGGGTTTTATTTTTATTTCATTGATTTTGCTCAAATCTTTATTATTTACTTCCTCGTACTTGATTTTCTAGTTGAGTCTTTTTTCTTATTTCTTAAGGTAGGAGTTTAGTATATATTTTGAATTATGTATATATTTATATTTAAGTAGGCTCCATGCCCAGCATGGAGCCCAACGTGGGGCTTGAACTTATGACCCTGAGATCAAGAGCCGAGCTGAAATTAAGAGTCAGATGATCATATTTATTTGATATATTTACTATTTTCTCATAGTCATTTAAAACTAGAACTCTTGGGGCACCTGGGTGGTTCAGTCGGTTAAGCATTGGGCTCTTGATTTTGGCTCAGGTCATGATCTTAGGGTTGTGAGATCAAGTCCTGCATCGGGCTTTGTGCTCAGTGTGGAGTCTGTTTGAGATTCCCTCTGTCCATCTCCCTCTTCCCCTCTCCCCGCTCGTGCTCCCTCTCTCTCAAATAAATAAATAAATAAATAAAATCTAAAAATAATAACTATAGATCTCCCTCTAAGCATGTCTTTATATGCATCCCATTCAGTTCTAAATGTTTTCTAGTTTCTTTGATTTTTCTTTGACCCATGGGTTCTCTTCTAAGTATATTAATTTCCAAATATTTGGTGATTTCCCAGATTTATTTGTTTTGATCTCTAATATAATTCCCTATGATCATAGACCTTACTCTATGATTTTAATCTTTTTAAATTCATTGTGTCCAGTTTTATGACTTAACACACAACTGATGCTGGAGAATGCTCCAGATGTGTTTGAAAATAATTTGCTTTCTGCTGCGTTCTATATATATCAGATCAAGTTTACTGAGAAAGATTGCTTAAGTATGCTATAGCCACACTCATTTTCTGTCTAATTGGTTTATCAATCATTAAGAAAAAGGTACAAAAGAGTCCAGTTATTTTCACTGAATTGCCTACTTATCCCTTCAACCATGTCTGTTTTTGCTTTACGTTATTTGAGGCACCATGGCTAGGTGATTATTATATTTATATACTATATAAATAACAGATTGAGCCATCTATCATTATATAATATCCGTTTTCATTTCTTTTTTTTTTTAAGATTTTATTTATTTATTTGACAGAGAGAGACAGACAGCAAGAGCGGGAACACAAGCAGGGGTAAGAGGGAGAGGGAGAAGCAGACTCTCTACTGAGCAGGGAGCCCGACACGGGACTTGATCCCAGGACCCTGGGAACATGACCTGAGCCGAAGGCAGACGCTTAACTACTGAGCCACCCAGGCACCCCTCCGTTTTCATTTCTAATAATATTTTAACTTAAAGCCTGTTTTCTCTGAAATCAGAATAGCCACTCCAGTTCTCTTCTGGGTATTCTTTGCATAATATAGCTTTATCCACCATTTCCTTTCAAACCATTTATGTATTTTGCTCTAAATTATCTCTTTCATAAATAATGTATAGCTGTTTAATTTTTAATGGAACCTCCCAATTTCTGTCTTTTAAACTTAATAGTCATATGATTGGATTTATGTCTGCCCTTTTTCTGTTTTCTATATGTCTTACATCATTTTGGTCCCTCTGTTCATTAATAGCTGCTTTCTTTTGTATTAAATGAGTATTTTGCTATTATACTATTTAAATCCTTTAGTGATTATTTTGAAATTATATATATTTATTTGTATATTAGAAATATATATTTTGAATTATGTATATATTTATATTTAAGTAGGCTCCATGCCCAGCATGGAGCCCAATGCGGGGCCTGAACTTATGACCCTGAGATCAAGAGCCGAGCTAAAATTAAAAGTCAGATGATCAACTGACTGAGCCACCCAGGGGCCCTTCTTTTGATAATTTTGTGTTATTACTATTTATCCTATGGTTTACAAAATAGATCTTAAATTACCACAGTCTATTTCAGGGTAACACTAACTTTGTTATATGGCCTTTATATGTCTTGAACTCAATTTCAGAGAAGTGTTTCTGTCAGTCATGTTTTCCATGTTTTCAAACAAAAAATTATTGATGTCATCATTGACCCAAGCATGTTTATAAGTGACTGACAGCCTGAAATATGTGATAGACACTAAACACTAAGGATTTTTTTTTAAAGATTTTATTTTATTTATTTGAGAGAGAGAGAGTGAGAGAGAGAGCACAAGAGGGGGTGGTAGGGTCAGAGGGAGGAGCAGACTCCCCGCCAAGCAGGGAGCCTGATACGGGACTTGATCTCGGGACTCTGGGATCATGACCCAAGCCAAAGGCAGTCGCCTAACCAACTGAGCCACCCAGGCACCCCAAAACGCTAAGGATTTTGTGACCATTGGACACTAAGATCACATTTTGAAGTCAGAGAGAACAGCAAACACAATCAATGGCTGACTAGCATAGGTAGACTCTTACTGTCATTTGGAGCATTTTAATTCCATGAAAAAATTTCAGTATTCTTGGGACAAAATGCATACCTACTGTTTAATTCTCATATATTTGTTTCGCTTACAAGAGAAAAGTAAATCCATAATCTCTTTGGATTTTTGACCATCTAATAGCTCCCAAGAGACCAATCATCACTGAGAAGATTCTAGCAGCACAGACAAATGTGTAAATGGTTCATGTGTAGGCAGAACCATTTCTCAAATTTTCAGTACTCATGTGATAATTCCCCAGGTCACTTTACTACAAGTGTATTTAGGCTGCCGGCTATGCACTAAAATAGACAGTTTCACCCCCAGATTGGATATGTATAGATCACAGTGCAATTCAATTCCTCTAATGCATGCAAATGGCTTAGCCTTCACTTTTTTTTGTTTTGTTTTGTTTTCATTTACAGATATTTAAATTCTAGTTGGTTAACATATAGTTCAATATTGGTTTCAGGAATAGAATTTAGTGATTCATCACTTAGATATAACACCCAGTTCTAAATACAAAAAATGCCTTCCTTAATACCCATTATCCACTTTGCCCATCCCCCAGCCACCTCCCTTCCATCAACCCTCAGCTTCTTCTGTATGATAAAGAGTCTCTTGAGGTGCAGGGAATATGGCGGAGGAGTAGGGGACCCTGTTTTATCTGGTCCCTTGAATTCAGCTACATATCTATCAAATCATTCACCTGTGAATTCAACCTGAGATCTAAGAAAAGAATTTCTGTAATTCTACAAATAGAAAAGCAACCACTAGTTGCAAGGTAGGAGATGTGGAGAAGTGAATTGGAGGGGATATACTGGAAGATAAACTGCCATGGGGAGGGAGCCTATGTAAGCCAGCTACCAGGAAAAGATATAGCAGCGGTGTGCAAAATTGGAACTTTTAGAAGTCTGCTCCTGTGAGGGATGTCCATACCAGAAAGGTGCTCAGGAGATGAAGAGGGGCAGAATCCCAGGTGGGACAGTATTGACTCAGGTCCCTGGAGTCACAGAAAGAACAGGGGTATCTGAGTGCAGCAGAGTTCCCAAGCATTGGAGTGGGGAAGCCAGCTATGATCACTGAGCCCAGGAGTGGGCTCTCAGATCAGTGTTGTCACAGACCACAAACTGTGGCACAATTGGGTGGCTGCTATCTGAGCAGGAGCCCAGCAAGTGGCAGGACACCAGTGAGACCTTCCTCATTCCCCTGGGAAGATAAGTGCAGGTGTGCACTGCAGGACTCTGTAGACTTTGGGGCACACAAAAGTGACTGACTGCTTTTGCCAGAGGGTGCTGAAGAGTGGGAGCCATGATCTTTCAGTTCCAGGGCTGGAAACTGGGGCACCACCATTTTTATTTTATTTTATTTTTTCTTCATCCTCTCAAGTGGGAAGGAAAGCCTTCAGGGAACAAAAGCCACATAGAGCAACCTAATGCAGGTTACCTGAGCCCAGTCCCCTGACAAGGGGTGGTGCAACTCCACCCAGGAAAGACACCTGGGGATCAGTGCAACAGGCCCCTCCCACAGAAAACCAGCAGGAACATCAGTCTAATACCAAGTTTATGTATCACAGAGAACTGAAAACTCCTATGCTGGGGGAACAGTACATAGAATTTGAGGTTTTTTCTCATGATTCCTTAGTCTTTCAGTTTAAAATTTTCTTTTTTTTTTAAATTTTCAGTTAGTTTCTTAACTTATCAACTCTATTTTTAAGTATTTTTTTAACTTTTATTTTTACATTTACATTTCATAGATATATTCTTCATTTTGGCTTCCTTTCACTGTATACAATTTCATTTGTGTGTTTCTGTGTATACATATGTATGTGTGTGTGTATACATATGTGTGTGTGTGTGTGTGTGTGTGTGTGTGTGTGTGTTTAATTACAATTTTGGGATCTAGTGTCTTCTAACACACAGACTAAAATACATCCAGGACCAAGGGTTTTTATCCACCTATTAGATTATATTCTTTCTTTTTCCCTTTTTCTTTTCTTTTTTGATTTCTGGTCTCTTCGGATTTGTCTAGTGTATATTTTGCTGGGATCATGGTTGATATTTTTTATTTTGTTCTCTCATTCATCTAGTCTTCTCTGGACAAAATGTCTAGAAGGAGAAATTCCAATAAAAGAAAGAACCAGAGGTAATACTCTCTGCCATAGATTTAATCTATATGGTTATAAGTAAGATATAAGACCTAGAATTCAGAATAATGATTATAAAGATAGGGTTGTAAAAAGCATAAAAGACACTATAGAATCCCTTAGTGCAAAAATAAAAGAACTAAATTCTAATCAGGCAAAAAAAAAAATGCTTTAACTGAGATGCAGTCTAAAATGGATGCTCTAATGCTAGGGTAAATGAGGCAGAACAGAGAGTCAATGATATAGAAGAAAAAATGATGGAAAGTAAGGAAGCAGAGAAAAAGAGATAAACAACTACTGGATTATGAAGGGAGGCTTCAAGAAACCAGCAACACCATAAAGTGAAACAATATTAGAATAATTGGGGTCCCAGGGGAAGAGGAAAGAGAGAGAGATAGAGAGAGAGAGGGACTAGAAGGTATATTTGAGCAAGTCATAGCTGAGAACTTCCCTAATCTAGGGAAGGAAACAGACATTTAAGTCCAGGAGGTACAAAGAACCCCCCTCAGAATCAATAAATATAGATCACTGAGACATATAATAGTGAAGCTTTCAAATTTCAGAGATAAAGAGAAAATCCCAAAAGCAGCTCAAGACAAGAGTTCCTTAACCTACAAGGGTGGGAACATTAGACTGGCAGCAGACTCGTCCACAGAGACCTGGCAGGACAGAAAGGGCTGGCATGATATATTCAGAGTATGAAATGAGAAAAACATGCAGCCAAGAATACATTATCCAGCAAGGCTATCATTCAGAATGGAAGGAGAGATAAAGAGCTCCAAGACAAATGAAATCTAAAAGAATTTGTGATCACTAAACCAGCCCTGCAGAAATATTAAAGGGGAACCTGTAAATGAAAGAGAGACAAAAAGCAACATACACCAGAAAGGAACACAGACAAAATACAGAAACAGTGACTTTACATGTAATACAATGTCACTAAATTCATATATTTCAACAGTGACTCTGAATGTAAATGGGCTAAATTGTCCAATCAAAAGACACGGGGTATCAGATTGGATAAAAATGCAAGGCCCATCCATATGCTGTCTACAAGAAACTCATTTTAGACCCAAAGAACCATTCATCACGCTAATGGAAAGAAAGCTGGGGTAGCAATCCTCCTATCAGACAAATTAGATTTTAAACCGAAGACTGTGGTAAGGGATGGAGAGGGACACTATATCAACCTAAAAAGGGTCTATACAACAAGAACATCTAACATAAATATTTATGCTCCTAACATGGAAGCAGCCAATTATATAATCCAATTAATAACAAAGTTAAAGAAACACATTGATAATAATACAAAAATACTAGGGGACTTTAATACCCCACTCAGAGCAATGGACAGATTGTCTAAGCAGAAGATCAATAATGAAACAAGGGCTTTGAATGAAACACTGGACCAGATGGACTTCACAGATACATATAGAACATTCTATCCTAAAGCAACAGAATACACATTCTTCTCAAGTGCACATGGAACATTGTCCAGAATAGATCACATACTGGGTCACAAATCAGTTCTCAACCAGTACCAAAAGATGGATTATTTCCTGCATACTTTCAGACCACAATGCTTTAAAACTTGAACTCAATCACAAGAGGAACTTTAGAAGAAACTCAAATACTAGGAGATTAAAGAACATCCTACTAAAGAATGAATGGGCCAAAAAGAAAACTTAAAAAGAATTTAAAAAATCATGGAAACAAATGAAAATGAAAACATAAATGTTCAAAACATTTCAGATGCAGCACAGGCAGTCCTAAGAGGGAAGTACATAGCAATATAAGCCTTTCCCAAGAAACAAGAAAAGTCTCAAATACACCACCTAAAAATATACCTAAAGGAGCTGGAGAAAGAACAGCAAATAAAACCTAAATCAAGCAGGAGAAGAGAAATAATAAATATCAGAGCAGAAATCAATGAAATAGAAACCAAAAGAACAGTAGAACAGATCAATGAAACTAGAAGCTTGTACTTTGAAAGAATTAATGAGATCGATAAACCCCTAGCCAGACTTATCAAAAAGAAAGAGAAAGGATCCAAATTCATAAAATCATGAATGAAAGAGGAGAGATCACAACCAACACCAAGGAAATACAAATAATTTTAAGAACATAATATGAGCAACTATATGCAAACAGATTAGGCAATCTGGAAGAAATGGACGCATTCCTGGAAACATATAAACTACCAAAACTGAAATAGAAAGAAATAGAAAACCTGAACAGACCCATAACCAGCAAGGAAATTGAAGCAGTAACAAAAAATCTCCCAAAAAACAAGAGTCCAGGGCTGGATGGCTGCCAATGGGACTTCTACCAAACATTTAAAGAATTAATACCTATTTTTCTGAAGCTGTTTCAAAAAATAGAAATGGAAGGAAAACTTCCAATCTCGTTCTATGAGACCAGCATTACCTTGATCCCCAAACCAGACAAAGACCCCACCAAAAAGGAGAATTATAGACCAATATCCCTGATGAACGTGGATACCAAAAATCCTTACCAAGATACTAGCTAATAGGATCCAAAAGGACATTAAAAGGATTATTCACCACAACCAAGTGGGGTTTATTTCTGGGCTGTAAGACTGGTTTAACATTCACAAATCAATCAACTTGATACATCACAATAAAAGAAAGGACAAGAACTATATGATTCTCTCAATTGATGCAGAAAAGCATTTGACAAAATACAGCATTCTTTCTTGATTAAAACCCTGCACAGTGTAGGGATAGAGGGAACATACTTCAATATCATAAAAGCCATCTATGAAAAGCCCTCAGTGAATATCATTCTCAATGGGGAAAAATTGAGAGCTTTTCCCCTAAGGTGAGGAACACGATAGGGATGTCCACTCTCACCACTGTTGTTCAACATAGTACTAGAAGTCCTAGCCTCAGGACACACACATAACAAAAAGAAATAAAAGCCATTCAAATTGGCAAAGAAGAAGTCAAACTCTCACTCTTTCCAGATGACATGATACTTTATGTGGAAAACCCAAAAGACTCCACCCCAAAATTGCTAGAACTCATACAGGAATTCAGCAACGTGTCAGGATATAAAATCACTGCATAGGGCGCCTGGGTGGCTCAGTTGGTTAAGCGACTGCCTTCAGCTCAGGTCATGATCCTGGAGTCCCAGGATCGAGTCCCACATCGGGCTCCCTGCTCGGCAGGGAGTCTGCTTCTCCCTCTGACCCTCCCCTTTCTCATGCTCTCTCTCTCTCATTCTCTCTCTCAAATAAATAAATAAAATCTTAAAAAAAAAAATAAAATAAATAAAATCACTGCATAGAAATCAGTGGCATTTCTATACTCTGACAATGTGACAGAAGGAAGAGAAATTAAGGAGTTGATCCCATTTACAATTGCACCAAAAACCATAGGATACCTAGGAATAAATCTAACCAAAGAGGTAAAGCATCTGTACTCTAAAAACTACAGAACACTTATGAAAGAAATTGAGGATGACACAAAGAAATGAAAAAACATTCCATGCTCATCAATTGGAAGAATAAATATGTTAAAATGTCTCTGTTACACAGAGCAATCTACACATTCATGTGACCCCTAACAAAATACCATCAAGAAATGTCTGTTCATGTCTTCTGCCCATTTCTTGACTGGATTATTTGTTTTTTGGGTGTTGAACATTATAAGTTCTTTATAGATCTTAGATACTAGCCCTTTATCGGATATGTAATTTGCAAATATCTTTTCCCACTCCATAGGCTGCCTTTTAGTTTTGTTGACTGCTTCCTTTGCTGTGCAGAAGTTTTTATCTTGATGAAGTCCCAATAGTTCATTTTCACTTCAGTTTCCCTTGCCTTTGGAGATGTGTCTAGCAACAAGTTGCAGCAGCTGTGGTAAAAGAGGTTCCTGGCTGGGTTCTCCTCTAGGATTTTGATGGATTCCTGTCTCACATTTAGGTCTTTTAACCACTTTGAGCTTATCTTTGTTTACAGTATAAGAAAATGGTTGAGTTTCATTCTTCTACATGTGGCTGTCCAATATTCCCAGCACCATTTATTGAAGAGACTGTCCTTTTTCCATTGAATATTCTTTCCTGATTTGTTGAAGATTAGTTGGCCATAGAATTGAGGGTCCATTTCTGGGTTTTCTCTTCTGTTCCATTGATCTATGTGACTTTTTTGTTGTTGTTGTCAGTATTATACTGTCTTGATGATTATAGCTTTGTGATATACCTTGAAGTTCGGCATTCTGATGCCACCAGCATTGATTTTCTTTTTCAACATTCCCCTGGCTATTTGGGGTCTTTTCTGGTTCCATACAAATTTCAAGATTATTTGTCCAGGTCTGTGAAAAATGTTGATGGTGTTTTGATAGGGATTGCATTGAATGTGTAGATTGCTCTGGGTAGCATAGACATTTTACCAATATTTATTCTTCCAATCCATGAGCATGGAATGTTTTTCCATTTCTTTGTGTCTTCCTCAGTGGCCAAAACACACAGGAAAAAAAGCTCCACATCGCTTGGCATCAGGGAAATACAAATCAAAACCACAATGAGATACCACCTCACACCAGTCCTAATGGTTAAAATTAACAAGACAGGGAACAACAAATAATGGCGAGGATGCAGGGATAGGGGAGCCCTCTTACACTGTTTGTTGGAATGCAAACTGGTACAGCCATTCTGGAAAACAGTATGGAGGGTCCTCAAGAAGCTAAAAATAGATCTACCCTATGACCCAGCAATTGCACTACTAGGTATTTTTTTTTAATTTTTTTATTGTTATGTTAATCCCCATACATTACATCATTAGTTTTAGATATAGTGTTCCATGATTCATTGTTTGTGCATAACACCCAGTGCTCCATGCAGAACGTGCCCTCCTCAATACCCATCACCAGGCTAACCCATCCTCCCACCCCCCCTCCCCTCTAGAACCCTCAGTTTGTTTTTCAGAGTCCATCGTCTCTCATGGTTCTTCTCCCCCTCCGATTTCCCCCCCTTCATTCTTCCCCTCCTGCTACATTCTTCTTCTTTTTTTCTTTCTTAACATATATTGCATTATTTGTTTCAGAGGTACAGATCTGAGATTCAACAGTCTTGCACAATTCACAGTGCTTACCAGAACACATACCCTCCCCAGTGTCCATCACCCAGTCACCCCATCCCTCCCACCCCACCCCCCACCCCAGCAACCCTGTTTGTTTCCTGAGATTAAGAATTCCTCATATCAGTGAGGTCATATGATACATGTCTTTCTCTGTTTGACTTATTTCGCTCAGCATAATACCCTCCAGTTCCATCCACGTCGTTGCAAATGGCAAGATCTCATTCCTTTTGATGGCTGCATAATATTCCATTGTATATATATACCACTCCTTCTTTATCCATTCATCTGTTGATGGACATCTTGGCTCTTTCCACAGTTTGGCTATTGTGGACATTGCTGCTATAAACATCGGGGTGCACGTACCCTTTCGGGTCCCTACTTTTGTATCTTTGGGGTAAATACCCAGGAGTGCAATTGCTGGATCATATGGTAGCTCTATTTTCAACTTTTTGAGGAACCTCCATACTGTTTTTCAGAGTGGCTGCACCACCTTGCATTCCCACCAACAGTATAGGAGGGTTCCCCTTTCTCCACATCCCCGCCAACATCTGTCATTTCCTGACTTGTTAATTTTAGCCATTCTGACTGGTGTGAGGTAGTATCTCATTGAGGTTTTGATTTGGATTCCCTGATGCCGAGCGATATTGAACACTTTTTCACGTGTCTGTTGGCCGTTTGGATGTCTTCTTTGGAAAAATGTCTGTTCATGTCTTCTGCCCATTTCTTGATTGGATTCTTTGTTCTTATGGTGTTGAGTTTGATGAGTTCTTTATAGATTTTGGAGACTAGCCCTTTATCTGATATGTCATTTGCAAATATCTTCTCCCATTCTGTCAGTTGTCTTTTGGTTTTGTTGAATGTTTCCTTTGCTTTGCAAAAGCTTTTTATCTTGAGGAAGTCCCAATAGTTCATTTTTGCCCTTGCTTCCCTTGCCTTTGGCGAGGTTTCTAGGAAGAAGTTGCTGCGGCTGAGGTCGAAGAGGTTGCTGCCTGTGTTCTCCTTTAGGATTTGGATGGACTCATGTCTCACATTGAGGTCTTTCAACCATTTGGAGTCTATTTTTGTGTGTGGTGTAAGGAAATGGTCCAATTTCATTCTTCTGCATGTGGCTGTCCAATTTTCCCAACACCATTTGTTGAAGAGACTGTCTTTTTTCCATTAGACATTCTTTCCTGCTTTGTCAAAGATGAGTTGACCATAGAGTTGAGGGTCCATTTGTGGGCTCTCTATTCTGTTCCATTGATCTATGTGTCTGTTTTTGTGCCAGTACCATACTGTCTTGATGATGACAGCTTTGTAGTAGAGCTGGAAGTCCGGAATTGTGATGCCGCCAGCTTTGCTTTTCTTTTTCAACATTCCTCTGGCTATGCGGGGTCTTTTCTGGTTCCATACAAATTTTAGGATTATTTGTTCCATTTCTTTGAAGAAAGTGGATGGTATTTTGATGGGGATTGCATTGAATGTGTAGATTGCTCTAGGTAGCATTGACATCTTCACAATATTTGTTCTTCCAATCCATGAGCATGGAACGTTTTTCCATTTCTTTGTGTCTTCCTCAATTTCTTTCATGAGTATTTTATAGTTTTCTGAGTACAGATTCTTTGCCTCTTTGGTTAGATTTATTCCTAGGTATCTTATGGTTTTGGGTGCAATTGTAAATGGGATCGACTCCTTAATTTCTCTTTCTTCTGACTTGTTGTTGGTGTATAGGAATGCCAGTGACTTCTGTGCATTGATTTTAATAAGAGACGGGGCCGGTGGCCGAGTAATTCCGAGTTGTGCATTGATTTTATATCCTGCCACTTGACTGAATTCCTGTATGAGTTCTAGCAGTTTTGGGGTGGAGTCTTTGGGGTTTTCCACATAAAGTATCATATCATCTGCAAAGAGTGAGAGTTTGACTTCTTCTTTGCCGATTTGGATGCCTTTGATTTCTTTTTGTTGTCTGATTGCTGTGGCTAGGACTTCCAATACTATGTTGAATAGCAGTGGTGATAGTGGACATCCCTGCCGCGTTCCTGACCTTAGGGGGAAAGCTCTCAGTTTTTCCCCATAGAGAATGATATTCGCTGTAGGTTTTTCATAGATGGCTTTTATGATATTGAGGTATGTACCCTCTATGCCTATACTCTGAAGAGTTTTGATCAAGAAAGGATGCTGTACTTTGTCAAATGCTTTTTCTGCATCCATTGAGAGGATCATATGATTCTTGTTCTTTCTTTTGTTAATGTATTGTATCACGTTGATTGATTTGTGGATGTTGAACCCACCTTGCAGCCCAGGGATAAATCCGACTTGGTCGTGGTGAATAATCCTTTTAATGTACTGTTGGATCCTATTGGCTAGTATTTTGGTGAGAATTTTTGCATCCATGTTCATCAGGGATATTGGTCTGTAATTCTCCTTTTTGATGGGGTCTTTGTCTGGTTTTGGGATCAAGGTAATGCTGGCCTCATAAAACGAGTTTGGAAGTTTTCCTTCCATTTCTATTTTTTGGAACAGTTTCAGAAGGATAGGTATTAATTCTTCTTTAAATGTTTGGTAGAATTCCCCTGGGAAGCCATCTGGCCCTGGGCTTTTGTGTTTTGGGAGATTTTTGATGACTGCTTCTATTTCCTTAGTGGTTATAGGTCTGTTCAGGTTTTCTATTTCTTCATGGTTCAGTTTTGGTAGTTGATACATCTCTAGGAATGCATCCATTACTTCCAGGTTATCTAATTTGCTGGCATAGAGTTGCTCATAATATGTTCTTATAATTGTTTGTATTTCTTTGGTGTTGGTTGTGATCTCTCCTCTTTCATTCACGGTTTTGTTGATTTGGGTCTTTTCTCTTTTCTTTTTGATAAGTCTGGCCAGGGGCTTATCAATCTTGTTAATTCTTTCAAAGAACTAGCTCCTAGTTTCGTTGATCTGTTCTACTGTTGTTTTGGTTTTCTATTTCATTGATTTCTGCTCTGATCTTTATTATTTCTCTTCTCCTGCTGGGTTTAGGCTTTATTTGCTGTTCTTTCTCCAGCTCCTTTAGGTGTAGGGTTAGGTTGTGTACTTGAGACCTTTCTTGTTTCTTGAGAAAGGCTTGTATTGCTATATACTTTCCTCTTAGGACTGCCTTTGCTGTATCCCTTAGATTTTGAATAGTTGTGTTTTCATTTTCATTGGTTTCCATGAATTTTTTTAATTCTTCTTTAATTTCCTGGTTGACCCATTCATTCTTCAGTAGGATGCTCTTTAGCCTCCATGTATTTGAGTTCTTTCCAACTTTCCTCTTGTGATTGAGTTCTAGTTTCAAAGCATTGTGGTCTGAAAATAGGCAGGGGATGATCCCAATCTTCTGGTACTGGTTGAGACCTGATTTATGACCTAGGATGTGATCTATTCTGGAGAATGTTCCATGGGCACTAGAGAAGAATGTGTATTCCGTT
Organism: Halichoerus grypus; assembly: GCF_964656455.1. Classification (NCBI taxonomy): domain Eukaryota; kingdom Metazoa; phylum Chordata; class Mammalia; order Carnivora; family Phocidae; genus Halichoerus; species Halichoerus grypus. Next base: position 30,735,066 of record NC_135719.1, on the reverse strand, counting down.
GCTTTGGGATGGAATGTTCTGAATATGTCTGTGAAGTCCATTTGGTCCAGTGTGTCATTTAAAGTCTTTATTTCCTTGTTGATCTTTTGCTTAGACGATCTGTCCATTTCAGTGAGGGGGGTGTTAAAGTCCCCCACTATTATTGTATTGTTGTCAATGTGTTTCTTTGCTTTTGTTATTAATTGCCTTATATAATTGGCTGCTCCCATGTTAGGGGCATTGATATTTACAATTGTTAGATCTTCTTGTTGGATAGACCCTTTAAGTATGATATAGTGTCCTTCCTCATCTCTTATTACAGTCTTTGGTTTAAAATCTAATTTGTCTGATATAAGGATTGCCACCCCAGCTTTCTTTTGGTGTCCATTAGCATGGTAAATGGTTTTCCACCCCCTCACTTTCAATCTGGGAGTGTCTTTGGGTCTAAAATGAGTCTCTTGCAGACAGCATATCAATGGGTCTTGTTTTTTAATCCAATCTGATAGCCTGTGTCTTTTGATTGGGGCATTTAGCCCATTTACATTCAGGGTAACTATTGAAAGATACGAATTTAGTGCCATTGTATTGCCTGTAAAGTGACTGTTACTGTATATTGTTTGTGTTCCTTTCTGGTCTATGTTGCTTTTAGGCTCTCTCTTTGCTTAGAGGACCCCTTTCAAGATTTCTTGTAGGGCTGGTTTCGTGTTTGCAAATTCCTTTAGTTTTTGTTTGTCCTGGAAGCTTTTTATCTCTCCTTCCATTTTCAATGACAGCCTAACTGGATATAGTATTCTTGGCTGCATATTTTTCTCATTTAGTGCTCTGAATATGTCCTGCCAGTCCTTTCTGGCCTGCCAGGTCTCTGTGGATAAGTCTGTTGCCAATCTAATGTTTCTACCATTGTAGGTTACATATCTCTTCTCCCGGGCTGCTTTCAAGATTTTCTCTTTGTCTCTGAGACTCGTAAGTTTTACTATTAGATGTCGGGGTGTTGACCTATTTTTATTGATTTTGAGAGGGGTTCTCCGTGCTTCCTGGATTTTGATGCCTGTTTCCTTCCCCAAATTAGGGAAGTTCTCTGCTATAATTTGCTCCATTATACCTTCTTCCCCTCTCTCTCTTTCTTCTTCTTCTGGGATCCCAATTATTCTAATGTTGTTTCGTCTTATGGTATCGTTTATCTCTCGAATTCTGCCCTCGTGATCCAGTAGTTGTTTATCTCTCTTTTTCTCAGCTTCTTTATTTTCCATCATTTGGTCTTCTATCTCACTGATTCTTTCTTCTGCCTCATTTATCCTAGCAGTTAGCGCCCCCATATTTGATTGCACCTCATTAATAGCCTTTTTGATTTCAAGTTGGTTAGATTTTAGTTCTTTTACTTCTCCAGAAAGGGTTTCTCTAATAACTTCCATGCTTTTTTCAAGCCCAGCTAGTATCTTTAAAGTGATGATTCTGAACTCTAGATCTGACATCGTACTAATGTCCGTATTGAGTAGGTCCCTGGCAGTCGGTACTACCTCTTGTTCTTTTTGTTGAGGTGATTTTTTCCGTCTTGTCATTTTGTGCAGAGGAGAATAGATTAATGAGAGAACAAAATGCTAGCAGGGTAACAACGTCCCCAGAAAATATACTCTAAACAGATCAGAAAAGACCTGAAGCAGTGGGAAAAGAAAGGGAAAGAGAGAAAAAAGAAAAAGAAAGAAAAAAAGAAAAAAGAAAAAGATAAAGATAAAGATAAAAACAAACAAAGGCAGAACAAAACAAAACAAAACAAAAACAGAATGTGATCAAATATGATCAGGGTGGTTTATAGATCAGTGCCACACACTAGATTTTGGGTGTATTTTGGTCTGTTAAAAGAAAGCCCCTCCCAAAATTTTAAAGAAAGAAAAACTTATATATGTACAAAAATAATGGTTGATATAATGAAGGGATGGAATATGACTGTAAAGATGGAAATTATAAAAAATTTTAAAAAAGGATTTGATAAGTTGTTTGAAAAAAGAAAGAAGAGGATTAAAAAAAAAAAGAAAGAAAGAAAAAAGGGAGAGCATGTGATCAGGCAGGGGAGTAGAAAAAAACCATACACTAGAGATTTAGAGTATATTTTGATCTGTTAGAAGAAACTATCTCAAGATTTTAAAGAGAGAACAACTTATATATATATATGCCAAAAATACGGGTAACTACTATGAAGGGATAGAATATGACTTTAAAAATGAAAAATAAAAATGTTTTTTTTTTTAAAAAAAGGGATTGATAAGATGTTGGTTGAAAAAGGGAAAAAGAAAAATTCAAAAAAAAAGAAAAAAAGAAAAAAGAAAAAAAGACAGTTAAAAAAAATAATTTTCTTTGAAAGACTAAAGAATCATGGTAAAAAAGCCATGAATTCTATGTGCAGTATTCCCCTAGCGCTGGAGTTCTGCCGTTCTCACCGATCGGTAAACCTGGTCTTGGCTGGCTGTTCTCACTGATCTTCTGGGGGAGGGCCTGTTGCTGTGGTTCCCAAATGTCTTTGCCGGAGGCAGAATTGCCCCGCCCTTGACGGTCTGGGCTAAGTAATCTGCTCGGGTTTGCTCTCCGGAGGTTTTGTTCCCTGCAAGCTTCCCGTACTGCTTTGGAGGCAGAGAGTGAAAATGGCGGCCTCCCAGTCTCCGCCCCAGAGGAGCCGAGAACTCGGGGTCCCGCTCCTCAGCGAGCCCCCAGAGAAAAGCAGTCAGTCACTCCCGTCTCCCCGGTCTCCGGCCACACTCCGCGCTCACCCGGCCTGTGACCGCGCCTTTCTATCTTGCACCCGACCCCGGGTGGAGTCTCCAAACCCAGCAGATCCCCGCGGTGCGCTCCCGCACCTCTTCTCCCGGGGGAAGAAGGTGAGTCTCCCCGGATCTGCCGCTTGTTGGGTCCCTGCTGGAGGAGCAGTGGCCCGACTGTGCCGTGGATCACGGTTTATAGCAACCCCGAGCTGAGAGTCCGCGCCTGGGCTCCGTCTCTGCAGCAGGCTTCCCTGCTCCGATACCTGGGAGCTCTGCTGCACTCAGGCACCCCCAGTCTTTCTGTGACCCCGAGGGTCCTGAGACCACACTGCCCCACGAGGGTTCTACCCCCCACTTCGCCACCAGAGTGACATCCCTCAGTGGAGCAGACTTCTAAAAGTTCCGATTTTGTGCTCCGCGGCTCTATCACTTGCCAGAAGCGGCCGAGGGAGGCCCCTCCCCCGCCGTCTATCCTCCCGAATACCGCCTCGGATTCACTTCTCCGCACGTCCTACCTTCCAGAAAGTGGTCGCTTTTCTGTTCAGAGAGTTGTTGCTATTCTTTTCTTCGATCTCCTGTTGAGTTTGTAGGTGTTCAGAATGGTTTGATCCCTATCCAGCTGAATTCCTGAGACCAGACGAAATCCAGGTCTCCTACTCCTCCGCCATCTTGCTCCGCCCCCCTGCACTACTAGGTATTTACCCCAAAGATATAAATGCAGTGATCCAAAGGGGCACCTGAACCCCAATATTTACAGTAGCAATGTCCACAATAGCCAAACTATGGAAAGAGCTGAGATGTCCATCCACAGATGAATGGATAAAGAAGATATGGTGTGTATATATACAATGCAATATTAGTCATCAGAAAGAATGAGTAGTTACCATTTACACTGACGTGGATGGAATTGGGGGTATTATGCTGAGTGAAGTACGTCAGTCTGAGAAAGATGATTATCATATGGTTTCACTCATACGTGGAATATAAGAAACAGCACAGAGGATTATATGGGAAGGGAGGGAAAACTGAATGGGAAGTCATCAGAGTGGGAGAGAAACCATGGGAGACTCTTAACTATAGGAAACAAACTGAGGATTGCTTGAGGGGAGATGGGTGGGGGGATGGGGTAATTGGGTGATGGGCATTAAGGTGGGCATGTGATGTGATGAGCGCTGGGTGTTATACACAAGTGGTGAATCATTGAACACTACATCTGAAGCTAATGATATTCTATATTTCAGATAATTGAATTTAAATTTTAAAAAGTCTCTTATGGTTGGCTTCCTTTTTTTTTTTCCCTTCCCCTATGTTCATCTCTTTTGTTTTTTAAATTCCATATATGAGTGAAATCACATGGTATTTGTCTTTCTATGATTTATTTTGCTCAGCATTTCACTAGCTCCATTCATGTTGTTGCAAATGGCAAGATTTCATTTTTTTGATGGCTGAGTAATATTCCATTGTGTATATACACCACTTCTTTATCCATTCATCAGTTGATGGACATTGGGGCTCTTCCCATGATTTTGCTATTGTTTATAATGCTGCTATAAACATCGGGGGCATGTCCTCCAAACTAGTATTTTTGCATTCTTTGGGTGAATACTTAGCAGTGCAATTGGAGGGTCATAGGGTAGTTCCATTTTGAACATTTTGGACAGTTTTTCAAAGGGACTGCACCAGTTTGCATTCCTACCATGGATGTGTAAGAGGCTTCCCTTTTCTCTGTATCTTTGCCGACATTTGTTATTTCCTATGCTGTTAATTTTAGCCATTCTGACAGGTATGAGGTGATATCTCATAGTGGTTTTGATTTGTATTCCCCTGATGCTGAGTGATGTTGAACATCTTTTCATGTATCTGTTGGCCATCTTGACACCTTCTTTGGAAAAGTATCTATTCATGTCTTTGGCCCATTTCCTGACTGGATTATTTGTTTTATGGGTGTTGAGTTTGATAAATTCTTTATCCGATATGTCATTTGTGAATATCTTCTCCCATTCCACAAGCTGCTTTTTACATTTGCTGATTGTTCCATTTGCTGTGCAGAAGCTTTTTATTTTGATGAAGTCCCAATAGTTCATTTTTACTTTTCTCTCAAGGCATGTCTATCAAGAATTTGCTACAGCTGAGGTCAAAGAGGTTGCTGCGTGTGATCTCCTCAAGGATCTTGATGGTTTCCTGTCTCACATTTAGGTCTTTCAACCATTTTAAATTTATTTTTGTTTATGGTGTAAGAAAGTGGTCCAATTTCATTGTTCTGCATGCTGCTGTCCAGTTTTCCCAACAACATTTATCCAATAGACTGTTTTTTCCATTGGATATCCTTTCCTGCTTTGTTGAAGATTAGTTGATCATACAGGTGTGGATCCATTTCTGGGTTTTCTATTCTGTTCCATTGATCTATGTGTCTGTTTTTGTGTCTGCACCATACTATCTTGATGACTACAGCTTTGTAATATAACTTCAAGTCTGGAATTGTGATGCCTCCAGCTTTGTTTTTCTTTTTCAAGATTGCTTTGGCTCCTTAGGGTCTTTCTGTGGTTCCATACAAATTTTAGGATTTTTTGTTCTTGTTCTGTGAAAAATGCTGGTGGTATTTTGATAGGGATTGCATTAAATGTGTAGATTGCTTTGGGTAGTATAGACATTTTAACAATATTTATTCTTCCAATCCATAAGTATGGAATGTTTTTCCATTTCTTTGTGTTCTCTTCAATTGCTTTCATATGAGTTATATAGTTTACAGAGTACCTCTTTGGTTAGGTTTATTCCTAGGTATCTTACGGTTTTTGGTGTAATTGTAAATGGGATTGATTCCTTGAGTTCTATTTCTGTTGCTTCATTATTGCTGTATAGAAATGCAACTGATTTCTGTGCATTGATTTTATATCCTGTGACTTAGCTGAATTTTTGTATAAGTTCTCACAATTTTTTGATGGAGTCTTTCAAGTTTTCTACATAGAGTATCATGTCCTCTGCGAATAGTGAAAGTTTGACTTTTCCCTTACTAATTAGTATGCCTTATTTCTTTTTGTTGTCTTTTTGTTGAGGCCAGGACTTCCAGTACTATGTTAAATAGATAGGACATCTCTCTCTTCTACCTGACCTTAGAAGCAAAGCTCTCAGTTTTCCCCCATGAGGATATTAGCTGTGGTTCTTTCATATATGACCTTTATGATGTTGAGGTATGTTACCTCTATCCCTACTTTGTTAATGGTTTTAATCAAAAATAGATGCTATAAGTTCATTTTTGCTTTTGTTTCACTAGCCTTTGGAGATGTATCTTGAAAGAAGTTGCTGTAGCCAATGTCAAAAAGGTTACTGTCTATGTTCTCCTCTAGGATTTTGATGGATTCCTGTCTCATGTTGAGGTCTTTCATCCATTTTAAGTTTATCTTTGTGTATGGTGTTAGAGAACAGTCAAGTTTCATTCTTCTGTGTATAGCTGTCCAATTTTCCCAGCACCATTTATTGAAGAGACTGTCTTTTTTCCATTGCATATTTTTTCCTGCTTTGTCAAAGATTATTTGACCATAGAGTTGAAGGTCCATATCTGGGCTCTCTATTCTGTTCCATTAGTCTATATGTCTGTTTTTGTGCCAGTATCATGCTGTCTTGGTGATCACTGCTGTGTAATATAGCTTGAAATGGTGACTAACATAACATAATTAAATTAAATTAAATTTAAAAAAGAATGGATGCTATATTTTGTCAAATGCTTTTTCTGCATCTATTGAGAGGATCATAAGTTTCTTATTCTTTCTTTTATTCATGTGGTGTATCACGTTGATTGATTTGCAAATACTGAACCACCCCTGCAGCACAGGAATAAATCTCACTTGATCATGATGAATAATTCTTTTAATGTACTGTTAGCTTTAATTTGCTCATATCTCAATGAGAATTTTTGAATCCATGTTCATCAGGGATATTGGTCTGTAATTCTCCTTTTTAGTGCGGTCTTTGTAAGGTTTTGGAGGTAATGCTGGCCCCATAGAATGAGTTTGGAAGTTTCCCTTCCATTTTATTTTTTGGAACAGTTTGAGAAGAAAAGGTATTAACTTATCTTTAAATGTCTAATTCTACCATCTGCCCCCCCGCCCCCGGGAAGCCGACTGCTCCTGGACTTTTGTTTGTTGGAAAATTTTTGATTATTGTTTCAATTTTTTGCTGGTTATGGGTCTGTTCAAATTTTCTATTTCTTCCTGTTTCAGTTTTGGTAGTTTGCACGTTTCTAACAATCTATTCATTTCTTCCAGATTGCTTAGTTTATTGGCATATAATTTTTCATAATATTCTCTTATATTGTTTCTCTTTCTGTGGTGTTAGTTATGATCTCTCCTTCATTAATGATTTTATTTATTTGGTTCCTTTCTCTTTTCTTTTTGATAAGTGGCTAGGGGTTTATCAATTTTATTAATTCTTTCAAAGACCAAGATCTTAGTTTTGTTGATCTATTCTACTGTTTTTTGGTTGTTGCTGTTTGTTATATGTCATTTATTTCTGTTCTAATCTATATTGTTTCCCTTCTTCTGTTGCCTTTATGTTTTATTTGCTCTTCCTTTCCTAGTTCCCTTAGTTGTAAGGTTAGGTTGTGTATTTGAGATTTTTATTGATTCTTGAGGTAGGCCTGTATTGCTATATACTTCCCTCTTATGAGTGCCTTTGATGCTTTCCAAAGGCTTTGGACCTTCATGTTTTCATTTTCATTTGCTTCTCTGTATTTTTTTTAAAGATTTTATTTATTTGACAAAGAGAGACAGTGAGAGAGGGAACACAAGCAGGGGGAGTGGGAGAGGGAGAAGCAGGGTCCCCACTAAGCAGGGAGCCTGATGCGGGTCTCAATCCCAGGAGTCTGGGATCATGGCCCGCACCAAAGGCAGCCACTTAACCTACTGAGCCACCCAGGTGCCCCTATTTTTTTTTTATTACTTCTTTAATCTCCTGGTTAACCCATTCATTCTTTAGTAGGATATTCTTTAACCTCCATTTATTTGTGTCTTTCCAAATTTTTTCTTGTGGTTGAATTCAAGTTTCATAGCATTGTGGTCTGAAAATATGCATGTTATGATCTCAATCTTTTTGTACTTATACATCTTTTTTTTACTTGACCCAGTATGTGATCTATTCTGGAGAATGTCCCATGTGAACTAGGAAAGAATATGTATTCTGCTGCTTTCGGATGACATATTCTGAATATATCTGTTAAGTACATCTGGTCCAGTGTGTCATCCAAAGCCATTGTTTCATTGTTGATATTCTGTTTAGATGATCTGCCCATTGCTGTAAGTGGGGTGTTAAATTCCCCTAGTATTACTGTATTAAGTCAATGAGTTTCTTCATGTAATTGATTTATATATTTGGCTGCTCCTAAGTTGGGGGCATTAATATTTACAATTGTTAGATCTTCTTGTTGGATAGACCCCTTAATTATGATATAGTGCCCTTCTTCATGTCTTGTTACATTCTTTGGTTTAAAATCTAGTTTGTCTAATATAAATTTAGCTACTCTGGCTTTCTTTTAATGTCCATTAGCATGATAGATGGTTTCAATCTGGAAGTTTCTTTAGGTCTAAAGTGGGTCTCTTGTAAGCAATATATAGATGAGTCTGATCTTTTTATCCATTCAGATACCCTATGTGTTTTGATTGGAGTATTTAGTCCATTTACATTCATGATAGACATGTATTTAGTGCCATTGTATTAACTGTAATGCTGGTGTTGATTTTCTCTGTTCCTTTCTAGTCTTTGTTGCTTTTGGTCTTTCTTTCCAACTCAAAGGGTCCCCTTTAATATTTCTTGCATGGCTGGTTTAGTGGTCCTGAACTCCTTTAGTTTTTATTTGTCTGGGAAACTCTTTACCTCTCCTTATTCTTTTTCTTTATATTCTTTTTTTCTCTCCAAGTTCGTATTTAAATTCAAGTTGGTTAACACATAGTGTAGTATTAGTTTCAGGAGTAGAATCCAGTGATTCATCACTTACATATAATACTCAGTGCTCATTACAAGTGCCTTCCTTAATGCCCATTACCCATTTAGCCCATCCCCACACCTTCCCTCCAGCAACCCTCAGTTCATTCTCTATAGCTAAGAGTCTATCTCTCCTTCTATTCTGAATGTCACCCTTGCTGGATAAAGTATTCTTGGTTGCATATTTTTCCCATTCAGTTCACTGAATATATCATGCCACTCTCCTCTGGTCTGCCAGGTTTCTGTGGTGAGATCTGCTGCAAACCTTACTTGTCTTCCCTTGTAGGTTAAGGACTTTTTTTCCCTTGCTGCGCTCAGGATTATTTTCTTTTCTGTGTACTTTGCCAATTTTACTGTGATTTGTCTTGGTGTTGGCTGGCTTTGTTGAATTTGATGGGAGTTCTCTGCACCTCCTGGATTTGCATGTCTATTTCTGTCCCCAGATTAGGGAAGTTTTCAGCTATAATTTGCTCAAATAAACCTTCTGCCCCCTTTTTTCCCTCTTCTGGGACTCCAGTGATATGAATGTTATTACTCTTTATGGACTCACCGAGTTCCCTAAGTCCACATTCATGATCCAATATTTTTCTTATTTTCTTTCTTTTAGCTTCATTTCCCCCCCATAATTTTAACTTTTATATCACTGATTAATTTCTCTGCTTCTCCCATCCTTGTCAATACATCCAGTTGGTTTTGCATCTCAGTTATAGCATTTTTTTTTTTTTATTTTGGCCTGACTAGTTTTTATTTCCTTTATCTCTGCAGTAAGGGACTCCCCTTGTCTTTCTCAATCCCAGCTACTATCCTTATGATTGCTCTTTTAAATTATCATGGAACACTACATCAAAAACTAAAGATGTACTGTATGGTGACTAACATAACATAATAAAAAAAATTAAAAAAATAAATTATCATTCAGGTATATTAATTACATATGTTTTGATTAGATCACTGGCTGTGACCTCTTCTTGTTCTTTCTTTTGGGATAAATTCCTCCACCTGGCATTTTTCCTAGACCTCTGTCTTCTGTGTGTTAAGGAAACATGTTGCCTTTCCTGCTCCTTAGAGTAATGGCTATATTAAGAAGAGGTCATATTCTGTCTAGGGCCTGGTGCTTCAGGAAGTTTTTTTTTGTGTGTGTGTGTATGCCGTGCACATTCTGCTGTTGTGTTTGGGTGCTCTTTCCCTCAGATCGATCCTCTGCAGAGTTTCTCCTTGCCTTCAGTGGGGTGTGTTTGGACCTGGTCCAATGTGTGCTGAGTTTTAACTAGGTATGTTTTGGTCTGCTTGTTAGAAAAGGCTAGATCCATTTTACCTTATAGCTGAAGATTTGCAGCACTTTAAGTTGGTGTGTGTATGTGTGTGGGGGGGAGGGACTTACTCTGCTAATTCTTAGGCAGACTTGACCTAGTAAAAATTCACCTGCAGGGGCACCTTGGTGGCTTAGCTGGTTAAGCAACTGACTCTTGATTTTGGCTCAGGTCATGATCTCAGGGTCATGAGATCAAGCCCTGCATCAGGCTCTTAGCTGGATGTGGAGCCTGCTTAAGATTCTCTCTCTCCTCCTTCCTCTGCCCCCCGCCACATCCTCTCTCTCTAAAAAATAAAATAAAAATTAGAAAATTAAAAAAAAGATGTACCCACAGGGCACATGAGGTGGGCACTGGTTTAAGTAGCTCCAGCCTCCACTGGCGGTGCTGTGCTGCTCACTGAAATCTGTCGTGCTGATGGGTTTGGGGGAAAATGGTGTCACCCCACTCTCTTGTACCCAGAGAGGGGAGTTCACACCTGCAGCTGTTCAGGGAGCCCTCATGGAAGACCAAACAATTTCCCCTCTTGTGTCCTGGTTTCCATCAGAACCCTGCTTTCACCCTGTCTGTGTCTGAGCCATCTGTCTGCCTGGCAGCACAGTGCTCCTGTGTTTTATCTCAGGGGTATGGCTGGGTTTAAAAACTCCAGATTCTAGGGACCCAGCACAGCTCAGACACACACTGATCCTCTGAGTTAGGGTCTTGCTGTGCTGTGGCTGGTGCCATTTGTCCCAGAAAAGTAGTTGCATGACCATGCAGGGGCTCAGAGTTTATGGTAAAGCACAGCCAAAATCTGGCTTCCAGGTTAGCTGCCTTCAGCAGATGCCTCTGCTGCTGCTTAACAGTGCCTGCCATCATTTTTGTCCTGAGAGGCAGTGCCATATTTCCTAAATGCACTCCAACAAGGGGAACTGCCTCTTTTGGTGTGACCCAGGGGATCCTTGGATGCCGTCTGCTCCTGGGCCTCTGTCCTCCTTCCCCACAGTAGCATTGCTAAGCTTGCCAGGCATGACCCTGGTGATGGCATGGACTTCTAAAACTTCAGACTTTCAGCTCCACTGCTTGTAAAATCTTGTGACAATCAGCCCCTCTCCTTTTCTCAGTCAATGGTTTTTGGGAAGAGTTTTTCTTGTGTAATTCCCTGCATACTGATTTCACTCTTTCTTCCTCTCTTTCTCTCTCTCTCTCCTCTCTGTATGATCAGGGCTCTATGCCCTCTGTAGCATCTGCAATTCTCTTCTCCCCCAAATCAACTCTCCACAGCTCCTACCTTCCACAATGTGGCCATTTTTCTCCCTCTAGATGTGCAATTTGTTCTCTCAGTCCCCATATGGATTTATTGGGTGTTCAGAATGGTTTGATATCTATCTAGCTGTGTTTGAAGGATGGGGCAAGCATAGAATCCCTCTACTGCTCCACCATCTTAAGAATTCAGCTGCTTAGTTTTCTAATACTGCGGTTCTTGCTGGTACCACAAAATGAAAACCTGGATCTCCCCCTTGTACATATTTTGTTTATGATGGATATCTGGCTGGACCTCAGTTTCACAGAAGTGATTGTGTAACTTATTTTGTTCAGATTTTTCAATGACGTCAATTATAGTCATCACTGATACACACAAGTTCCTAAAATAGGGTACTATGTACCTCAGAAAATGAAAGAAACTGAGCACTCTGGAGTTCATCTCTCTGGAACACAGTTATCTATCCTATTCAGTCATGGAGACCAGCCCCTACATTAATGATTCAGGTTTCCTAGCTGACTATCATTGACTGTCTTATGGTAACTGGAATATTACATAATTCTTAAAAGAAAGATCAATATTTTAGGGACAAATGCTAACTGAAAATTATTGAGAATTCCTACTGGCCCTTGAGGATGGGCCCTTCCTTTGTGTCCTAGCTCAAGGGTAAGGGATAAACATTTTCGTATGACACCTGAGCTCTATCCTTGTTGACCTGTGGGAATACAGTAAAAATGTAGAAAGATGAGAAATAAATATGTTCATTGGTCTGCCAGAGGCACAATATGGGAGGGTTCAATAATGCACTTCTTATTAAATAATCTAATATACAGTTCTCCTAGGATGTTTCCAATGTTATTCCAACAATATTAATAGTGTTAATTTCTAGCCTCCATCAGAGCAAATTTTGTCCAACATTTTCTGCCAGACAAATTAAATGAGCAACCAGAGTATGCTTAAAGTTCCAGGAAAATGTTGGCCTGGTGAAAATTTCAATCACAACAATGCACATATATTTCTGGCAATTCAACCTCAGAATTATTTTATACTCAAAAATGATCCAGTGATTTGGAGAGGAGGAAATCACAAAAAGCCATTATAGAGGAATAAAGCACCATTGTTTAAAAATCACTTAATCTGCCTGAGCTCAGGAACATGGCAATTTGCAGAGGATACATAGGGTTACGCTACACCTAATTCCACATTGTGGTCACAGCAATGCATGCAGGGCTCACATAGGCACAATAAATATGACATGTAACTAGAGGGGTTGAGAGTATACAGAAAAGTCAGACAGTGAGCCCTCTTAATTAAAATACTTCTCATTCTATTTTTAGGGTGGTGCTCATAAGGATACACTGCTAAGTACTAGTGGCATTTGGGTAAGCACACTTATTGGTATGAACACTGACACACTGGTGAGAAATTACCTTGCCATCATTTCTGTGCCTAATTCCTATATGAGGCATCAACAGAAAGATTGAGAAAGTGCAAAAATTCTGGAAAAAAACAGAAGTCTTGAAGAATCACTATATTACTAAAGCCTCACACTGTTTAAATTGACAGATTCTATACAACATTAATTAATTCATGATTACTTAAATGATAAAAATAACCCAGGAAAATTTTATTAAAAAAATAGATATTACCTTGACAGTGCATCATTGTTTCTTCTCAGGTAAGGGAGTTGGTAAAAGTGACAAAATCAGGTATTCTTTGGTGAAGTGGCAAGAATTCCATGCAACTGTGATCTTACTTCCAACCTACAAACCACAGGGACAGTCAGAGGAACCAAGGAAGAAAATTTTTCAAATTCAATGTTTATTGATAAAAGCTTACAAGCATTAATTATATACATTCAATGACCAGCTATATGACAAGAAAAAAAGTACCCTTGTTCCATGAAATAGAATGGTATAGAAAGTAATTTTGTTTTAAGATGTAGTCAAAGTTTCTCCAAAGAACTCTTAGCATCATTCATTAAAACTAGGATCTTCCTTTAAACAGAAATGAAACAGACTGAAGGAATATCAACATCAACCAATAAAATTCCAAGATTTGGATATAATTGGCAATAATTTCACAGTTACAAATATATATATATATATATATATATATATATATATATATATATATATATATAATTTATTTATTTAGTTCAGTTAGCCAACATATAGTACATCATTAGTTTTTGATGTAGTGTTCAATGATTCATTAGTTGTGTATAACACCAATTGCTCATCACAACACATGCCCTCCTTAATACCCATCACCTGGCTACCCCATCTCCCTACCCCCTCTCTTCTAAAAAAATATTTAATGCAGTACATACTTGAATCCATCATTCAAATATCTAGAAAATTTCTCTTTGAGTGACAAGAAAAAAACACTACGAATTATTGTGACTGGATTAACAAGCAAATTAAAACACTCTGAGATATTCCCACAAATACAAACCATTTTTCAGCTTCTATTACGTTTCCTTTATCTAAAAAATTATTGGTAACTCATGAATTATAATATCTTTTGAACTATCTAATTGACCTCAATGGACTATGCCTCACTCACAAGATTGCAGCATCTAAGGAAATCATGTGAATGGCTTAACGGTAGACAAAAATGTGACTCATCAGTCTCATTACTTATGTGCTGGTTCCCCAGTGCCTGATTATTATGACTGTATGGATGCTGCTAGCCAAGCACTCAGAGTTACCATGTCACTTCTAAATCAGATATTTATAGATCTCTGCACAATTCATTTTTCTTAACGTATGCAATAAGTTTAGGTTTCAAATACCACAGACCTGGCTGGTACTACTATCTGACTAACTGAACTTTATCCATATTTTTTGCCTCATATGGCCCTTTGGCAGACCTCAGCTCACAGAAGTGTTTCTGTCACTCATTTTTTTTCATATTCCAATGATATCCATTTTTTGAATTCATCATTGGTCTAGTCACATTTATAAAAGGGATATTGATCCTAAGATATGTGACAGACACTAAGCATTCCAGATTCTGTCTCCCTGGGATGCACTGACCCATACTATTTAATCATGGAGACTAGTCATCATAGTCAATGACTCAGCCTCACAACTGATTAGTACAGTCAGAATTTCACTGTCATATGAATGTTAGAGTATCCTAAGAGGAATGCCAGTTTTTTCAGGACAAAATGCTTACTAATGTTAGAATTCCTACTGAAATTCTGTTTTTAAAAAAGATTTTATTTATTTATTTGACAGAGAGTGAGCGAGAGAAAGAGTAGTGGGGGGAGAGGCAGAGGGAGAAGGAGAAGCAGACTCCCCACTGAGCAGGGAGCCTAATGTGGGGCTAGATGGATCCCAGGACTCCGGGATCATGACCTGAGCTGAAGGCAGACACTTAACTGAGCCACCCAGCCCCCACCCCCTCCTGAAATTCTATCAAGAAGAAGGAATCAATTCATATGAGACCCAGATAGTGGTTCATATCAGCCTGTGCAAATAGACTAAAATATGGAAATATGTGATGTCCATTTGTCAAACATGCACAACACAGAAGGGATTATAATATACCTTCATATCAAGTGAACTCATATTACTTTATTAGGATGTTTCTGTTATTATTCAAAGAGAGAAGTCATAAAAATCCTGGAAATAAAAGAGACAAAATATTTGACAGGTCACCAGATAATTAATAACGCACATTGTCCGGATTAACAGATACTTCACAAAACCAATTATCTACTTGACTACAGAAAAATATTAAAAAATATAAGCCATAAAAGTAATTTATTTTAAATTGGTTATTACCCTTGGAGTGTATGGTTTTGTGCCATCTCAGAGAAAAGGAACAGATAAAAATCACAAAATCAGCACTTCTTTGCTATGGTGATGAGTATTCATGCAACTCAAAAAATCACTTCCATTCCACAAAAACACAGAGGAAATATAAAAAGTTGTGAAACAAAACCTTCCCAGTTGAATGTTTACTGATAACAGATAATTAAGGAATCAAACAAAGATGTTCCCTTGACCATCTACATAACTAGAAAAATTATGCTTTTTCCTCAGAAAGAAAGTAGTATAGAAAATCAAATTTTCTAAAACCTTGGTCTCAAAGCTGACCCAAAGCCCACCCCCCAAGCATTACTCACTAAAATTATAACTTATATTTATACACATAAACCCACTGATGGAATATGAATGTTAAGCAATGATATCAACATGAAATTCCAAGAATTGGAAATTTAATCATTTCATGTTAAAATGTTTAATGAAATATCTAATTTAATCCATCATCAAATATCTAGAAAATTTCTCCCTGAGTGAGGAGAAAAAGAAAAAATAATTCTAATCTTGAAACTGGGCTAGCAAGCAAATTAAAACATAGTAAGATTACCTAATAAATATGATCTACTTACTCTTCAATTTTCCCATATTTCTTGTATTTAAGAGATAAATAAGCAAAAAAATGAATAACTTCTTTCTTTCTTTTTTTTTAAGATTTTATTTATTTATTTATTTATTTGACAGAGAGAGACACAGTGAGAGAGGGAACATAAACAGGGGGAGTGGGAGAGGGAGAAGCAGGCTCTCCGCTGAGCAGGGAGCCTGGTGCGGGGCTCGATCCCAGGACCCTGGGACCATGACCTGAGCTGAAGGCAGACGCTTAACGACTGAACCATCCAGGCGCCCCTGAATAACTTATTTCTAACTGACAAATGACTGGGACTGAGGAGATGGTGTAAATGGCTCAAGACTAGGCACAGCCATTTCCCACAGTGTTCACTACTCATGTGCTGGTTTTTCACAGTCTGCTTAATGTGGGTTTATGAAAGCTATCAGTCAAGCCCTCAGAGTAGCTATGTCATTCCACAGTGGTTATTTACAGCCTCTGTACCATTCATTTTCTCTAGCATTTGTTAGTATGCTAGTTTTCCAATGCCATAGTCCTTTTTATTTTGTACCATTGGTGACCAAATTGAATTCTCTTTCACATTTTTTGCCTAGTATCATGGTCCCTGTGCTGGATCTCACCTTATAGAAGTTATTTTGTCACTCATCTTGTTCAGATTTCAACAAGACCCATTTGTGAAGCCATCATTGATCTAAGCACGTTTGCAAAAGGGATTTTAATCCTGAGATATATGTCAGATACTGAACACTCAGGATTCTGTCTCCCTAGGACACAGTGAACCATACTATTCAGTTATGGAGGCTAGCCACCACAGTCAAGGACCCAGCCTCATGACTGACTAGCTTAGCCAAAATCTTACCAGTAGAGTTAAAATTCCCTGAGAGAATGTCAGTATCTTCAGGAAAAAAAACTTACCAGCATGAAAATTCCCACTGGCCCTTGAGGATAGGATGCATAATTCTTCCCAAAACTTTCCTTCATTTCATGTCTCAAAGGGAAGAAATAAAAGCTTTTATATGAAACCAAGTTCTGTGTCCATGTTCAAGTTAGCATAGAATAAAATTATGGAAAGATGGGAAGTATACATGTCCATCTGTATCATTCACAACATAAGAGGTTTACTATGCATAAGTATATCATAATACTATTTTTCAAGTAGGCCCTTCTGATATAATTTAAAAGAGGAAGCATATAAATCCTGGAGGGAAAGTACACAGTGTCTCAGATAACCCAGAATATAAAGGCTTCAAATTGTCTGGATTAAGAGACTCTTCAAAATCATGTGTAATCTTATTTGCCAAAAATAAATAATAGAAATAACCTAAATAATAATAAATAATAAATTTTATTAAAAATTGCAAAGTTACCTCTGGAGTGCACTGTTCTGATTATTCCCACAGAAGAGAACTGGTAACAATGACAAAATCAGTAGTTCATTGGAGCAGTGGTAGAAATTTCATCCAATTCCAATATCACTTAAAATCTACAAAATATACTGGGAAATTAAGAAAGTTGACAAACAAAAACACCATAATTGAAAGTTTACTAATAACAAGTCGTAAAAAATAAACCATAGATATTCACTTGACTCTCTATATAACAAGAAAAATTATGTTCACTACTTGAAACAGGGCAGCATTGAAGGTCACAAGACCTTGGTCTCAAAGTTTCCCAAAACGGCCTCCATCAGCATCGGGCTTAAAACTAGGATCTCTCCTTCAACACTAACTATGAAACCCACTAACAAAATGTGAATATTGGGCAATAAAATCTACCTAAAACACCAAGAACTGAAAATGCAATCATTTCATAATTAAAAATTTTAGTGCAGCATCTACTTGAGTCCATAGCTCAAATGTCTAGAACATTTCTGCTTGGGTGACAGGGGTAAAATAGTATTCTAATTCTTGTGACCTCATCAGCAAGGAAATTAAAACATCCTTTAAAACATTTTGACAAATAGAAACTACTCTTCAATTTCCATATTTCTTTTACTTAAGAGATAAATAAATAAAGACTCATCCTTTACCTTGATTACCTAGTCGATCTCAGTCAATTGCTCCTCACTCTAAAGATTTTGGCATGTAAGAAAAATGTGTGAATGGCTCAAAGATAGGCATAACCATTTACCACTGGTCTCTCTCCTCACATGCTGGTTCTTCAGGGTCTGGTTACTATGAATGTATGGAGGCTGCCAGCCAAACACTCAAAAGAGTTGCCATGTCATTCCTAAATCAGAAATTGAAAGATCTTTATATAATTCATTATTCTTAATATATGCAATCAGGGTAGAATTCAATTACTATAGTCCCTATTAGTTATACCAGCTGACCAAACTGAACCTCCCCTCCACATTTTTGCCTAACATGATCTCTTGTGCTGGACCTCAGTCCACAGAAGTGACTTTGTCACTCATTTTGTTCAGACTCCAGTGAGAATCGAAGATCCAGACACATTTCTTTTTTAAAAAAAATCTTGATCCTGACATATGTGGCAGACACTGAGCACTCCAGATTATTTCACCCTGGGACACATTAACCCATATTATTTACTCATGGAGACTAGTCATCACAGTTAATGATCCATCCTGTAATAGGAGTGTTGTAGTGTCTTAAGAGAAGTGTCAGTATCTTCAGGACAAAATGCTTACTGGTGGTAGAATTCCTACTGGCTCTTGAGGATGAGATGGTAGAATTATTCCCAATATTTTCTTCCTTGTCACATTTCAAGAGGAAGGGACAATTTTTTTATTCATATGAAACCAAGGTTTTAGTTTACACTGAGCTGTGAAAATAGAGTAAAAATAGGAAAATATGAGAAGTATACATGACCATTTGTCAACCACTGAAAAGACTGAATGGTTCATTATGTACCTGCACACAAATATACTAATTTACTACTCTACTAGGATTTTTCTGATATTCTTGGAAATAAATGAGACAGAAGCCCCAGATGACTCCACAAATTATTAAACCTTACACTGGTTAGTTTCACAGAAATTTTGCAAAACCAATTATATTATTAACTAGTTTAAAAAAGGAGTGCTCTTGCTGTTATGAGCACCAGGTGTTGTATGAAACTGTTGAATATATTGTACACCTGAAACTGATATTACATTGTATGTTAACTAACTGGAATTTAAATAAAAACTTTAAAAAATAAATGAATGATCCATGAAAAATAAATTTATTTATTTCTTTTTTTTATATATACAGCATGGAAATTGCATTTTTTTTCTTTTTTCTTTTTCTTTTTAATTTTATTATGTTAGTCACCATACAATACATCATTAGTTTTTGATGTAGTGATACACGATCCATTGTTTTTGTATAACACCCAGTGCTCCATGCAGTACGTGCCCTCCTTAATACCCATCACCAGGCTAACCAATCCCCCCTCCCCTCTCCCCTCTAAAACCCTGTTTGTTTCTCAGGTCCATAGTCTCTCACGGTTCAACTCTCCCTCCAATTCCCCCTGCCCATTTTTCCCTTCCTTCTCCTAATGTCCTCCATGTTATTCCTTATTTTCCACAAATAAGTGAAACCATATGATAATTGACTTTCTCTGCTTGACTTATTTCACGTAGCATAATCTCCTCCAGTCCCATCCATGTTAATGTAAAAGTTGGGTATTCATCTTTTCTGATGGCTGAGTAATATTCCATTGTATATATGGACCACATCTTCTTTATCCATTCATCTGTTGAAGGGCATCTCGGCTCTTTCCAATAGTTTGGCTATTGCGGACATTGCTGCTATGAACATTGGGGTGCATATGGCCATTCTTTTCGCTACATCTGTGTCTTTGGGGTAAATACCCAGTAGTGCAATTGCTGGGTCATAGGGTAGCTCTATTTTTAAATTTTTGAGGAACCTCCACACTGTTTTCCAAAGTGGCTATACCAACTTGCATTCCCACCAACAGTGTAAGAGGGTTCCCCTTTCTCCACAACCTCTCCAACATTTGTTGTTTCTTTCCCTGTCCATTTTTGCCATTCTAACTGGTGTAAGGTGGTATCTCAGTGTGGTTTTGATTTGGATTTCCCTGATGGCTAATGATGATGAACATTTTTTCATGCGTCTGTTAGCCATTTGTATGTCTTCTTCAGAGAAGTGTCTGTTCATCTCTTCTGCCCACTTTTTGACTTGATTATTTGTTTTTTGGGTGTTGAGTTTGAGAAGTTCTTTATAGATTTTGGATACCAGCCCTTTATCTGTAGTGTCATTTGCAAATATCTTCTCCCATTCTATGGGATGCCTCTTTGTTTTGTTGACTGTTTCCTTTGCTGTGCAGAAGCTTTTTATCTTGATGAAGTCCCAAAAGTTCATTTTTGCTTTTGTTTCACTAGCTTTTGGAGATGTATCTTGAAAGAAGTTGCTGTGGCTGATGTCAAAGAGGTTACTGCTTTTGTTCTCCTCTAGGATTTTGATGGATTCCTGTCTCACATTGAGGTCTTTCATCCACTTTGAGTTTATCTTTGTGAATGCTGTTAGAGAATGGTCGAGTTTCATTCTTCTGCATGTGGCTGTCCAATTTTCCCAGCACCATTTATTGAAGAGACTGTCTTTTTTCCATTGCATGTTTTTTCCTGCTTTGTCAAAGATTATTTGACCATAGAGTTGAGGGTCCATATCTGGGTTCTCTATTCTGTTCCATTGGTCTGTATGTCTGTTTTTGTGCCAGTACCATGCTGTCTTGGTGATCACAGATTTGTAATATAGCTTGAAATCAGGCAACGTGATGCCCCCAGAATTGTTTTTCTTTTTCAACATCTCCTTGGCGATTCGGGGTCTTTTCTGATTCCATACAAATTTCAGGAATGTTTGTTCCAGCACTTTGAAAAATGTCATTGGAATTTTGATTGGGATGGCATTGAAGGTATAGATTGCTCCGGGTAGCATAGACATTTTAACAATGTTTATCCTTCTGATCCATCAGCATGGAATATTTTTCCATCTTTTTGTGTCTTCTTCAATTTCTCTCATGAGTGTTTTGTAGTTCCTAGAGTATAGATCCTTTACCTCTTTGGTTAGGTTTATTCCGAGGTATCTTATGGTTTTTCGTGCTATTGTAAATGGAATCGTTTCTCTAATTTCTCTTTCTACACTTGCGTTGTTACTGTATAGGAAAGCAACTGATTTCTGGGCATTGATATTGTATCCTGCCACATTACTGAATTGCTGGATGAGTTCTAGTAATTTGGGGGTGGAGTCTTTTGGGTTTTCCACATAAAGTATCATGTCGTCTGTGAAAAGAGAGAGTTTCACTTCTTCTTTGCCAATTTGAATACCTTTTATTTCTTTTTGTTTTCTGATTGCTATTCCTAGGACTTCTAGTACTATGTTGAACAACAGTGGAGAGAGTGGGCACCCTTGACTTGTTCCTGATATTAAGGGAAAGGCTCTCAGCTTTTCCACATTGAGGATGATATTCACTGTGGGTTTTTCATAGATGGATTTTATAAGCTTGAGGAATGTTCCCTCTATCCCTATACTCTGGAGAGTTTTAATCAGGAAAGGATGCTGTCTTTTCTCAAATGCTTTTTCTGTATCAATTGAGAGGACCATATGGTTCTTCTCCCTCCTCTGATTAATGTGTTCTATCACATTGATTGATTTGTGAATGTTGAACCACCCTTGCATCCTGGGGATAAATCCCACTTGGTTGTGGTGGATGATCCTTTTAATGTATTGTTGGATCCTATTAGCTAGGATTTTGTTGAGGATTTTGGAATCCATATTCATCAGGGATACTGGTCTGAAATTCTCCTTTTTGATGGGGTCTTTGCCTGGTTTGGGGATCAAGGTAATGCTGGCCTCATAGAAAGAGTTTGGAAGTTTTCCTTCTGTTTCTATTTTTGGAAACAGCTTCAGTAGAATAGGTATTATTTCTTCTTTAAATGTTTGGTAGAATTCCCAGGGAATCCATCAGGCCCTGGACTCTTGTTTTTTGGGAGGTTTTTTTTTTTTTTTTTTTTTTTTTAGATTTTATTTATTTATTTGAGAGAGAGAGAATGAGAGACAGAGAGCATGAAAGGGAGGAGGGTCAGAGGGAGAAGCAGACTCCCTGCCGAGCAAGGAGCCCGATGCGGGACTCGATCCTGGGACTCCAGGATCATGACCTGAGCCGAAGGCAGTCGCTTAACCAACTGAGCCACCCAGGTGCCCTTTTGGGAGGTTTTTGATCACTGCTTCAATCTCGTTACGGGTTATTGGCCTATTCATGTTGTCAATTTTTTCCTGATTCAGTCTTGGTAGCTTATACGTTTCCAGGAAGGCCTCCATTTCATCAGATTGCTCAGTTTATTGGCATATAGTTGTTCATAATAATTTCGAATACTTGTTTCTATTTCCTTGGTGTTAGTTGTGATCTCTCCCCTTTCATTCATAATTTTATTAATTTGGGTCCTTTCTCTTTTCTTCTGGATAAGTCTGGCCAGTGGTTTATCAATCCTATTAATTCTTTCAAAGAACCAACTTCTAGTTTTGTTGATCTGATCTACTGTGTTTCTGGTTTCTAATTCATTGATTTCTGCTCTAATTTTAATTATTTCTCTTCTAATGCATGGCTTAGGCGTCGTTTGTTACTTTTTCTCTAGTTCTTTAAGGTGTAGAGTTAGTTGGTGAATTCGGGATTTTTCTATTTTTTTGAGTGAGGCTTGGATGGCTATGTATTTCCCCCTTAGGACCGCCTCTGCAGTATCCCATAGGTTTTGGACCGATGTGTTTTCGTTCTCATTGATTTCCATGAATTGTTTAAGTTCTTCTTTGATTTCTTGGTTGACCCAAACATTCTTGAGCAGAGTGGTCTTTAGCTTCCAAGTGTTTGAATTTCTGCCAAATTTTTTCTTGTGATTGAGTTCCAGTTTTAGAGCATTGTGGTTTGAGGATATGCAGGGAATAATCTCAAACTTTTGATATCAGTTGAGACCTGATTTGTGACCCAGTATATGGTCTATTCTGGAGAAAGTTCCATGTGCGCTTGAGAAGAATGAGTATTCTGTTGTTTTAGGGTGGAATGTTCTGTAAATATCTATGAGGTCCATCTGGCCCAGTGTATCATTCAAAGCTCTTGTTTCCTTGTTGATTTTCTGTTTAGATGATCTGTCCATTGCTGAGAGTGGAGTATTGAGGTCTCCTACAATTAACGTATTGTTGTCAATTTGACTCTTTATTTTGGTTAACAGTTGGCTTATGTAGATGGCTGCTCCCATGTTGGGGGCATAGATATTTACAACTGTTAGATCTTCTTGTTGGATAGACCCATTAAGAATGATAGAGTGTCCTTCTGTGTCTCTTATTACAGACTTTAGTTTAAAATCTAATTTGTCTGATATAAGAATTGCTACCCCAGCTTTCTATTGAGGTCCGCTGGCATGGAAGATGGATCTCCATCCTTTCACTTTCAGTCTGGATGTATCTTTAGGTTCAAAATGAGTCTCTTGTAGACAGCATATGGATGGGTCCAGTCTTTTTATGCAATCTGCAACCCTGTGCCATTTTATGGGAGCGTTTAGGCCATTCACGTTGAGTGATTATTGAAAGATATGAATTAATTGTCATCATGTTGCCTGTGAAGACGTTGTTTTTATAGATTGTCCCTGTAAATTTCTGTTGTATATCACTCTTGGGGTCTTTCTCCTTTTATAGAACCCCCCTTAATATTTCTTCTAGGGCCGGCTTAGTGGTCACATATTCTTTCAACTTCTGCCGGTCGTGGAAGCTCTGCATCTCTCCATCCATTCTAAATGAAAGCCTTGCTGGATAAAGTATTCTTGGCTGCATGTTCTTCTCATTTAGTACCCTGAATATGTCTTGCCAGGCCTTTCTGGCTTGCCAGGTCTCTGTGGATAGGTCTGACGTTATTGTGATGTTCCTCCCTCTGTACGTAAGGAATCTCTTCCCCCTAACTGCCCTTAAGATGGTTTCCTTGGTTCTAAGATTTGCAAGTTTTACTATTACATGCCGGGGTGTTGGCCTGTTTTCCTTGATCTTGGGAGGGGTCCTCTCTGCCTCTAGGACGCGAATGTGTCTTTCATTCCCCAGATTAGGGAAGTTCTCAGCTACGATTTGCTCAAATACATCTTCTAGTCCTCTCCGTCTCTCTACTCCCTCCGGGATTCCAATTATTCTGACATTGGAACGCCTCATGGTGTCACTTATTTCTCTGATTCTATTTTCATGGATTCTGAGTTGTTTTTCCCTGGCCTCCTCTTTTCCCTTTTTATCCATCATATTGTCTTCCAGGTCGCTTATTCTCTCTTCTGTCTCAGTTACCCTAGCTGTTAGATTATCTAGATTGGATTGGATCTCATTGATAGCATTTTTAAGTTCTGCCAATTCACCTTTTATTTCTGCCCTTAGAGACTCTATGTTGCCATTAATTGATTTCTCCATTCTAGCCATTATCTTCACAATTGCTAGCCTGAATTCCATCTCCGACATCTTGGTTATATCTGCATCCATTTGTAAATCTGCAGCATAAGTCATAATCTCTGAGTCTTTTCTGTTTTGGGGGCTCCTCCTCCTCGTCATTCTGCTGATGGGTGTTTGAGGGAATGTATAGAGTCCAAATTATTGTCCAGAACCCAAGCAAGATGCACCTGTTTTCTTGGGACCTTAGGGTTGCTGGCCTCTTGTTTTCCCAGCCTGTCTTCTAGGGGAGGGGCCTGCCGCGCTGTTACTCAGGCAACCCTGTTTGGGCGGAGTTGCCCTGTGCCCCTGTGGTGGGGGATGGACTCAGTGGGAATCAATCTTTGGGGCTTTTGTTCTCTGGCGCCTTTCCCTGGCGGCTTTCCACATCTCTTCCGCGAGTCAGAGCAGAAGAGACCATTTCCAAGCCTCTGCCTCAGAGCAGAGAGACCACAGTCTGTTCTTCAGTGTGCTCTCTAGGCCACATCGTCTCCGTTTCTGTCCGTGCTGCTATAAACTGCAGTGTCCTGGGTTGTGCGCCCCTCCGCAGCGCCCCCAGTCCTGCCTCCAGTCGGGGCACATCTCTGCCCTTTGTGCTTCTAAAACCACCCGCTGCTCCCAGTTCGTGGGCGCGGGGCTCCGCTGCTCTGGGTTTCCACCCCAGGGGCTGCAGTTCACCAGCGCGACCCCAGCGCACTGGGTTTCTGTCTCGGAGGCTGCAGTTTACGTGCGCACGACTCTGTTAATCTGGGTTTCCACCCCGGGGGCTGCAGTTCACCGGTATGACCCCAGCGCACCGGGTTTCCATCTCGGGAGGCTGCAGTTCGCATGCGTGCGACTCTCGCTCCGGGTTTCTGTCCGGGGGGCTGCAGTTCGTGTACGCACGACCCCACCGCTCTGGTTTTCCACCCTGGGGGCTGCCCTAAAGTCCTTTCCCGAAGCTACCGGTCTGTGAGTCTGTGCCCCGTCCGCAGCGCGTGGGGCTGTCACTCACCGGCGGTGTAGGATCCCCACGGCCAGGCACCCTCCCCCTGCCGATTATCCTTTGATAGCTGCCTGCAGAATCACGGCTCTCCGCTTCGTATCTCAAAACCAACTGCCTATGATATTCTGTTTGTAGAGATCCAGATCTTCTTACATCTCAGGCTGGTTTCATGGGTGCTCAGAGTGGTCTGGTAGATATCCAGCTCAATTCCCGGGACCAGCTGAAATAGGGTCCCCTACTCCTCCACCATCTTTCAGAAATTGCCTATTTCTTTCTTTTTTTTTTTATGTTTTGTTAGTAACCATACAATACATCATTAGTTTTTTTTATGTTATGTTAATCACCATACATTACATCATTAGTTTTTGATTTAGTGTTCCATCATTCATTGTTTGCGTATAACACCCAGTGCTCCATGCAGAACGTGCCCTCTTTAATACCCATCACCAGGCTAACCCATCCCCCCACACCCTCCCCTCTAGAACTCTCATTTTGTTTCTCACAGTCCATAGTCTCTCATGGTTCGTCTACCCCTCCGATCTCCCCCACTTCATTCTCCCATCCTGCTATCTTCTTTTTTTTTTTTTTTTTAACATATAATGTATTATTTGTTTCAGAGGTACAGGTCTGTGATTCAACAGTCTTACACAATTCACAGTGATCACCATAGCACATACGCTCCCCAATGTCTATCACCCAGTCACCCCATCCCTCCCAACCCCCACTACTCCAGCAACTCTCAGTGTGTTTCCTGAGATTAAGAATTCCTCGAATCAGTGAGGTCATATGATACATGTCTTTCTCTGATTGACTTATTTCGCTCAGCATAATATCCTCCAGTTCCATCCACGTCATTGCAAATGGCATGATTTCATTCCTTTTCATGGCTGCATAATATTCCATTATATATATATATACCACTTCCTCTTATCCATTCATCTGTCGATGGACATCTTGGCTCTTTCCACAGTTTGGCTATTGTGGACATTGCTGTTATAAACATCTGGGTGCATGTACCCCCTTCGGATCCCTATATTTGTAATTTTGGGGTAAATACCCAGTGGTGCAATTGCTGGATTATATGGTAGCTCTAAATTCAACTTTTGGCGGAACCTCCATACTGTTTTCCAGAGTGGCTGCACTACCTCGCATTCCCACCAACAGTGTAGGAAGGTTCCCCTTTCTCCCCATCCCTGCCACATCTGTCGTTTCCTGACTTGTTAATTTTAGCCATTCTGACTGCTGTGAGGTGGTATCTCATTGAGGTTTTGATTTGGATTTCCCTGATGCGGAGCAATTTTGAGCATTTTTTCATGTGTCTTTTGGCCATTTCAAAGTCTTCTTTAGAAAAATGTCTGTTCATGTCTTCTCCCCATTTCTTGATTGGATCATTTGTCCTTTGGGTGTTGAGTTTGATAAGTTCTTTCTAGATTTTGGATACTTGCCCTTTTTCTGATATGTCATTTGCAAATATCTTCTCCCATTCTGTCGGTTGTCTTTCGGTTTTGTTGACTGTTTCTTTTGGGGTGCAAAAGCTTTTTATCTTGATGAAGTCCCAATAGTTCATTTTTGCCCTTGCTTCCTTTGCCTTTGGCAATGTTTCTAGGAAGAAGTTGCTATGCCTGAGGTCAAAGAGGTTGCTGCCTGTGTTCTCCTTTAGGATTTAGATGGACTCCTGTCTCACATTGAGGTCTTTCAACCATTTGGAGTCTATTTTTGTGTGTGGTGTAAGGAAATGGTCCAGTTTCATTCTTCTGCATGTGGCTGTCCAATTTTCCCAACACCATTTGTTGAAGAGACTGTCTTTTTTCCATTGGACATTCTTTCCTGCTTTGTCAAAGATTAGTTGACCATAGAGTGGGGGTCCATTCCTGGGCTCTCTATTCTGTTCCACTGATCTATGTGCCTGTTTTTGTGCCAGTACCATACTGTCTTGATGATTCCAGTTTGTAATAGAGCTTGAAGTCCAGAATTGTGATGCCCCCAGCTTTGCTTTTCTTTTTCACCATCCCTCTGGCTATTTGGGGTCTGTTGTGGTTCCATACAAATTTTAGGATTATTTATTCCATTTCTTTGAAAATGGATGGTATTTTGATTAGGATTGCATTGAATGTGTAGATTGCTCTAGGTAGCATTGACATCTTCACAAAATTTGTTCTTCCAATCCATAAGCATAAAATGTTTTTCCATTTCTTTGTGTCTTCCTCAATTTCTTTCATGAGTATTTTATAGTTTTCTGAGTACAGATCCTTTGCCTCTTTGGTTAGATTTATTCCTAGGTATCTTATGGTTTTGGGTGCAATTGTAAATGGGATCGACTCCTTAATTTCTCTTTCTTCTGTCTTGTTGTTGGTGTATAGGAATGCCACTGATTTCTGTGCATTGATTTTATATCCTGCCATTTGACTGAATTCCTGTATGAGTTCTAGCAGTTTTGGGGTGGAGTCTTTTGGGTTTTCCACATAAAGTATCATATCATCTGCAAAGAGTGAGAGTTTGACTTCTTCTTTGCCGATTTGGATGCCTTTGATTTCTTTTTGTTGTCTGATTGCTGTGGCTAGGACTTCTAATACTATGTTGAATAGCAGTGGTGATAGTGGACATCCTGCCCTGTTCCTGACCTTAAGGGAAAAGCTCTCAGTTTTTCCCCATTGAGAATGATATTCACTCTGGGTTTTTCATAGATGGCTTTTATGATATTGAGGTATGTACCCTCTATCCTTATACTCTAAAGAGTTTTGATCAAGAAAGGATGCTGTACTTTGTCAAATGTTTTTTCTGCATCTATTGAGAGGATCATATGGTTCTTGTTCTTTCTTTTCTTAATGTATTGTATTGCATTGATTGATTTGTGGATGTTGAAGAAACCTTGCAGCCCAGGGATGAATCCCACTTGGTCGTGATGAATAATCCTTTTAATGTACTGTTGGATCCTATTTCCTATTAGGAAATTGGTGAGAATTTTTGCATCCATGTTCATCAAGGATATTGGCCTGTAATTCTCCTTTTTGATGGGGTCTTTGGTTTGCGGATCAAGGTAATGGTGACCTCATAAAATGAGTTTGGAAGTTTTCCTTCCATTTCTATTTTTTAGAACAGTTTCAGAAGAATAGGTATTAATTCTTCTTGAAAAGTTTGGTAGAATTCCCCTGGGAAGCCATCTGGCCCTGGGCTTTTGTTTGTTGGGAGATTTTTGATGACTGCTTCAATGTCCTTAGTGGTTATGGGTCTGTTCAGGTTTTCTATTTCTTCCTGGTTCAGTTTTGGTAGTTGGTACATCTCTAGGAATGCATCCATTTCTTCCAGATAATCTAATTTGCTGGCATAGAGTTGCTCAGAATATGTTCTTATAATTGTTTGTATTTCTTTGGCGTTGGTTGTGATCGC
Source organism: Halichoerus grypus (assembly GCF_964656455.1). Classification (NCBI taxonomy): domain Eukaryota; kingdom Metazoa; phylum Chordata; class Mammalia; order Carnivora; family Phocidae; genus Halichoerus; species Halichoerus grypus. The sequence goes on along the minus strand of NC_135719.1, from coordinate 30,706,624 downwards.
TCCTCTTTCATTCATGATTTTATTTATTTGGGTCATTTCTCTTTTCTTTTTGATAAGTCTGGCCAATGGTTTATCAATCTTGTTAATCTTGTTAATTCTTTCAAAGAACCACCTCCTAGTTTTGTTGATCTGTTCTACTGTTCTTTGGTTTCTATTTCATTGATTTCTACTCTGATCTTTATTATTTCTCTTCTCCTGCTGGGTTCAGGCTTTATTTGCTGTTCTTTCTCCAGTTCCTTTAGGTGTAGGGTGAGGTTGTGTACTTGAGACCTTTCTTGTTTCTTGAGAAAGGCTTGTATTGCTATATACTTTCCTCTTAGGACTGCCTTTGCTGCATCCCAAAGATTTTGAACAGTGGTGTTTTCTTTTTCATTGGTTTCCATGAATTTATTTAATTCTTCTTTAATTTTCTGGTTGACCCATTCATTCTTTAGTAGGATGCTCTTTAGCCTCCATATATTTGAGTTCTTTCCAACTTTCCTCTTGTGATTGAGTTCTAGTTTCAAAGCACTGTGGTCTGAAAATAGGCAGGGAATGATCCCAATCTTTTGGTACTGGTTGAGACCTGATTTGTGACCTAGGATGTGATGTATTCTGAAGAATATTCCATGGGCACTAGAAAAGAATGTGTATTCTGTTGCTTTGGGATGGAATGTTCTGAATATATCTGTGAAGTCCATTTGGTCCAGTGTGTCATTTAAAGACTTTATTTCCTTGTTGATCTTTTGCTTAGATGATCTGTCCATTTCAGTGAGGGGGATGTTAAAGTCCCCCACTATTATTGTATTGTTGTCAATGTGTTTCTTTAATTTTTTTATTAATTGGTTTATATAATTGGCTGCTCCCTTGTTAGGAGCATAGATATTTACACTTGTTAGATCTTCTTGTTGGATAGACCCTTTAAGTAGGATATAGTGTCCTTCCTCATCTCTTATTACAGTCTTTGGTTTAAAATCTAATTTGTCTGATATAAGGATTGCCACCTCAGCTTTCTTTTGGTGTCCATTAGCATGGTAAATGGTTTTCCACCCCCTCACTTTCAATCTGGGGGTGTCTTTGGGTCTAAAATGTGTCTCTTGCAGACAGCATTCAATGGGTCTTGTTTTGTTATCCAATCTGATAGCTTGTGTCTTTTGATTGGTGCATTTAGCTCATTTACATTCAGGGTAACTATTGAAAGATACGAATTTAGTGCCATTGTATTGCCTGTAAAGTGACTGTTACTGTATATTGTTTGTGTTCCTTTCTGGTCTATGTTGCTTTTAGGCTCTCTCTTTGCTTAGAGGACCCCTTTCAAGATTTGTTGTAGGGCTGGTTTCGTGTTTGCAAATTCCTTTAGTTTTTGTTTGTCCTGGAAGCTTTTTATCTCTCCTTCAATTTTCAATGACAGCCTAGCTGGATATAGTATTCTTGGCTGCATATTTTTCTCATTTAGTGCTCTGAATATGTCATGCCAGTCCTTTCTGGCCTGCCAGGTCTCTGTGGATAGGTCTGTTGCCAATCTAATGTTTCTACCATTGTAGGTTACAGATCTCTTCTCCCGAGCTGCTTTCAGGATTTTCTCTTTGTCTCTGAGACTTGTAAGTTTTACTATTAGATGTCGGGGTGTTGATCTATTTTTATTGATTTTGAGGGGGGTTCTCTGTGCCTTCTGGATTTTGATGCCATTTCCTTTCCCAAATTAGGGAAGTTCTCTGCTATAATTTGTGCCAAAAACCTTCTGCCCTCTCTCTCTTTCTTCTTCTTCTGGGATCCCAATTATTCTAATATTGTTTCATCTTATGGTATCACTTATCTCTCGAATTCTGCCGTTGTGATCCAGTAGTTGTTTCTCTCTCTGTTTTTCTCAGCTTCTTTATTTTCCATCTTTTGGTCTTCTGTATCACTAATTCTCTCTTCTGCCTCATTTATCCTAGCAGTTAGAGTTTCCACTTTGGATTGCACCTCATTAATAGCCTTTTTGATTTTGATTTGGTTAGATTTTAGTTCTTTTATTTCTCCAGAAAGGGTTTCTCTAATATCTTCCATGCTTTTTTCAAGCCCAGGTAGTATCTTTAAAATCGTCATTCTGAATTCTAGTTCCAACATCTTACTAATGTCCATATTGATTAAATCCCTGGCAGTCAGTACTGCCTGTTGTTCTTTTTTTTGAGGTGATTTTTTCCACCTTGTCATTTTATTCAGAGGGAATAGATGAATGAGAGAACAAAATGTTAACAGGGTAACAACGTCCCCAGAAAAGATACACTAAACAAATCAGAAAAGACCTGAAACCGGGGGAAAAGAAAGGGAAAGAAAGAAAAAAGTAAGGAAAAAAATAAAAACAAATAAACACAAAACAACAACAACAACTACAAAAACAGAATATGATCAAATATGATCAGGCTGATGCATAGATCAGTGCCACACACTAGATTTTGGGAGTATTTTTGTCTGTTAGAAGAAAGTGCCTCCCAAAATTTTAAAGAAAGAAAAACTTATATATGTTCAAAAAATAAGGGTTAATACGATGAAGGGATGGAATATGACCTTAAAGGTGAAAATTATAAAAGATTTTGTAAAAGGAATTGATAAGATAAGAAGTTGGTTGAAAAAAGAAAGAAGAGGATTTTTTAAAAAAAGGGAGAGAATGTGATCAGGAAGGAGACTAGAACATAACCATACACTAGAGATTTAGGGTATATTTTGATCTGTTAGACGCAACTGTATCCCAAAATTTTAAAGAGAGAACAACTTATATATATATACCAAAAATAAGGTTAACTACTATGAAGGGATAGAATATGACTCTAAAAGTGAAAAATAAAAAAAAGATTTTTTAAAAAAGGGATTGATAAGATGTTCGTTGAAAAAGGGAAAAAGAAAAATTAAAAAAAAAGTTAACTTTGAAAGACTAAAGAATCATGGGGAAAAAGCCATGAATTCTATGTGCAGTATTCCCCTAGCGCTGGCGTTCTGCCATTCTCATTGATCAGTAAACTTGGTCTTAGCTGGCTGTTCTTCCTGATCTTCTGGGGGAGGGGCCTGTTGCTATGGTTCCCAAATGTCTTTGCTGGAGGCAGAATTGCCCGCCCTTTCCGGGTTGGTCTAAGTAATCTGCTTGGGTTTGCTCTCGGGAGCTTTTGTTCTCTGCTAGCTTTTCGTACAGCTTTGAAGGAGAAGAGTGAAAATGGTGGCCTCCCAATCTCCTCCCCAGAGGAGCCGAGAACTTGGGACCCCACTCCTCAGTGAGCCCCCAGAGAAAAGCAGTCAACCACTCCTCTCTCCCCAGTATCTGGCCGCACTCCGTGTTCACCCAGCCTGTGACCGAGCTTTTCTATCTTTGGCTCACAACCCCGTGTGGAGTCTCCAAACCCAGCAGATCCCTGCAGTGCGGTCCTGCGCCACTCCTCCTGGGGGGAGGAATGGGAGTCTCCCCAGATCTGCTGCTTGTTGGGTCCCTGCTGGAGAAGCAGTGGCCTGACTGTGCCGTGGATCATGGTTTATGGCAACCTGGAGCTGAGAGCCCACTCCTTGGCTCTGTCTCTGCAGCTGGCTTCCCTGCTCCAATACCTGGGAGCTCTGCTGCACTCAGGCACCCCCAGTCTTTCTGTGACCCAGAGGGTCCTGAGACCACACTGTCCCAGCGAGAGTTCCACCCCCCGCTTAGCCACTGGAGCAACGTCCCTCAGCAGAGCCAACTTTCGAAGTTCTGATTTTGAGCTCTGCTGCTCTATTACTTGCCAGAATCGGCCAACAGAGGCCCCCTCCCCCACCTTGTATCTTCCCGAATATCGCCTCAGATTCACTTCTCCGCATGTCCTACCTTCCAGAAAGTGGTCGCTTTTCTGTTCAGAGAGTTGTTGTAATTCTTTTCTTCGATCTCCTGTTGAGTTCGTAGGTGTTTAGAATGGTTTGACCCCTAACCAGCTGAATTCCTGGGAACAGACGAAATCCAGGTTTCCTACTCCTCTGCCATCTTGCTCCTCTCACCCAGTACATCATTAGTTTTTGATGTAGTGTTCCATGATTCGTTGTTTGCGTATAACACATTACCTTTGGAAATCAGTGTTCTGGTCATTTCTAGAAAGGGAAATTTGTAAAAGTAACAACATCAACACTTCCAATGGTGTGGAATGAAAAATTTCAAGCAATTCCAATGTCATTTCCAACCAATAACACTTGGGGGAAGTTAGGGAAGTTGAAAAGAAAACCTTCCTAATTGAATATTTATAATTAACAGGTTCCAAGGAATTAAATATATAGATATGCATGTGACAACCTACCTGACAAGAAAATTATACTCACTCCTTGAAATGGAGTACCATAGATAGTCATCTTTTATTTAGAAGATACTGGTGTCAAAGTTTCCCCAATTATCCCCCTTAGCATCATTCATTATGAATATAATCCACCTTTAAATACATATAAAATTGGCTGAAGAAATATTAGCCAGTGAAATCTATCTTGAATACCAACAATGAGAAATTTATTATTTTAAAAATGTTTCATGTACTATCTACATGAACCCTTTATTCTAATGTCTAGAAAATAGCCCCCTGGATGATAGGGAAAAAAAAGAAAAAGCTATTCCACTTCTTGTGACTGTTACCATCAATCTAATTAAAATATATTCTAAAACATTCACAGGAATAAGAACAACTCTAAAATTACCATTTGTTTGTTTTACTTGAGATAAAGGCCAAATAAGACTCATTAATTCTTTCAAATAGGCTCTCTGATAGACCTCAATAGACTGCTCCTCATTCAGAAGATTGCATCATCTAAGAAAATAGCATGAATGACTTAAGGGTATGCACAGTCATTTTCCACTGAGTTCATTACTCATGTGTTGGTTCTCCATGGTCTGTTTACTATGAGTATATGGATGCTACCCGTCAAGCAAATAAAATATTGCCATTTTACCCAACAATTAGATTTATGGACAACTATACAATTAATTTCCCTTAATTTATGCATTCAGGTTAGCTTTCAATACCCTGTTGGTACTACTATCTCACCAACTGAATTCTCCACACAGTTTTTGCCCTGCATGGTCCCTATGCTGGAACTCAGATTATAGAAGAGATTTGTTACTCATTTTGTTCAGATTTCTACAAGATCCATTTTTGAAGTCTTTACTGATATAGGCATATTTATAAAATAGCAATTTAGAATGAGATATGTGACAGACACTAGAGCAATCAGGATTCTATCACCCTGGGAAATGCTGACCCAGCCCCATGGCTGACTAGCATAGCCAATCTTATTCTTATTGGAGTGTTATGATTCCCTAAGAGGAATGTCAGCACTTTCAGGACAAAATGCTTACTGATGTTAGAATTCCCAATAGCCTGTAAGGATGGGAGGCAGAATTATTCCCAATACTTTCCTTCATGTCATACATCAAGGAGAAGGAATAAACTCATCTATATGAAACCCAGTTTTTGGTCCACACCTGCCTGTGGTAAAATTACAATTGTGGAAAGATAAAAGGTATATATGACCATTTGCCAAAACTGCATACGACAGGAGGACTCACTATGTACCTTTATGTAAAAATATACTAATTTATTATTCCTCTAGGATGTTTCTGGTTATTCAAAGTAGAGGAAAGAGTAAAATCTGAAAAATAAAGGAGACTAAAGCTTTGTATAACCCAACAGATTTTTAATACTAATAATAGTTTGTATTAACCAACTATCCACTAACTCAATTAAATTTTGATGACTTAAAAATAATAAGACAACAGAGATACATAAATTTACTATAAACTGTGTATTGTATCAGGAGTGTATAGTTTTATTTCTTCCCAGATGAGGGAGCACTTCAAAATCAGCACTTCATTGGTGCAGTGATGAGATTCCATGGAATTCTAATATTATACCCAGTCTACAAAGTACATAGGAAATTGGAGAAGTTGCAAGACAAAATTTTCCTAATGGAATATTTAGTTATAAAAAGTTAGTTATAAGAATTCATAATGGATATTCATTCATCTGATGACAAGAATGATTATGCTCACAATTTTGATCAAAATAGTACAGAAATAATTGTTTCTAAGATATTTTTCTCAAAATTTCCCCAGCAGACTCATGTAAAATTATGTATTATAACTAGGGTGTCTCTCTAAACACATTACAAACCCATTGATGATATATGAAAGTGGCCAATGAAATTCATTTAAGAATCCAAGAATTTTAAATATAATCATCTCACATCTAAAAATGTTTAATCTAGCATGTAGTTGAAGCCATCACTTGAAAGTATATGAAATTTCTTGCTCAGATAATAGAAAAGGCAAATAAAACAATGTGTAAACAACTGTTCTGATCATCTCTAGTGACTGGGATGACAAGCAAATTAAAATATACTATGATGATTCTACATAAGGTATCTACTTTTCAATTTACATACAATTGTTCCACTTAAAAGAAAATGAGAAGTAAAATTTCATAGTATCTTTGGATTTTGATAATCTAATTACCCCAAAGACACTGATTATGACTCAGAAGATTCCGGGAGCTCAAACACGTAAATAGATCAAATGTAGTCACAAACATTTCTCATGGGACTCATTATTTAAGTGTTGGTTCCACAGGGTCTATTTATGACTTATGTGTAGATACTGGTAGCCAAAAGTTGTAATATTGTTCCACAATTGGTTATATAGACCTTTCTACAATTCATTTTCTCTAGCACATGCCAGCGTGTTATTTTTCAAATACCACAGTACTTTTTTTTTTTTTTTTTTTTTGGTAACACTTGCTGACCAAACTGAATTCCCCTCCACATTTTTGTTTAGCATGATCCATGGGGTAGACCTCAGCTCACAGAAGTTATTTTTGTTACTCACTTTGTTCATATTCCAACAAGAACCATTTGTGGAGTCATCATTTATCCAGGAACATTTATAAAAGGGACCATCAGAATGAGATACGTGGTAGACACTGAGCATTCAGGATTCTGTTACCCTAGGAGACATTGATCCACACTAACTTGATCACAGTAACCAGAATCACTGATGACCCAGTGCTGATTAGAATAGCCAGAGTCTCATTGTCATTGAAGTGCTACAATAACCTGAGAGGAATGTCAATATCTTCAGGAAAAAATGCTTACTGATATGAGAATTCCCATTGGCATTTGAATATATTCTGGCAGAACTATACCTGAAGAGCTCCTTCATGTAATATGTCAAAGGATAAACTCTTTCATATGAAACCCATTTCTGTCCATCTTGAACTGTAGTAATAAATACATATAAAAATGAAAATAATGTACATTTGTCAACCAAGCAAAAGATAGTAAAATTCACTGTGTACATACATTTAAATTTAACTACATAAATTAATTTACTTGGATATTTTTTAATTATTTTAAGAAGAAAAGAGTGCAAATTCTGGAAATAAAAAAAAGACAGAAACTATGAATGACTCAATAGATTATAATGCCTCACAGCACAAATAGAAGGAGAAGAGAAAATCAAAAGATACCAACAAAAGATTAAAAACCATGATGTAGTAGTCTCACAAAGATTTAAAATTAGTGATGATAAACATATTTACCTTGTAACTACAAGATCTGTGGAAACAAACTAAAATAAAGCTAGCATCAGATAACAAAGAGAAATTGTAAAAAAAAAAGGAACTTTAAAAATTATATAAAAATCTCATAGGATAGGCTCATTATTAGTGTTGACAAAACAGGAAGACAATAAATGAACTTAGTATGAATCAAAAGATTTTATCCAATCTTGGAAGAAAGAACATAAACTAAAATATTCACAAAATTAACATGTGATAAGAAATTAAGATTCTCAATATCACATCATTAGAAAACATGATAACATAAGGGAAGTCAAAAAAACTAAATTAGCAGTATAAAACTGAAAATATGATTTCACTAACAAATATAAAAATTATTCATTTGACATTTCAGTAACAAAAGGACATTTGGAAAACAAATAAAAAAAAGTTCAATTCCATTAAGATTTTACAAATAATTACAATGGAAAATAATAGAAGGATATATATGTGTATATGTAGAAAGTTAAGTATGAGTGAAATTCATTAAATCACAATATATTGATTATATAAAGTTTCCTGTCTTCACAATGAGTAATCACATACCTGAAGACTAATGACTAACATAGGGTAATGTGAATTATGACACATTGTATGACCTAAATATAAGAGATACACTTCATTAAATCCACTACCTTCCACAGGACACTAAAAAGTTTTGAATACACTGTTCCAAATAAAAATTTGATAAAATGTGGACAGACAACCTCAGGTACCATTCCAAAGAACTACACTTGGAAGAGAGAACAAGACCACAAAACCATGAGATTGTCATCATCAAGTGGCACACCAAGAACACTAGCAAAAGAAGAAGATATCCACCTGAACTGTACAAAAGACATTTAAAAGCACAGTTAATATGACAGGCATGGTGCAATATGTTCCACTGGAAAAAAAAAAAAAATCCAAAAAGCACTGGGAAATTTCAATGCTAAGATACTAAGAAAAAAAATTTCATAAAAGTAAATCATTTTGCTGAATAATTCACGTTCATAATTGGGATAGATCAATAATATGATGTGAACACAAAGCTGAAACACACAATATAGACAAAAGGATCCTAAGGAGGAATGCAAAATGAAAAAACAAAAAAGCCTGAATCACTGAAATATACATGATTTCTAAATACTAAGGGAATAAACAGCATATATAGAAACATGAAAAAGAAAAACCACAAAACAAAAAATGTGAAGGATACACAAAGTGTGAAGATGAAGGGGACGGAAAAACACATAAACAGTATATCATAAACAGCATGTTAAAAAAAATTGAAAAAAATATCATTTATACTAGGATCCTACCTGAGGGGATGAAGACGTCAGACTCAAACGGATAAAAATATTTTTTCAAAGGGAAAAACGTAGTAAGAGGCAATGAAAGGCACTCCACAGACTATCTCTCAGGAAGGGCACTCAGAATATCAAAAAACAAGACCACAAGGCCACTAAACTGACTAGAACCGACAACCCAGGAAAACTACAGAGCACGCCAGGAGCCCTCTGCCATGGAGCAGCTGAGGAAGAAGCCTGCCCCGAGCCTGGCCTGAAGTCCTTCTCTTGTCCCGCGTCACAAACCTATCTGCCCTGGAGTGGACAAGGCACAAGGGCAAGGGAGGAGCAGGGCCCCGGGGCGGCAGCGGGGGTGGGGGTGAGCGGTGGTGGTAGGGCCTCAGTGACTCCAAGGCAGCCTGCTCCCGCGCGGCGTGGAACGCCGACCTCTGCCACCCGCACCCTCCCAGGCCGCTCTAGGAGAGCCCAGACCTTTGCACGCAGATGGCCCCGGTCACCGTGGGCAATCCCTAGGGGTGGGGATGGTCCTCCTTCTGCCGCTGAGACTTTCCCCGCCAGACGGCGACTTCCAAACCTGGCGCACACTCCTAGCTACCCGCAAAGCTATCGGATGGTATGTGTCCCTCACTCAGAGTTCCCGGGTGGAGCCACGTGCTGGACCTCAGTTCCGATGAGGACGACGGTAGGGATTGTACTCATTTTGTTCAGATTTCCAAGGAATGCATTTGTAGGGAGTCATCATCGATCGGAGCACGTGTCAGGACATGGAACATTAAAAGTGCCGGTTCCAGCCTGGGACAGTGGATGCGTTCACACACATCAGCCCTCGGCAGAACCCAGGGCCAAGCCACCGCGCAGTCAGGGGAGCCATCCTCGGCCAAGGAGGCCTCGCGAAGATCCCCGGCCAGTTGAGGCAGAGGCGAGTCTCTTACCGCTTATGCCGGAAGCTCCCACGTGACTGCAGACCACACAGCGCTACTCTCCCCGGCTGTCGTCGCCATGGAGACGGGGCATCGCTGATGAGGCAGAATGGGACTCACCCATGCTCACGGACGCCCACGTCCAGCCAACTCCACCTGGGAAGTGGGGAGAAGAGACAGGTGCGCTTCAGCATGGGTGACAGGTCTGTGGGCACCCACGGCAGTGCCTCGCAGCGGGGACACACTGCTCTGCCTCTCCCTACAATCTGGGGGCTCCTCCCGTGCCTGCGGACAGACACCCACATGTGGACGCTTCCAAGCATGGGGGCGTGAGGTACGGGGTGGGGGAAGGAGGGAAGGGTGGCGGGAAGGGGAGCGGGTCACGGGCGTGGGAGGGGGAGGAGGTGGGGGTGGGCAGTGAGGGCCACCTTGGGCACAGAGTGCTGCAAAAGAAACGAGTCCCCAGTCCACACACCCCACCACTGGTCTCCTACACGCTGTCCACACGGCCATAGGGGGATCTCGTGGACCTCGCCCTCCCACGGTCTGGGTCCCAGCCCAGAACACCTCTGCCCAACAGCCAGGGCCCTGGCAGGGAGCAAACCCACCCGCACCACCTACTCCTCCCGAGAGCGAGTACAGGCCAGGCAGACACGAACCGGCATCAGCTAGCTAGCCCAAGGGAACAGCCCTCAGCTCAAGGGGGACTGCCCCAGGAGCAATGAGCCAGGAAGCTTCCGGGAGAGAATCCTTTGTGGCCTAGGGCCATGGGAGTACAAGTGGCCTCCCACAGCCGGGCACCCACGCTCCTGCCCTCTCTGCCATGGCCAGATCCCCTCCCTTTTTCAATGCAGAAAGCCCACCTGGGGCTCGAGAGACCCCCCAATTGCCTAGGTGCCAGTGACCAATCCATCTGGCAGGAGGTCACCTAACACTGGTTCTCGCGGGCTCCGGAGCAGGAACCATGCAAGGAGTGACCTCGCACTCTCATGCCACTCGTGTGTCCGCCCTCATCCAAGGGTCACCCATGGAGGCCCATGTCATTAGAAGCCCGTGGGGCCCTGCGACATGGCCCAATCCTGCCCTGGGGGCCACGCCCCAGGGGGCCGCGCGTTGGACCAGGAGCACTGCCTGGCCTCAGAACACGACCCAGCCATCCCTGAGCCTGGGGTACCCACCTCTGCCCCAAAAGCAAGCACACGGGAACGATGTGTGGGTCTGGCCACCGGGCAGAAAGACCCGTCAGCACATACCCTGATCCCGCAGCCTCTCCTGCCCCTAGTCCAAGAGCAATTCTCACGGCACTGTTCCCTGCCACATTCTGCCAGGTGGTGACCGCTGACCTCCGGATGGAAACCCAAACTTCTGGGGAAACATGCATGGGTCGGCCACCCATTTTGAAGGAGACTCTCCGGGGGCCCATTTACTGCCTTGCCCGCGGAAGTCAGCTGTGGAGGGGAGGGCAGGGCGTTGGAAAGGGCATTGGCCCCCAGATTTGACCTGCCCATCTGAAACCCACCGGACACCCCAAGACACCCAGGCACTGCCGCCTCCCCCTGTGAGGAAACACATCACGCCTGCTGCAGTTGGACACCTTGGCCTCCCGAGGCTCACCGTCACCCGGGCAGGCTTCTCTGCTGCATTCCTGCGGCCAGAGGTGACCTGTCCCAGCAGGGGGATCACCCCGCCTCCAGCCCCACGTCGACTAACGAGTTGTTCCAGGGACACAGTTCTAACTGCCTCTATCTCTGCTGAGGGCTTCCCCCGGTCCCCCGTGGGCCACGGCCCTTTAACCTCAGAGCCACGTCCCTGTAAGCCCCCATGATGGCCACGGCCCACAGGATGGATGCTGTCACCCAGGCGATACGGTTGGCATAGCCGACCTCCCCAATCCGACGCCCCCTGAGCCTGCCCTTCCAGGGCACTCCACGAGCCCTCTGCCACAGAGCAGCTGAGGAAGAAGACTGACCCGAGCATGGCCTGAGGCCCTTCTCCTATCCCGTGTCCAAAAGTCTCTACCCTGGATGGACAAGGAACAAGGGCAGGGCGGAGCAGGGCCCTGCCTGGGGCAAGGACCGAGACCAGGGCCGTGCCCCAGGCAGCGCTGGGGGTGGGAGTGAGTGGTGGTGGTAGGGCCTCAGTGACTCCAAGGCAGCCTGCTCCCACACAGCGTGGTACGCCGACCTCTGCCACCCGCACCCTCCCGGGCCGCTCTAGGAGAGGCCAGACCTTTGCATCCAGAAGGCCAGAGTCGCGGCGGGCATTCCCTAGGGGTGGGGGTGGGCATCCCTCTGCCGCTGAGACTTTCCCCGCCAGACAGCGACTTCCAAACCTGGCGCACACTCCTAGCTACCCGCAAAGCTATCGGATGGCATGTGTCCCTCACTCTGAGTTCCCGCGTGGAGCCACGTGCTGGACCTCAGTTCCGATGAGGACGACGGTAGGGATTGTACTCATTTTGTTCAGATTTCCAAGGAATGCATTTGTAGGGAGTCATCATCAATCCGAGCACATTTCAGGACATGGAACATTAAAAATGTAGGGCTCCAGCCTGGGACAGCCGATGCATTCACACACATCGGCCCTCGGCAGAACCCAGGGCCAAGCCACCACGCAGCCAGGGGAGCCATCCTCGGCCAAGGAGGCCTTGGGAAGACCCCAGCCGGCTGAGGCAGAGGTGAGCCTCTTACCGCTTATGCCAGCAGCTCCCACGTGACCGCAGACAACACAGCGCTGCTCTCCCAGGCTGTTTTCGCCTCACAGGCTGGGCATCACCGATGAGGCAGAATGGGACTCCCCGATGCTCACAGACACCCACGGCCAGCCAACTCCACCTGGGAAGTGGGGAGAAGAGACAGGTGCGCTTCAGCATGGCGGACAGGTCTGTGGGCATCCACGGCAGTGCCTCGCAGCGGGGACACACTGCTCTGCCTCTCCCTATGATTTGGGTGCTCCTCCCCTGCCTGCGGACAGACACCCACACGTGGACGCTTCCAAGCATGGGGGCGTGAGGTACGGGGTGGGGGAAGGAGGGAAGGGTGGCGGGAAGGGGAGCGGGTCGTGGGAAAGGGAGGGGGAGGAGGTGGGGACGGGCAGCGAGGGCCACTCTGGGCACAGAGTGCTGCAAAGGAAATGAGTCCCCAGTCCACGCACTCCACCACTGCTCTCATACATGCTGTCCGCCCAGCCATAGGGGGATCTCGTGGACCTCGCCCTCCCACGGTCTGGGTCCCAGCCCAGAACACCTCCACCCAACAACAGCCCTCACAGCACCTACTCGTCCCGAAAGAGAAGTGCATTCCACAGAGACACAAAACGGCATTGGAAAGCTAGCCCAAGGGGACAGTTCTCAGCTCGAGGGGAACCACTCCAGGAGCAATGAGCTGGAAGCTTCTGGGAGAGGACGCTTTGTGCCTAGGGCCACGGGGGCACAAGTGGCCTCCTGCAGCTGGCTACCTATGCTCCTGCCCTCTCTGCCATGCCCAGATCCCCTCCCTTGTTCAATGCAGAAAGCCCACCTGGGGCTTGAGAGTCCCCACTTCCCGAGGTGCCAGCGACCAACCATCTGGCAGCAGGTCACCTAACACTGGTTCCGGCGGGTTCCAGAGCAGGAGCTGTGCAGGGGGTGACCTCACATGCTCATGCCACTTGTGTGTCCGCCCACATCCAACTGTCACCCACGGAGGCCCGCGTCGCCAGAAGCCCACCGGGCCCTGCACTGTGGCCCGATCCTGCCCTGGGGGCCATGCCACAGGGGGCCGAGCCTTGGACCGGGAACACTGCCTGACCTAAGAACACAACCCAGCCGTCCCCGGGCCTGGGGTACCCACCTCTGCCCCAAAAGCAAGTACACGGGAACCATGTGTGGATCTGGCCACCGGGCAGAAAGACCCATCAGCACACACCCTGATCCCACAGCCTCGCCTGCCCCTAGTCCAAGACCAACTCTCGTGGCACTGTTCCCCGCCACATTCCGCCAGTTGGTGCCCACTGCCCTCCCACTGGAAACCCAAACTTCTGGGGAAACTTGCATGGCCTGGTTACCCAACCTGAGGGAGCCTCTCCAGGTCACCATTCACTGCCACGCCTGCCAAAGTCAGCTCTGGAGGGGAGGGGAGGGCGTAGGAAAGGGCACTGGTGCCCAGATTCAACCTGCCCATCTGAACACCACTGGCAACCCCAAGACGCCCAGGCGCTGCCACCTCCCCCTAAGAAGAAACGCGTCAAGCCCACCGGAGACGGGCGCCCTGGCCTCCCGAGGCTCACCGTCACCCGGGCAGGCTTCTCTGCTGCATTCCTGCGGCCAGAGGTGACCTGTCCCAGCAGGGGGATCACCCCGCCTCCAGCCCCACGTCGCACTAATGAGTCGTTCCAGGGACCACAGTTCTAACTACCTCTATCTCTGCCGAGGGCTTCCCACGGTCGCCCGTGGGCCACGTCCATTTGACGTCACTGCCACATCCCTGTAAGCCACCATGATGGCCACGGCCCACAGGATGGATGCTGCCGCCCAGGCGATGCGGTCAGCGCAGCCGACCTCCCCATTCCTGAAACCCCCTGAGCCTGCCCTACCAGAAAGGCACTCCTCGAGCCCTCTGCCATGGAGCAGCTGAGAAGAAGGCTGCCCCGAGCCTGGCCTGAGGCCCTTCTCCTGTCCATTTTCCAAAACCTCTCTGCTTTGGAGCAGACAAGGCACAAGGGCAATGGAAGGGGAGGGCCCGAGGCTGGGGCTGTGGGTGGGGTGGCGGCGGGGGTGGAGGTGAGCGGTGGCGAGGAGGGCCTCAGTGACTCCAAGGCAGCCTGAATCCGTGTGGCCTGGTACGCCGACCTCTGCCACCCTCACCCTCCCAGGCCGCTCTAGGAGAGGCCAGACCTTTGCACCCAGAAGGCCTGAGTCGCAGCAAGCAATCCCTAGGTGTGGGGGTGGGCATCCCTCTGCTGCTGAGACTTTCCCCCACCATACAGCGGCTTCCAAACCTGGCGCACACTCCTAGCTACCCGCAAAGCTATCGGATGGCATGTGTCCCTCACTCAGAGTTCCCGGGTGGAGCCACGTGCTGGACCTCAGTTCTGATGAGGACGACGGTAGGGATTGTCACTCATTTTGTTCAGATTTCCAAGGAATGCATTTGTAAGGAGTCATCATCGATCCAAGCACGTGTCAGGACATGGAACATTAAAAGTGCCGGTTCCAGCCTGGGACAGTGGATGCGTTCACACACATCGGCCCTCGGCAGAACCTAGGGCCAAGCCACCACGCACCCAGGGGAGCCATCCTCGGCCAAGAGGCCTCAGGAAGGACCCCAACCATCTGAGGCAGAGGCGAGCCTCTTACCGCTTATGCCAGAAGCTCCCAGGTGACCGCAGACCACACAGCGCTACTGTCCCGGGCTGTCTTCGCCATGGAGACCGGGCATCGCTGATGAGGCAGAATGGGACTCACCCATGCTCACGGACACCCACGTCCAGCCAACTCCGCCTGGGCAGTGGGGAGAAGAGACAGGTGCGCTTCAGCATGGGTGACAGGTCTGTGGGCATCCACGGCAGTGCCTCGCAGCGGGGACACACTGCTCTGCCTCTCCCTACAATCTGGGGGCTCCTCCCGTGCCTGCGGACAGACACCCACACGTGGACGCTTCCAAGCATGGGGGCGTGAGGTACGGGGTGGGGGAAGGAGGGAAGGGTGGCGGGAAGGGGAGTGGGACATGGGCGTGGGAGGGGGAGGAGGTGGGGGTGGGCAGTGAGGGCCACCCTGGGCACAGAATGCTGCAAAGGAAATGAGTCCCCAGTCCACGCACCCCACCACTGTTCTCCTACACACAGTCCGCATGGCCATAGGGGGATCTCGTGGACCTCGCCCTCCCACGGTCTGGGTCCCAGCCCAGAACACCTCTACCCAACAACGGCCTTCTCAGGTAGCAAACCCGCTCACAGCACCTACTCATCCTGAAAGCAAAGTGCATTCCAGGGAGACACAAAACGGCATTGGCAAGCTAGCCCAAGGGGACAGTTCTCAGCTCGAGGGGAACCACCCCAGGAGCAATGAGCTGGAAGCTTCTGGGAGAGGACGCTTCGTGGCCTAGGGCCATGGGGGCACAAGTGGCCTCCCGCAGCCGGCCACCTATGCTCCTGCCCTCTCTGCCATAGCCAGATCCCCTCCCTTGTTCAATGCAGAAAGCCCACCTGGGGCTTGAGAGTCCCCACTTCCCAAGGTGCCAGCGACCAACCATCTGGCAGCAGGTCACCTAACACTCGTTTGGGTGGGCTCCAGAGCAGGACCACTGCAAGGGGTGACCTCACACGCTCATGTGACTTGCGTGTCCGCCCGCATCCAACTGTCACCCACGGAGGGCCGCGTCGCCAGAAGCCCACTGGGCCCTGCACTGTGGCCCGATCCTGCCCTGGGGGCCACGCCACAGGGGGCCGAGGCTTGGACCGGGAACACTGCCTGACCTAAGAACACAACCCAGCCGTCCCCGGGCCTGGGGTACCCACCTCTGCCCCAAAAGCAAGCACACAGGAACCATGTGTGGATCTGGCCACCGGGCAGAAAGACCCATCAGCACATACCCTGATCCCACAGCCTCGCCTGCCCCTAGTCCAAGACCAACTCTCGTGGCACTGTTCTCCGCCACATTCCGCCAGTTGGTGCCCACTGCCCTCCCACTGGAAACCCAAACTTCTGGGGAAACTTGCATGGCCTGGCTACCCAACCTGAGGGAGCCTCTCCAGGTCACCATTCACTGCCACGCCTGCCAAAGTCAGCTCTGGAGGGGAGGGGAGGGCGTAGGAAAGGGCACTGGTGCCCAGATTCAACCTGCCCATCTGAACACCACTGGCAACCCCAAGTCGCCCAGGCGCTGCCACCTCCCCCTAAGAGGAAACGCATCAAGCCCACCGGAGACGGGCGCCCTGGCCTCCCGAGGCTCACCGTCACCCGGGCAGGCTTCTCTGCTGCATTCCTGCGGCCAGAGGTGACCTGTCCCAGCAGGGGGATCACCCCGCCTCCAGCCCCACGTCGCACTAATGAGTCGTTCCAGGGACCACAGTTCTAACTGCCTCTATCTCTACCGAGGGCTTCCCACGGTCGCCCGTGGGCCACGTCCATTTGACGTCACTGCCACATCCCTGTAAGCCACCATGATGGCCACGGCCCACAGGATGGATGCTGCCGCCCAGGCGATGTGGTCAGCGTAGCCGACCTCCCCATTCCTGAAACCCCCTGAGCCTGCCCTACCAGAAAGGCACTCCTCGAGCCCTCTGCCATGGAGCAGCTGAGGAAGAAGGCTGCCCTGAGCCTGGCCTGAGGCCCTTCTCCTGTCCATTTTCCAAAACCTCTCTGCTCTGGAGCAGACAAGGCACAAGGGCAATGGAAGGGGAGGGCCCGAGGCTGGGGCCGTGGGTGGGGTGGCGGCGGGGGTGGAGGTGAGCGGTGGCGAGGAGGGCCTCAGTGACTCCAAGGCAGCCTGAATCCGTGTGGCCTGGTAGGCCGACCTCTGCCACCCTCACCCTCCCAGGCCGCTCTAGGAGAGGACAGGCCTTTGCAGCCAGGCGGCCCGAGTTGCAGCAAGCAATCCCTAGGTGTGGGGGTGGGCATCCCTCTGCCGCTGAGACTTTCCCCCACCATACAGCGGCTTCCAAACCTGGCATGCACTCTAGCTACCCGCAAAGCTATCGGATGGCATATGTCCCTCACTCAGAGTTCCCGGGTGGAGCCACATGCTGGACCTCAGTTCCGATGAGGACGACAGTAGGGATTGTCACTCATTTTGTTCAGATTTCCAAGGAATGCATTTGTAGGGAGTCATCATCGATCCGAGCACATTTCAGGACATGGAACATTAAAAGTGCCGGGCTCCAGCCTGGGACAGCCGATGCGTTCACACACATTGGCCCTCAGCAGAACCCAAGGGCAAGCCACCACGCGGCCAGGGAACCATCCTCGGCCAAGGAAGCCTCACGAAAGACCCTGGCTGGTTGAGGCAGAGGTGAGTCTCTTACCGCTTATGCTGGCAGCTCCCACGTAACCGCAGACCACACAGCACTACTCTCCCAGGCTGTCTTCGCCACGCAGACCGGGCATCACTGATGAAACTGAATGGGACTCGCCAATGCTCACGGACACCCAAGTCCAGCCACCTCCACCTGGGATGTGGGGAGAAGAGACAGGTGCGCTTCAGCATGGGTGACAGGTCTGTGGGCACCCACGGCAGTGCCTCACAGTGGGGACACACTGCTCTGCCTCTCCCTACAATCTGGGGGCTCCTCCCCTGCCTGCGGACAGACACCCACATGTGGATGCTTCCAAGCATGGGGGCGTGGGGTACAGGATGGGGGATGGAGGGAAGGGTGGCCAGAAGTGGAGCTGGTCACGGGCAGGGGAGGGGGAGGAGGTGGGGGTGGGCAGCTGGGGCCAGCCTGAGCACAGAGTGCTGCAAAAGAAACGAGTCCCCAGTCCACGCACCCCACCACTGGTCTCCTACAGGCCATCTGCACGGCCTTCAGGGGATCTCGTGGACCTCGCCCTCCCACGGTCTGGGTCCCAGCCCAGAACACCTCTGCCCAGCAGCCATGGCCCTCGCAGGTTGCAAACCCACTAGCGGCACCTACTCATCCCGAGAGTGAAGTTCACACCAGGTGGACTCGAAACGGCATCGGCAAGCTAGCCCAAGGGAACTGCCCTCGGCTCAAGGGGAAACGCCCCAGGAGCAATGAGCCCAGAAGCTTCATCAAGAGGACCCTTCGTGGCCTAGGGCCACAGGGGCACAAGTGGCCTCCCACAGCTGGCCACCCACGCTCCTGCCCTCTCTGCCTCGGGAGATCCCGTCCCTTGATCAATGCAGAGAGGCCACATGGGGCTCGAGAGACCCCTAATTCCCGAGGTGCCAGTGACCAACCCATCTGGCAGGAGGTCTCCTAACACTGGTTCAGGCGGGCTCCAGAGCAGGACCCATGCAGGGGGTGACCTCACACTCTCATGCCACTTGCGTGTCTGCCTGCTTCCAAGGGTCACCCACGGAGGCCCGGGTCACCAGAAGCCCGAAGGGCATTATGATGTGGCCTGATCCTGCCCTGGGGGCCATGCCCCAAGGAGCTGAGCCTTGGACCAGGAGCACCACCTGGCCTCACAACACAACCAAGACCTCCGTGAGCCTGGGGTACCCACCTCTGCCCCCAAACAAGTACATGGGAACCATGTGTGGGTCTGGCCACCAGGCAGAAAGACCCATCAGCACATATCCTGATCCCGTAGCCTCGCCAGCCTATAGTCCAAGAGCAATTCTCGCAGCACTGTTCCCCACCACATTCCGCCAGTTGGTGCCTACTGCCCTCCCACTGGAAACCCAAACTTCTGGGGAAACTTGCATGGCCTGGCTACCCAACCTGAGGGAGCCTCTCCAGGTCACCATTCACTGCCACGCCTGCCAAAGTCAGCTCTGGAGGGGAGGGGAGGGCGTTGGAAAGGGCCCTGGACCCCAGATTCGACCTGCCCATCTGAACTCCACTGGCAACCCCAAGACGCCCAGGCGCTGCCACCTCCCCCTAAGAGGAAACACATCAAGCCCACCGCAGACGGGTGCCCTGGCCTCCCAAGGCTCACCGTCACCCGGGCAGGCTTCTCTCCTGCGTTCCTGTGGCCAGTGGTGACCTGTCCCAGCGGGGTATCACGCCACCTCCAACCCCCATGTCGCACTAATGCGTCATTCCGGGACCACAGTTCTAACTGCCTCTATCTCTGCCGAGAGCTTCCCTGGCCCCTGTGGACCACAGCCCTTTGACCTGACCACTGCATCCCCATAAGACACCACGATGGCCCCGGCACACAGGATGGACACTATTGCCCAAGTGATGCGGTCGGCATAGATGACTTCCCCAGTCCTGATGCCCACTGAGCCTACCCTATCAGCAAGGCACGCCACATGCCCTCCTCCAAGGAGTAGCTGAAGAAGAACCCTGACCCAAGCCTGGTTGGAGACCTTCTCCTATCCCGTGTCCAAAACCTCTCTGCCCTGGAGCGGACAAGGCACAACGGCAAGGGAGGAGCAGGGCCCGGGGCCGATTCTGTGGCCGGGGCAGTGGCAGGGTTGGGGGTGAGCGGTGGCAGGGAGGGCATCAAGAGACTCACAGCAGCCTGCATCCCCGTGGTGTGGTAGGCTGACCTCTGCCACACACACCCTCCTGGGCCGCTCTAGGAGAGGCCAGACCATTGCCCCAAGATGGCCTGGATTGCACCTCTCTGCCGTGTACAGATCACCTCACTTCTTCAATGCAGAAAACACACCCGAGCTCAAGAGACCCCAATTTCCAGTGCTGCGAACAAAAAACCTATCTGGATGAGACACCTAACACTGATTCGGGCGGGCTCCACAACAGGACCCGAGCAGGGGGTGAGCCCGTGCTGTCATGCAATTGTATGGGACTGCCCTCGAGGAAATGTACAGTCACTTGGCAAGTGGTGCCCTTGCCCACCTTGGGTCAGGACTCACGTCCTGCCACAAAATGGCACGAGATCAATGCCACTGAATCTACATTTGCCAATTGAGAACCCAAGGGGCGGCTGAAAATGGCCCGAGACTCCCCGTCTCAAAGTCACTTGGCAAAGCACGGCACGCCGTCTCTACCTACAGCCGCTTCTGACCCAGGACGCAACGCTGACGTGGACTCGGTCAGGCCGCTAGGTGTCCCACCATGACTGCACCTCAGCGCCCGCCGGCAAACCCAAGGGCCCACAGGAATGCTGGCAGCCCTGGGATGCTGGGGGCAAACCCGACGAAGACCAACGCACAACGGAGGGGAGGGGCCCTGGACTCCAGGCCAGGCACCGCGGCCTGCGCACTCGGCCCAAACGCCCTCGCGAGACAGGCAGCTCAGCCCTTGGCCAGTGGTGCCCTGCCCCGCCGAGGGCCAGCATACCAGCGGACTGAACCCAGGGCCCGTTCCCACTGAGGGCACTGGCGTGTCCACGGCCAGCGGCTTCGTGGGCCCTGCCTCCGAGGAAATGTGCAGTCATCGGCAACCCTGTCCACGGCCGCGTCTTTGTGCCTGCACTGGCTCAGCCCCCCTCCAGAGGTGTCCACCTGGACTTGCACGTCTGGCGCAGGGATCTTCAGCGAGGACACCCACAAGGGCAGTGGACGGTACAGTCCGCCACCCTGTGGGATGCAAGGAAGGGCCCCTCGCTCGACACAGGAAGAGCACCATTGTCTTGGTGGATCTGCACGCCTGCTGCCATGATGGCGACAGATGCGAGGAAAGGAAGACAGCTCCGTTACCCAAGGAGAGCTGCACGTTTCACCAGCTCCCTAAGTGGCCAGGGTGCTGCTCCTGGCTGCATTCAGCACACTCGGAGCCTGCCCTGCCCTGCCTGGCATGCAGGGTAGCAAGGAGAGGTCTTGATCCCGACCCCAAAGCAGGATTGGGGGTCCCCTGGCTCCCAGTCAAAAGGACCCTCCTGGGAACACACCTTCACCTCAGAAGCTGCGGGCCCAGGGAGACAAGGTCTCCCCGTCCCCGGTGGGCTAAGCAAAGTGCCGCAGGCATGGCCAGGCTGCTGATCGTCCCCTACACATCCCATCGAGACTCCGGGAAGACACCCTAAAGCGCCCCTCCTTGGACCCGGAGACCACAGGGGCACACTGGTCAGGGACTGCAGCGCTGGACCAAGGCACCTTGAAGCTGGGGCCGGTGGCCAGCAGGTGGCCACCGCGACATGGACAGGGAGGGGGTAGGGTGCCCAGAACCCATGAAACCATGGAAGGATTTCTCGGAACACAACCAATGGATAAGGCCGCGAGCCTTCCCGGAGTAACTGCGCCAGCGGTCCTCCCCAGTCCCCGCCATTCCTGGCCAGGGAAGAGCCAGCACCGAGGAGCCATTTGCACCCTGTGCCGACAGCACAGGCGGCCCTGCGTGGCCTCTGTGGGCGTCCACTGGGAGACACTCAGGCGCTGTCGAGTGCAGCTGCCTCGCCTCGAGCCTCTACCCTCGAGCTCCTACACCGAGGGGCGCTCCATGGACGTCACCAGGCCAAAGGGCACGGGAGGAATTGCCGCTTGCCCGACCCGGGGCTCTTCTTTGCACCCATGGGAGCTGCCGCAACCAGGCTCCACTGCACACACCGCCAGGACCTCTGCCTGAAGCGCCACCCTGGTGCACGGTGCACCGGGTCATGCACTCTCACAGCCTGTGCCAACGCCATGCAATGGGACTCCTACGGCTGGCATGCCGGCTGCCCGACACGCCACCAAAGTCCGGGCACAGCCCTGAGGACCTCTGCGCCGTGAACACCCAGCTAAGGAGGGGAAACGCCTCGCAGACCCGGAGCCCTCCGTGAGGCTCTCCGATGCAGAGGCCCTTGGGAGCTGCTGGTGCTGGTGCTGGTGCTGGTGCTGGTGCTGGTGCTGGTGCCGGGGCTGGTGCTGGTGGTGCCGGGGCTGGTGGTGCCGGGGCTGGTGGTGCCTGTGACAGTGTGACCGAGGGGAAGCTGTCCCTCACTCCTACCTTCCCTGGGGGAGACAACGTGCTGGACCTCAGTTTCGATGAGAACGACGGTAGGGAGTTCTCACTCATTTTGTTCAGCTTTTCCAAGGAATGCAGAATGAGGGAGTCATCATCGATCCGAGCACATTCTGGGCCGCCTGGCACATCGAACGAGGCCGGCTGGGCCCGGCTCAGAGGTTTGAGCCTATGGCCTCAGTGCCCGCCAGCAGCCTCGACCGTCCAGAGCCAAGCCACTGAGCAACAGGAACACTCCATCCTCTCTTGGAGCCACACCCCTCACGCCAGCAGGCACACGCGGACTGGCAGGCTCTCAGGCGGGCGAAGGAAATCCTACAGCCAACGCCTCCGCCGGAGACGATGGAAGGCTTACCGTCTTAGCGATGCATCCGCAGGGTGCCCACCCTGGGCTGGACAACAGTTCTTCCAGCCACGCGGCCAACCTCCATGCATCCAAGGACAGGAAAGCCTTCTTCTCTGGGCCAACAGCGAGCCCGGCATGGACACCGAACCTGAGAAGTGGGGACAAAGGGCACACATGTGTGACAAAAGGATCCAGGTGCTCAGGTCGCCAGAACGCTCAGAATGCATCCAGGGGGGCAGCCTCGCATCTGCCTGTCCTGTCCCTTTGTCCCACAGGAAGGGCCGGGTGCACTTGGGCAAGAGGCCCCATGTGCTAGTCTGCATGGCCACGGGCGCGAGAGTCTGTGTGGCCGTGGGAGTCAGTGTGGGAGTGTGTGAGTGTGTGCGGAAGGGGAGTTTGGGTGGGTGTGGACGTGGGCTTGTAACTCTGTAGTTCGTGTCTGTTTCATGTGGACATCGGTGTGTGGGGGGCGGGTCTGTGCGTGTCTGGTGGGCGATGGGCATGCGTGTCGGTGGTCATGTGTGGAGGCCTCAGCTCCTGGAAGAACCTGCCCGGCATGAGGAAACCCGGCCTCACGTCCTGCCACTCAACAGCACGAGATCAGCGCCACTGAATCTCCACTTGCCTATTTGACCCTTTGGGGCAGCTGAAAATAGCCCGAGAATCCCCGTCTCAAAGTCACTCTGGCAAAGCACGGCACGCCGTCTCTACCTACACCCGCTTCCGACCCGGGACGCGACGTCGACATGGGCTCGGTCAGCCCGCTAGGTGTCCCACTGTGACTGCACCTCAGCGCCCGCCGGGAAAACCCAAGGGCCCACGGGAATGCTGGCAGCCCTGGGATGCCGGAGGAAGCCCGATGAAGACCAGCACACTAGGGAGGGGAGGGGCCCTGGACTCCAGGCCAGGCGCCGCGGCCTGAGCACTTGGCCCAAACTCCTTGCGGGACAGGGAGCTCAGCCCTTGGCAAGTGGTGCCCTGCCTCTCCGAGGGTCAGCCTACCAGCGGACTGAATCCAGGGCCCATTCCCACTGAGGGCACTGGCGTGTCCACGGCCAGTGGCTTCGTGGGCCCTGCTTCCGAGGAAATGTGCAGTCACTCGGTGACCCTGTCCACGGCCGCGTCTTTGTGCCTGCACTGGCTCGTCCCCTGGCCAGAGTTGTCCACCTGGACTCGCACATCTGGTGCAGGGATCTTCAGCGAGGACACCCACAAGGGCAGTGGACGGTACAGTCCGCCACCCTGTGGGATGCAAGGAAGGGCCCCTCGCTCGACACAGGAACAACACCATTGTCTTGGTGGATCTGCACGCCTGCTGCCATGATGGCAACAGACGCGAGGAAAGGAAGACAGCTCCGTTACCCAAGGAGAGCTGCACGTTTCACCAGCTCCCCAAGCGGCCAGGGCGCTGCTCCTGGCTGCATTCAGCACACTCGGGGCCTGCCCTGCCCTGCCTGGCATGCAGGGTAGCAAGGAGAGGTCTCGATCCCGCCCCCCAAAGCAGGATTGGGGGTCCCCGGGCTCCCAGTCAAAGGGACACTCCCGGGAACACACCTTCACCTCAGGAGCTGCAGGCCAAGGGAGACAAGGTCTCCCCTTCCCCGGGGAACTAAGCAAGGTGTCTCGGGTGTGGCCAGTCTGCGCAACATTGCCTACGCACCCCCTCGAGATTCAGGGAAGACGCCCATAGAACGCCGCTCCTTGGACCCGGAGCCTGCAGGGGCACAACGGTCAGGGATTGCAGCGCTGGACCAAAGCACATTGAAGCCAGGGCCGGTGGCCAGCAGGTGGCCACCGCGACGTGCACAGTGAGCGGGTAGGGTGCCCAGAACCCATGAAACCATGGAAGGATTTCTCAGAACAAAACCAGTGGCTAAGGCCGCGCACCTTCCCGGAGTCACTGCACCAGCGGTCCTCCCCGGTCCGCGCCATTCCTGGCCAGGGAAGAGCCAGCACCGAGGCGCCATTTACACCCTGCGCCGACAGCACAGGCGGCCCCGCGTGGACTCTGTGGGCATCCACTGGGAGACACTCAGGCGCTGTTGAGTGCAGCGGCCTTGCCTCGAGCCTCTGCCCTCGGGCTCCTACACCGAGAAGCGCTCCATGGACGTCACCAGGCCAAAGGGCATGGGAGGGATCTCTGCTTGCCCAGCCCGCGGCTCTCCTCTGCACCCATGGGAGCTGCCGCAACCAGGCTCCACCGCACACACCGCCAGGACCTGTGCCTGAAGCGCCACCCTGGGGCACTCTGCTGCGGGCCACGCACTCTCACGGCCTGTGCCAACGCCGGGCAATGGGACTCCTATGGCTGGCATACCGGCTGCCCGACACGCCACCAAAGCCTGGCCACGGCCCTGAGTACCTCCAAACTGTGAACACCCAGCTAGCTAACAGGGGAAACGCCCCGCAAACCCGGAGCCCTCCGTGAGGCTCTCCGATGCAGAGGCCCTTGGGAGCTGCTGGTGCTGGTGCCGGGGCTGGTGGTGCCTGTGACAGTGTGACCGAGGGGAAGCTGTCCCTCACTCCTACCTTCCCTGGGGGAGACAACGTGCTGGACCTCAGTTTCGATGAGAACGACGGTAGGGAGTTCTCACTCATTTTGTTCAGCTTTTCCAAGGAATGCAGAAATGAGGGAGTCATCATTGATCCGAGCACATTCTGGGCCGCCTGGCACATCGAACGAGGCCGGCTGGGCCCGGCTCAGAGGTTTGAGCCGATGGCCTCAGTGCCCGCCAGCAGCCTCGACCGTCCAGAGCCAAGCCACTGAGCAAGAGGAAAGCTCCATCCTCTCTTGGAGCCACACCCCTCACGCCAGCAGGCACACGTGGACTGGCAGGCTCTCAGGCGGGCGAAGGAAATCCTACAGCCAACGCCTCTGCCTGAGACGATGGAAGGCTTACCGTCTTAGCGATGCATCCGCAGGGTGCCCACCCTGGGCTGGACAACACTTCTTACGGCCACCCGGCCAACCTCCACGCATCCAAGGACAGGAAAGCCTTCTTTTCTGGGCCAACAGCGAGCCCGGCGTGGACACCGAACCTGAGAAGTGGGGACAAAGGGCACACATGTGTGACAAAAGGATCCAGGTGCTGAGGTCGCCAGAACGCTCAGAATGCATCCGGGGGGCAGCCTCGCATCTGCCTGTCCTGTCCCTCTGTCCCACAGGCAGGGCTGGGTGCACTTGGGCAAGAGGCCCCATGCGCTAGTCTGCATGGCCATGGGCGCGAGAGTCTGTGTGGCCATGGGAGTCAGTTTGGGAGTGTGTGAGTGTGTGCGGAAGGGGAGTTTGGGTGGGTGTGGACGTGGGCTTGAAATCTGTAGTTCGTGTCTGTTTCCTGTGGGCATGGCTGTGTGGGGGGCGGGTCTGTGCGTGTCTGGTGGGCGGTGGGCACACGTGTCGGTGGTCATGTGTGGAGGCCTCAGCTCCTGGAAGAACCTGCCCAGTACGTGGAAACCTGGCCTCACGTCCTGACATGCAACAGCACAAGATCGGTGCCACTGAATCTCCACTCGCCTGTTTGACCCTTTGGGGCGGCTGAAAATGGCCCAAGACTCCCCGTCTCAACGTCACTCTGGCAAAACACAGCACGCTGTCTACACCTGCACCTGTTTCCGACCGGGGATGCGATGTCCACGTGGACTCGGCCAGCCCACTAGGTGTCCCACCATGACTGCACCTCAGCACCCGCCAGAAAAACCCAAGGACCCACGGGAATGCTGGCAGCCCTGGGATGCCAGGAATAAGCCCGACAAACACCAACGCACTAGGGAGGGGAGGGGTCCTGGACTCCAGGCCAGGCGCCGCGGCCTGCGCACTCTGCCCAAAGTCCCTCGCGAGACAGGCAGCTCAGCCCTTGGCCAGTGGTGCCCTGCCCCGCCGAGGGCCAGCATACCAGCGGACTGAACCCAGGGCCCGTTCCCACTGAGGGCACTGGCGTGTCCACGGCCAGCGGCTTCGTGGGCCCTGCCTCCGAGGAAGCGTGCAGCGATCGGCGACCCTGTCCACGGCCGCGTTTTTGTGCCTGCACTGGCACGTTCCCCAGCCAGAGTTGTCCACCTGGACTCAGACGTCCGGCGCAGGGACGCTCAGCGAAGACGCCCACAAGGGCAGTGGACAGTACAGTCCGCCACCCTGTGGGATGCAAGGAAGGGCCCCTCACTCAACACAGGAACAGCACCATGGTCTCTGTGGATCTCCACGCCTGCCGCCATGATGGCGACAGACGCGAGGAAAGGGAGACAGCTCCGAAGCCCAAGGAGAGCTGCACGTTTGACCAACTCCCAAAGCGACCAGGACACTGTGTCTGGCTGCCATCGGCGCACTCAGGACCTGCCCTGACCTGCCTGGCACGAAGGGTAGTAAGGAGAGGTCTCAATCCCGCCCCCCAAAGCAGGATTGGGGTTCCCCTGGCTCCCAGTCAAAGGGACACTCCCGGGAACACACCTTCACCTCAGGAGCTGCGGGCCCAGGGAGACAAGGTCTCCTCTTCCCGGGGGGGCTGAGCAAGGTGCCGCAGGCATTGCCAGTCTGTGCATTGTCACCTACGCACCCCCTCGAGAATCAGGGAATACGCCCACAGAGTGCCGCTCCTCGGACCTGGAGACCGCAGGGGCACACTGGTCAGGGACTGCAGTGCTGGACTAACACACCTTGAAGCTGGGCGCGGTGGCCAGCAGGTGGCCTTTGCGACGTGGACAAGGAGGGGTAGGGTGCCCACAACCCACAAAACCTTGACCGGATTTCTCAGAACACAACCAGCGGCTAAGGCCGCACACCTTCCCAGAGTAACCGCGCCAGCAGTCCTCCCCGGTCCGCGCCATTCCTGGCCAGGGCAAGAGCCAGCACCGAGGCGCCATTTGCACCCTGCGCCCACAGCAGAGGCGGCCCCGCGTGGCCTCTGTGGGCGTCCACTGGGAGACACTCAGGCACTGTCGCGTGCAGCGGCCTCACCTCGAGCCTCTGCCCTCGGGCTCCTACACCGAAGGGCACTACACGGACATCACCAGGCCAAAGGGCATGGGAGGGATCGCCGCTTCCCTGGCCCGGGGCTCTCCTCTGCACCCATGGGAGCTGCCGCAACCAGGCTCCACCGCACACACCGCCAGGACCTCTTACTGAAGGGCCACGCACTCTCAGGACCCATGCGAACTCCGCACAGTCGGACTCCTATGGCTGGCATGCCGGCTGCCCGACACGCCACCAAAGTCCGGCCACGGCCCTGAGGACCTCTGCGCCGTGAACACCCAGCTAAGGAGGGGAAACGCCTCGCAGACCCGGAGCCCTCCGTGAGGCTCTCCGATGCAGAGGCCCTTGGGAGCTGCTGGTGCTGGTGCTGGTGCTGGTGCCGGGGCTGGTGGTGCCAGAGCTGGTGGTGCCGGGGCTGGTGCCGGGGCTGGTGCCGGGGCTGGTGGTGCCGGGGCTGGTGGTGCCGGGGCTGGTGGTGCCTGTGACAGTGTGACCGAGGGGAAGCTCTCCCTCACTCCTACCTTCCCTGGGGGAGACAACGTGCTGGACCTCAGTTTCGATGAGAACGACGGTAGGGAGTTCTCACTCATTTTGTTCAGCTTTTCCAAGGAATGCAGAATGAGGGAGTCATCATCGATCCGAGCACATTCTGGGCCACCTGGCACATCGAACGAGGCCGGCTGGGCCCGGCTCAGAGGTTTGAGCCGATGGCCTCAGTGCCCGCCAGCAGCCTCGACCGTCCAGAGCCAAGCCACTGAGCAAGAGGAAAGCTCCATCCTCTCTTGGAGCCACACCCCTCACGCCAGCAGGCACACGCGGACTGGCAGGCTCTCAGGCGGGCGAAGGAAATCCTACAGTCAATGTCTCTGCCTGAGACAATGGAAGGCTTACCGTCTTAGCGATGCATCCGCAGGGTGCCCACCCTGCGCTGGACAACACTTCTTATGGCCAGCCGGCCAACCTCCACGCATCCAAGGACAGGAAAGCCTTCTTTTCTGAGCCAACAGCGAGCCCGGCGTGGACACTGAACCTGAGAGGTGGGGACAAAGGGCACACATGTGTGACAAAAGGATCCAGGTGCTCAGGTCGCCAGAACGCTCAGAATGCATGTGGGGGACAGCCTCGCATCTGCCTGTCCTGTCCCTCTGTCCCACAGGCAGGGCTGGGTGCACCTGGGCAAGAGGCCCCATGCGCAACTCTGCAGGGCCATGGGCGTGAGAGTCTGTGGCAGTGGGAGTCAGTGTGGGAGTGTGTGAGTGTGCGGAAGGGGAGTTTGGGTGGGTGTGGACGTGGGCTTGTAACTCTCTGTAGTTCGTGTCTGTTTCGTGTGGGCATGGCTGTGTGGGGGGCGGTTCTGTGCGTGTCTGGTGGGCAGTGGGCATGCGTGTCAGTGGTCATGTGTGGAGGCCTCAGCTCCTGGAAGAACCTGCCCAGTACGTGGAAACCTGGCCTCACGTCCTGCCACGCAATGGCACGGGATCGGCGCCACTGAATCTCCAGTCACCCGTTTGACCCTTTGGGGCGGCTGAAAATGGCCCAAGACTCCCCATCTCAACGTCACTCTGGCAAAACACGGCACGCCGTCTACACCTGCACCCGCTTCCGACCTGGAACGCAATGTCGACGTGGGCTCGGTCAGCCCGCTAGATGTCCCACTCTGACTGCACCTCAGCACCCGCCGGCAAAACCCAAGGGCCCACGGGAATGCTGGCAGCCCTGGGATGCTGGGGGCAATCCCGATGAACACCAATGCACTAGGGAGGGGAGGGGCCCTGGATTCCAGGCCTGGCGGCGCGGCCTGCGCAATCGGCCCAAATGCCCTCGCGGGACAGGCAGCTTATTCCTTGGCAGGCGGTGCCCTGCCACGCCAAAGGCTAGCTTACCAGCGGACTGAAACCAGGGGCCCTTCCCACTGAGGGCACTGGCGTATCCGCAGCCAGTGGCTTCGTGGGCCCTGCCTCCAAGGAAATATGTAGTCATGGCGACCCTGTCCACGGCTGCGTCCTCGTGCCTGCACTGGCACATCTCCCAGCCAGCCTTGTCCACCTGGACTCGCACGTCTGGCGCAGGGATCTTCAGCGAGGACACTCACAAGGGCACTGGACGGTACAGTCCGCCACCCTGTGGGATGCAAGGAAGGGCCCCTGGCTCGACACAGGAAGAGTACCATGGTCTCTGTAGATCTCTACACCTGCCGCCACGATGGCGACAGACACGAGGAAAGAAAGACAGCTCTGTAGCCCGAGGAGAGCGGCACGTTTGACCCGCTCCCCAAGCGGCCAGGGCGCTGTGCCTGGCTGCCATCAGCGCACTCGGGGCCTGCCCTGTCCTGCCTGGCACACAGAGTAGCAAGGAGAGGTCTCAATCCGGCCCCCCAAAGCAGGACTGGGGGTCCCCTGGCTCCTAGTCAAAGGGACACTCCCGGGAACACACCTTCACCTCACGAGCTGCGGCCCAGGGAGACAAGGTCTCCTCTTCCCAGGGGGCTAAGCAAAGTGCCCCAGGCGTTGCCAGTCTGTGCATTGTCGCCTACGCACCGCCTCGAGAATCAGGGAATACGCCCACAGAGTGCCGCTCCTCGGACCCAAAGACCACAGGGGCACACTGGTCAGGGACTGCAGTGCTGGACTAACACACCTTGAAGCCGGGGCCAGTGGCCAGCAAGTGGCCGCCGCGACGTGGACAGGGAGGGGTAGGGTGCCCATAACCCATGAACCATGACCGGATTTCTCGGAACACAACCAGTGGCTAAGGCCGTGCGCCTTCCTGGAGTAACAGCGCCAGCGGTCCTTCCCGGTCTGCGCCATTCCTCGCCAGGGCAAGAGCCAGCACCGAGGCACCATTTGCACCCTGTGCCGACAGCACAGGCGGCCCCGTGTGGCCTCTGTGGGCGTCCACTGGGAGACACTCAGGCGCTGTCGAGTGTAGCTGCCTCGCCTCGAGCCTCTGCCCTCGGGCTCCTACACCGAGGGGCGCTCCACGGATGTCACCAGGCCAAAGGGCACGGGAGGGATCGCCGCTTCCCTGGCCCGTGGCTCTCCTCTGCACCCATGGGAGCTGCCGCAACCAGGCTCCACCGCACACACTGCCAGGACCTCTGCCTGAAGCGCCACCCTGGCGCACTCTGTTGCGGGCCACGCACGCTCACAGCCTGTGCCAACGCCGGGCAATGGGACTCCTACGGCTGGCATACCACTGCCCGACACGCCACCAAAGCCCGGGCACAGCCCTGAGGACCTCTGCGCTGTGAACACCCAGCTAAGGAGGGGAAATGCCTCGCAGACCCGGAGCCCTCCGTGAGGCTCTCCGATGCAGAGGCCCTTGGGAGCTGCTGGTGCTGGTGCTGGTGCCGGGGCTGGTGCTGGTGGTGCCGGGGCTGGTGGTGCCGGGGCTGGTGGTGCCTGTGACAGTGTGACCGAGGGGAAGCTGTCCCTCACTCCTACCTTCCCTGGGGGAGACAACGTGCTGGACCTCAGTTTCGATGAGAACGACGGTAGGGAGTTCTCACTCATTTTGTTCAGCTTTTCCAAGGAATGCAGAATGAGGGAGTCATCATCGATCCGAGCACATTCTGGGCTGCCTGGCACATCGAACGAGGCCGGCTGGGCCCGGCTCAGAGGTTTGAGCCGATGGCCTCAGTGCCCGCCAGCAGCCTCGACCGTCCAGAGCCAAGCCACTGAGCAAGAGGAAAGCTCCATCCTCTCTTGGAGCCACACCCCTCACGCCAGCAGGCAAACGCGGACTGGCAGGCTCTCAGGCGGGCAAAGGAAATCCTACAGCCAACGCCTCCGCCTGAGACGATGGAAGGCTTACCGGCTTAGCGATGCATCCGCAGGGTGCCCACCCTGGGCTGGACAACACTTCTTCCGGGCACCCGGCCAACCTCCATGCATCCAAGGACAGGAAAGCCTTCTTCTCTGGGCCAACAGCGAGCCCGGCGTGGACACCGAACCTGAGAAGTGGGGACAAAGGGCACACATGTGTGACAAAAGGATCCAGGTACTCAGGTCTCCAGACAGCTCAGAATGCATCCGGGGGGCAGCCTCGCATCTGCCTGTCCTGTCCCTCTGTCCCACAGGCAGGGCTGGGTGCACCTGGGCAAGAGGCCCCGTGCGCAACTCTGCAGGGCCATGGGCGTGAGAGTCTGTGTGGCAGTGGGAGTCAGTTTGGGAGTGTGTGAGTGTGTGCGGAAGGGGAGTTTGGGTGGGTGTGGACGGGGGCTTGTAACTGTCTGTAGTTCGTGTCTGTTTCGTGTGGGCATGGCTGTGTGGGGGGCGGGTCTGTGCGTGTCTGGTGGGCGGTGGGCATGCGTGTCAGTGGTCATGTGTGGAGGCCTCAGCTCCTGGAAGAACCTGCCCAGTACGTGGAAACCTGGCCTCACGTCCTGCCACACAACGGCATGAGATCGGTGCCCTGAATCTCCACTCGCCCGTTTGACCCTTTGGGGCGGCTGAAAATGGCCCGAGGCTCCCCATCTCAAAGTCACTCTGGCAAAGCATGGCACACTGTCTTTACCTACATCCGCTTCCGACCCGAAACGCGACGTCGACGTGGGCTGGCTCAGCCCACTAGGTGTCCCACTGTGACTGCACCTCACCACCCGCCGGGAAAACCCAAGGGCCCATGGGAATGCTGACAGCCCTGGGATGCCGGGGGCAAGTCCAACAAAGACC
Organism: Halichoerus grypus; assembly: GCF_964656455.1. Taxonomy (NCBI): domain Eukaryota; kingdom Metazoa; phylum Chordata; class Mammalia; order Carnivora; family Phocidae; genus Halichoerus; species Halichoerus grypus. The sequence continues at coordinate 30,674,349 of NC_135719.1, read as the reverse complement.
AATGCACTACGGAGGGGAGGGTTCCTGGACTCCAGGCCTGGCACCGTGGCCTGCGCACTCGGCCTAAACGCTCTAGCAAGACAGGCAGCTCAGCCCTTGGCAAGCAGTGCCCTGCCCCGCCGAGGGCCAGCGTACCAGTGGACTGAACCCAGGGCCCATTCCCACTGAGGGCACTGGCGGGTCCACGGCCAGTGGCTTCGTGGGCCCTTGCCTCCGAGGAAATGTGCAGTCATCGGCGACCCTGTCCACTGCCGCGTCTTCGTGCCTGCACTGGCACATCCCCCAGCCAGAGTTGTCCACCTGGACTCACAAGTACGGTGCAGGGAACCTCAGCGAGGACACCCACAAGGGCAGTGGATGGTACAGTCCGCCACCCTGTGGGATGCAAGGAAGTGCTCCTCACTAGACACAGGAACAGCACCAGGGTCTCCGTGGATCTCTACACCTGCCGCCACGATGGCGACAGACACGAGGAAAGGAAGACAGCTCCATAGCCCAAGGAGAGCTGCACATTTGACCAGCTCCCCAAGCGGCCAGGGCACTGCACCTGGCTGCCATCAGCGCACACAGGGCCTGCCCTTCCCTGCCTGGAATGTAGGGTAGCAAGGAGAGGTCTCAATCCCACCCCCCAAAGCAGGATTGGGGTTCCCGTGGCTCCCAGTCAAAGGGACACTCCCAGGAACACACCTTCACCTCAGGAGCTGCGGGCCCAGGGAGACAAGGTCTCCCCAACACAGGGGGCTAAGCAAAGTGCCGCAGGCATTGCCAGTCTGCGCATCATCGCCTACGCACCCCTTTGAGAATCAGGGAAGATGCCCTAGAGCACCGTTCCTTGGACCCGGAGACCGCAGGGGCACACCGGTCAGGGACTGCAGCGCTGGACCATGGCACCTTGAAGCCGGGGCCGGTGGCCAGCAAGTGGCCGCCGTGATGTGGACAGGAAGGGGTAGGGTGCCCACAACCCATGAAACCATGGAAGGATTTCTCGGAACACAACCCGCGGATAAGGCCGTGCGCCTTCCCATATTCACCGCGTCAGGGGTCCTCCCCAGTCCCCGCCATTCCTGACCAGGGCAAGAGCCAGCACCGAGGCGCCATTAGCACCCTGTGCCGACAGCACAGGCGGCCCCGTGTGGCCTCTGTGGGCGTCCACTGGGAGACACTCAGGCGCTGTCGAGTGCAGCTGCCTCGCCTCCTGTCTCTGCCCTCGAGCTCCTACACCGAGGGGCGCTCCATGGACGTCACCAGGCCAAAGGGCACGGGAGGGATCGCCGCTTTCCTGGCCCGGGGCTCTTCTCTGCACCCATGGGAGCTGCCGCAACCAGGCTCCACTGTACACACCGCCAGGACCTCTGCCTGAAGCGCCACCCTGGCGCACTCTGCTCCGGGCCACGCACTCTCACGGCCTGTGCCAACACCGGGCAATGGGACTCCTATGGCTGGCATACCGGCTGCCCGACACGCCACCAAAGTCCGGGCACAGCCCTGAGGACCTCTGCGCTGTGAACACCCAGCTAAGGAGGGGAAACGCCTCGCAGACCCGGAGCCCTCCGTGAGGCTCTCCGATGCAGAGGCCCTTGGGAGCTGCTGGTGCTGGTGCTGGTGCCGGGGCTGGTGCTGGTGGTGCCGGGGCTGGTGGTGCCGGGGCTGGTGGTGCCTGTGACAGTGTGACCGAGGGGAAGCTGTCCCTCACTCCTACCTTCCCTGGGGGAGACAACGTGCTGGACCTCAGTTTCGATGAGAACGACGGTAGGGAGTTCTCACTCATTTTGTTCAGCTTTTCCAAGGAATGCAGAATGAGGGAGTCATCATCGATCCGAGCACATTCTGGGCCGCCTGGCACATCGAACGAGGCCGGCTGGGCCCGGCTCAGAGGTTTGAGCCAATGGCCTCAGTGCCCGCCAGCAGCCTCGACCGTCCAGAGCCAAGCCACTGAGCAAGAGGAACACTCCATCCTCTCTTGGAGCCACACCCCTCACGCCAGCAGGCAAACGCGGACTGGCAGGCTCTCAGGCGGGCGAAGGAAATCCTACAGCCAACGCCTCCGCCTGAGACGATGGAAGGCTTACCGTCTTAGCGATGCATCCACAGGGTGCCCACCCTGCGCTGGACAACACTTCTTCCAGGCACCCCGCCAAGCTCCGTGCATCCAAGGACAGGAAAGCCTTCTTCTCTGGGCCAACAGCGAGCCCGGCATGGACACCGAACCTGAGAAGTGGGGACAAAGGGCACACATGTGTGACAAAAGGATCCAGGTGCTCAGGTCGCCAGACCGCTCAGAATGCATCCGGGGGGCAGCCTCGCATCTGCCTGTCCTGTCCCTCTGTCCCACAGGCAGGGCTGGGTGCACCTGGGCAAGAGGGCTGTGTGCAACTCTGCATGGCCACGGGCGGGAGAGTCTGTGAGGCTGTGGGAGTCAGTGTGGCAATGTGTGTGAGTGTGCGGAAGGGGAGTTTGGGTGGGTGTGGACGTGGGCTTGTAACTCTCTGTAGTTCGTGTCTGTTTCGTGTGGGCATGGGTGTGTGGGGGGCGTGTCTGTGCATGTCTGGTGGGCGGTGGGCACACTTGTCAGTGGTCATGTGTGGAGCCCTCAGCTCCTGGAAGAACCTGCCCAGTACGTGGAAACCTGGCCTCACGTCCTGCCACGCAACGGCACGAGATCAGTGCCACTAAATCTCCACTAGCCGGTTTGAGCCTTTGGGGCGGCTGAAATAGCCCGAGACTCCCCATCTCAAGGTCACTCTGGCAAAGCACGGCACGCCGTCTCTACCTACACCCGCTTACGACGTGGTCTCGGTCAGCCCGCTAGGTGTCCCACTGTGACTGCAACTCAGTGCCCACTGGCAAAACCCAAGGGACCATGGGAATGCTGGCAGCCCTGGGATGCTGAGGGCAAGCCCGACGAAGACCAACGCACTAGGGAGGGGAGGGGCCCTGGACACCGGGCCAGGTGCTGCGACCTGTGCACTTGGCCCACACGCCCTCGCGAGACAGGCAGCTCAGGCCTTGGCAAGCGGTGGTCTACCCCGCCGAGGGCAGGCGTACCAGTGGACTCAACCCAGGGCCCATTCCCACTGAGGGCACTGGCGTGTCCACGGCCAGCGGCTTCGTGGGCCCTGCCTCTGAGGAAATGTGCAGTTACTCGGCGAACCTGCTCACGGCCGCGTCTTTGTGCCTGCACTGGCACATCCCCTAACCAGTGATGTCCACATGGACTCAGACATCCGGCACAGGGATCTTCAGCAAGGACAGCCACAAGGGCTGTGGACAGTATAGTCCACCTCCCTGTGGGGTGCAAGGAAGGGCCCCTCGCTCAACACAGGAACAGCATCATGGTCTCCGTGGATCACCACGCCCGCCGCCATGATGGCAACAGTCACAATGAAAGAAAGACAGCTCTGGAGCCCCAAGAGAGCTGCACGTTTGACCAGCTCCCCAAGTGGCCGGGGCGCTGCTCCTGGCTGCCATCAGCGCACACAGGGCCTGCCCTGCCCTGCCTGGCACACAGGGTACCAAGGAGAGGTCTCGATCAAGCCCCCCAAAGAAGGATTGGGGGTTCCAGGCTCCCAGTCAAAGGGAACCTCCTGGGAACACACCTTCACCTCAGGACCTGTGGGCCAAGGGAGACAAGTTCTCCCTATCCCCGTGGGGCTAAGAAAGGTGCCGCAGGCACGGCCAGTCTGCGCATCATCGCCTACGCACCCCCGCGAGACTCAGGGAATATGCCCATAGAGCGCACTCCTTGGACCCGGAGACCACAGGGGCACACTGGTCAGGGACGGAAGCGCTGGACCAAGGCACCTTGAAGCCGGGGCCGGTGGCCAGCAGGTGGCAGCCACGATGTGGACATGGAGTGGGTAGGGTGCCCACAACCCACGAAACCTTGGCCGATTTTCTCAGAAACAACCAGCGGCTAAAGCCATGCGCCTTCCCGGAATCACCGCACCAGTGGTCCTCCCCAGTCCCCGCCATTCCTGGCCAGGGCAAGAGCCAGCACCGAGGCGCCATTTACACCCTGCGCTGACAGCACAGGCGGCCCCGCGTGGCCTCTGTGGGCGTCCACTGGGAGACACTCAGGCGCTGTCGAGTGCAGCAGCCTCACCTCATGGCTCTGCCCTCAGCCTCCTACACCGAGGGGCGCTCCACAGACGTCATCAGGCCAAAGGGCACGGGAGGAATTGCCACTTGTCCGACCCGGGGCTCTCCTCTGCACCCATGGGAGCTGCCGCAACCAGGCTCCACCGCACACACCGCCAGGACCTCTGCCTGAAGCGCCACCCTGGGGCACTCTGCTGCAGGCCACGCACTCTCACGGCCTGTGCCAACGCCGGGCAATGGGACTCCTATGGCTGGCATACCACTGCCCAACACGCCACCAAAGTCCGGGCAGAGCCCTGAGTACCTCTGCGCTGTGAACACCCAGCTAAGGAGGGGAAACGCCTCGCAGACCCGGAGCCCTCCGTGAGGCTCTCCGATGCAGAGGCCCTTGGGAGCTGCTGGTGCTGGTGCTGGTGCCGGGGCTGGTGCTGGTGGTGCCGGGGCTGGTGGTGCCGGGGCTGGTGGTGCCTGTGACAGTGTGACCGAGGGGAAGCTGTCCCTCACTCCTACCTTCCCTGGGGGAGACAACGTGCTGGACCTCAGTTTTGATGAGAACGACGGTAGGGAGTTCTCACTCATTTTGTTCAGCTTTTCCAAGGAATGCAGAATGAGGGAGTCATCATCGATCCGAGCACATTCTGGGCCGCCTGGCACATCGAACGAGGCCGGCTGGGCCCGGCTCAGAGGTTTGAGCCGATGGCCTCAGTGCCCGCCAGCAGCCTCGACCGTCCAGAGCCAAGCCACTGAGCAAGAGGAAAGCTCCATCCTCTCTTGGAGCCAGACCTTCACGCCAGCAGGCACACGTGGACTGGCAGGCTCTCAGGCGGGCGAAGGAAATCCTACAGCCAACGTCTCCGCCTGAGACGATGGAAGGCTTACCGTCTTAGCGATGCATCCGCAGGGTGCCCACCCTGGGCTGGACAACACTTCTTCCGGGCACCCGGCCAACCTCCATGCATCCAAGGACAGGAAAGCCTTCTTCTCTGGGCCAACAGCGAGCCCGGCATGGACACTGGACCTGAGAAGTGGGGACAAAGGGCACACATGTGTGACAAAAGGATCCAGGTGCTCAGGTCGCCAGAACGCTCAGAATGCATCCAGGGGGCAGCCTCGCATCTGCCTGTCCTGTCCCTCTGTCCCACAGGCAGGGCTGGGTGCACTTGGGCAAGAGGCCCCATGCGCTAGTCTGCATGGCCACGGGCGCGAGAGTCTGTGTGGCCGTGGGAGTCAGTGTGGGAGTGTGTGAATGTGTACTGAAGGGGAGTTTGGTTGGGTGTGGACGTCGGCTTGAAATCTGTAGTTCGTGTCTGTTTCGTGTGGACATGGGTGTGTGGGGGGCGGGTCTGTGTGTGTCTGGTGGGCGGTGGGCACGCGTGTCGGTGGTCATGTGTGGAGGCCTCAGCTCCTGGAAGAACCTGCCCGGTACGTGGAAACCTGGCCTCACGTCCTGACACGCAACGGCACGGGATCGGTGCCACTGAATCTCCACTCGCCCGTTTGACCCTTTGGGGCGGCTGAAAACGGCCCAAGACTCCCCATCTCAAAGTCACTCTGGCAAAGCATGTCACGCCGTCTCTACCTACACCTGCTTACGACCCGGGATGCGATGTCAATGTGGTCTCGGTCAGCCCACTAGGTGTCCCACTGTGACTGCACCTCAGGGCCCGCCGGAAAAACCCAAGGGCCCATGGGAATGCTGGCAGGCCTGGGATGCCGGAGGAAGCCCGACAAACACCAATGCACTAGGGAGGGGAGGGGCCCTGGATCCCAGGCCAGGCGCCGCGGCCTGCGCACTCGGCCCAAACGCCCTCGCGAGATAGGCAGCTCAGTCCTTGGCAAGTGGTGCCCCGCCCCGCCGAGGGCCAGTGTACTAGAGGACTGAACCCAGGGCCCATTCCCACTGAGGGCACTGGCGGGTCCACGGCCAGTGGCTTCGTGGGCCCTGCCTCCGAGGAAATGTGCAGTCATCGGCGACCCTGCCCACGGCCGTGTCTTTGTGCCTGCACTGGCTCGCCCCCAGCCAGAGTTGTCCACCTGGACGCGCACATCAGGCGCAGGGATTTTCAGCGAGGACACCCACAAGGGCAGTGGACAGTACAGTCCACCACCCTCTGGGATGCAAGGAAGGGCCCCTCCCTCGACACAGGAACAGCACCATGGTCTCTGTGGATCTCTACAACCGCCGACATGATGGCAACAGAAATGAGGAAAGGAAGACAGCTCTGTAGCCCAAGGAGAGCTGCACATTTGACCAGCTTCCGAAGCGGCCAGGGCGCTGCTCCTGGCTGCCATCGGCACACTCAGGGCCTGCCCTGCCCTGCCTGGCACGCAGGGTAGCAAGGAGAGGTCTCGATCCTGCCCCCCAAAGCAGGATTGGGGGTCCCCTGGCTCCCAGTCAATGGGACCCTCCGGGGAACACACCTTCACCTCAGGAGCTGCGGGCCAAGGGAGACAAGGTCTCCCTTTCCCCGTGGGGCTTAGCAAGGTGTCGCAGGCACGGCCAGTCTGCTCATCGTCGCCTACACACCCCCTCGAGATTCAGGGAATATGCCCATAGAGCGCGCTCCTTGGACCTGGAGACCGCAGGGGCTCACCAGTCAGGGACTGCAGCGCTGGACCAAGGCACCTTGAAGCCGGGGCCAGTGGCCAGCAGGTGGCAGCCGCAACGTGCACCAGGGGTAGGGTGCCCACAACCCATGAAACCATGGAAGGATTTCTCGGAACACAACCAGCGGCTAAGGCCGTGTGCCTTCCCGGAGTCACCGCACCAGCGGTCCTCCCTGGCCCCGCCATTCCTGGCCAGGGCAAGAGCCAGCACCGAGGCGCCATTTGCACCCTGCACCGACAGCACAGGTGGCCCCATGTGGCCTCTGTGGGCGTCCACTGGGAGACACTCAGGCGCTGTTGAGTGCAGCGGCCTTGCCTCGAGCCTCTGCCCTCGGGCTCCTACACCAAGGGGCGCTCCACGGACGTCACCAGGCCAAAGGGCATGGGAGGGACCGCCGCTTCCCCAGCCCGGGGCTTTCCTCTGCACCCATGGGAGCTGCCGCAACCAGGCTCCACCGCACACACCGCCAGGACCTCTGCCTGAAGCGCCACCCTGGGGCACTCTGCTGCGGGCCACGCACTCTCACGGCCTGTGCCAAAGCCACGCAATGGGACTCCTACGGCTGGCATGCCAGCTACCCGAAATGCCACGAACGCCTGGCCACAGCACTGAGTACCTCTGCGCCATGAGCACCCAGCTAAGGAGGGGAAACGCCTCGCAGACCCAGAGCCCTCCGTGAGGCTCTCCGATGCAGAGGCCCTTGGGAGCTGCTGGTGCTGGTGCTGGTGCTGGTGCCGGGGCTGGTGCCGGGGCTGGTGGTGCCAGAGCTGGTGGTGCCGGGGCTGGTGGTGGTGCTGGTGCTGGTGCTGGTGCTGGTGCTGGTGCTGGTGCCGGGGCTGGTGGTGCCAGAGCTGGTGGTGCCGGGGCTGGTGCTGGGGCTGGTGCTGGTGCTGGTGCTGGTGCCGGGGCTGGTGGTGCCGGGGCTGGTGGTGCCTGTGACAGTGTGACCGAGGGGAAGCTGTCCCTCACTCCTACCTTCCCTGGGGGAGACAACGTGCTGGACCTCAGTTTCGATGAGAACGACGGTAGGGAGTTCTCACTCATTTTGTTCAGCTTTTCCAAGGAATGCAGATGAGGGAGTCATCATCGATCCGAGCACATTCTGGGCCACCTGGCACATCGAACGAGGCCGGCTGGGCCCGGCTCAGAGGTTTGAGCCGATGGCCTCAGTGCCCGCCAGCAGCCTCGACCGTCCAGAGCCAAGCCACTGAGCAAGAGGAAAGCTCCATCCTCTCTTGGAGCCACACCCCTCACGCCAACAGGCACACGTGGACTGGTAGGCTCTCAGGCGGGCGAAGGAAATCCTACAGCCAACGCCTCCGCCGGAGACGATGGAAGGCTTACCGTCTTAGCGATGCATCCGCAGGGTGCCCACCCTGCGCTGGACAACACTTCTTCCGGACACCCAGCCAAGCTCCGCGCATCCAAGGACAGGAAAGCCTTCTTCTCTGGGCCAACAGCGAGCCCGGCGTGGACACCGGACCTGAGAAGTGGGGACAAAGGGGACACATGTGTGACAAAAGGATCCAGGTGCTCAGGTCTCCAGACAGCTCAGAATGCATCCGGGGGGCAGCCTCACATCTGCCTGTCCTGTCCCTCTGTCCCACAGGCAGGGCTGGGTGCACTTGGGCAAGAGGCCCCGTGTGCAACTCTGCAGGGCCACGGACACGAGAGTCTGTGTGGCCGTGGGAGTCAGTTTGGGAGTGTGTGTGAGTGTGCGGAAGGGGAGTTTGGGTGGGTGTGGACGTGGGCTTGTAACTCTCTGTAATTCGTGTCTGCTTCATGTGGGCATGGGTGTGTGGGGGGCGTGTCTGTGCATGTCTGGTGGGTGGTAGGCATGCGTATTGTTGGTCATGTGTGGAGGCCTCAGCTCCTGAAAGAACCTGCCCGGTACGTGGAAACCTGGCCTCACGTCCTGCCATGCAACAGCACAAGATCGGTGCCACTGAATCTCCACTCGCCCGTTTGACCCTTTGGGGCGGCTGAAAATGGCCCAAGACTCCCCGTCTCAAAGTCACGCTGGCAAAGCATGGCACGCCGTCTACACCTGCACCCGCTTCCGACCCGGGACGTGACGTCGACGTGGACTCGGTCAGCCCGCTAGCTGTCCCACCGTGACTGCACCTCAGTGCCCACTGGCAAAACCCAAGGGCCCATGGGAATGCTGGCAGCCGTGGGATGCCAGGGGAAGCCCAACGAAGACCAACACACTATGGAGGGGACGGGCCCTGGATTCCAGGCCAGGCGCCATGGCCTGCGTACTTGGCCCAACTGCCCTCGCGAGACAGGCAGCTCAGCCCTTGGCAAGCGGTGACCTGCCCTGCCGAGGGCCAGCGTACCAGCGGACTGAACCAAGGGCCCATTCCTACTGAGGGCACTGGCGGGTCCACGGCCAGTGGCTTCGTGGGCCCTGCCTCTGAGGAAATGTGTAGTCATCGGCAACCCTGTCCACGGCCGCGTCTTCATGTCTGCACTGACACATCCACCAGCCAGCGTTGTCCACCTGGACTCGCACGTCTGGCGCAGGGATCTTCAGCGAGGACACCCACAAGGGCTGTGGATGGTACAGTCCACCACCCTGTGGGATGCAAGGAAGGGCCCCTCGCTCGACACAGGAACAGCACCATGGTCTCTGTGGATCTCCATGCCCGCTGCCACAATGGCGACAGACATGAGAAAAGGAAGACAGCTCCATAGGCCAAGGAGAGCTGCACGTTTGACCAGCTCCCCAAGTGGCCAGGGTGCTGCTCCTGGCTGCCATCGGCACACTCGGGTCCTGCCCTGCCCTGCCTAGCACACAGGGTAGCAAGGAGAGGTCTCGATCCCGCCCCCCAAAGCAGGATTGGGGTTCCCCTGGCTCCCAGGGGACCCTCCCGGGAACACACTTTCACCTCAGGGGCTGCGGGCCCAGGGAGACAAGGTCTCCCCATCTCTCTGTGGCTAAGTAGCAACCAGGCTGCACTGCACACACCGCCAGGACCTCTGCCTGAAGTGCCACCCTTGCGCCACCTGCTCCAAGCCAGCGCTCTCAGGGCCTGTGCCAATGCCACGTAATGGGACTCCTACGGCGGGCAGGCCGGCTGCCTGACACTCCACCAAAGCCCGGCCATGGCCCTGAGGACCTCTGCACTGTGAACACCCAGCTAAGGAGGGGAAATGCCTCGTAGACCTGGAGCCCTCCGTGAGGCTCTCCGATGCAGAGGCCCTTGGGAGCTGCTGGTGCTGGTGGTGGTGCTGGTGCCGGGGCTGGTGGTGCCGGGGCTGGTGGTGCCTGTGACAGTGTGACCGAGGGGAAGCTCTCCCTCACTCCTACCTTCCCTGGGGGAGACAACGTGCTGGACCTCAGTTTCGATGAGAACGACGGTAGGGAGTTCTCACTCATTTTGTTCAGCTTTTCCAAGGAATGCAGGATGAGGGAGTCATCATCGATCCGAGCACATTCTGGGCCACCTGGCACATCGAACGAGGCCGGCTGGGCCCGGCTCAGAGGTTTGAGCCGATGGCCTCAGTGCCCGCCAGCAGCCTCGACCGTCCAGAGCCAAGCCACTGAGCAAGAGGAAAGCTCCATCCTCTCTTGAAGCCAGACCCCTCACGTCATCAGGCACACGTGGATTGGCAGGCTCTCAGGCGGGCGAAGGAAATCCTACAGTCAACGTCTCCACCTGAGATGATGGAAGGCTTACCGTCTTTGCGTTGCATCTGCAGGGTGCCCACCCTGGGCTACACAAGACTTCTTCCGGCCAGCCGCCCAACCTCCGTGCATCCAAGGACAGGAAACCCTTCTTCTCTGGGCCAACAGCGAGCCCGTCATGGACACCGAACCTGAGAAGTGGGGACAAAGTGCACGCACGTGTGACAAAAGGATCCAGGTGCTCAGGTCGCCAGACCGCTCAGAATGCATCCGGGGCGCAGCCTTGCCTCTGCCTGTCCTGTCCCTCTGTCCCACAGGGAGGGCTGGGTGCAGTTGGGCAAGAGGCCCCGTGGGCAAGTCTGCACGGCCAGGGATGTGAGAGTCTGTGTGGCGGTGGAAGTCAGTATGGGAGTGTGTGTGTGTGTGTGTGTGTGTGTGTGTCTTTGTGTGTGTGTGTGTGTGTGGAATGGGCATTTGGGTGGGTGTTGCCGTGGGCTTGTATCTTTGTGTAGTTTGTGTGTGTTTTGTGTGTACATGTGTGTATGTTGTGGGTTGGGTCTGTGCTTATCTGGTGGGCGGTGGGCATGGGGGTCGGTGGTCATGTGTGGAAGCCTCAGATCCTGAAAGGGCCTGCCCGGTACCTTAACCCCCAAACCAGGCAAAGTCTCCATCAAAAAGGAGAGTTTCTGACTCATATCCCTGATGAATACGGATTCCAATATCCTCAAAAAAATCCTAGCTAATAGTATCCAACAGTACATTAAAAAGATCATCCAGGGGGCGGAGCAAGATGGCAGAGGAGTAGGAGACCTGGATTTCGTCTCCTCTCAGGAATTCAGCTGGATAGGGATCAAACCATTCTGAACACCTACAAACTCAACAGGAGATCGAAGAAAAGAATAGCAACACCTCTCTGAACAGAAAAGCGACCACTTTCTGGAAGGTAGGACGTGCGGAGAAGTGAATCTGAGGCGGTATTCGGGAGGATAGACGGCGGGGGAGGGGCCTCCGTCGGCCGCTTCTGGCAAGTGATAGAGCCACGGACCACAAAATCGGAACTCTTAGAGTCTGCTCCGCTGAGGGACGTCACTCTGGTGGCTAAGTGGGGGGTGGAAACCTCGCAGGACAGTGTGGTCTCAGGACGCTCGGGGTCACAGAAAGACCGGGGGTGCCTGAGTGCGGCAGAGCTCCCAGGTATCGGAGCAGGGAGGCCGGCTGCAGAGTCGGAGCCCAGGCGCGGGCTCTCAGCTCGGGGTTGCTATAAACCGTGATCCGCAGCACAGTCGGGCCACTGCTCCTCCAGCAGGGACCCAACAAGCGGCAGGTCCGGGGAGACTCACCTTCTTCCCCTGGGAGGAGAGGTGCGGGAGCGCACCGTGGGGATCTGCTGGGTTTGGGGACTCCACCCGGGTCGGGTGCCAGATAGAAAGGCGTGGTCACAGGCCGGGTGAGTGCGGAGTGTGGCCGGAGACCGGGGAGACGGGAGTGACTGACTGCTTTTCTCTGGGGGCTCGCTGAGGAGCGGGACCCCGAGTTCTCGGCTCCTCCGGGGCGAAGACTGGGAGGCCGCCATTCTCACTCTCCGCCTCCAAAGCTGTACGGAAAGCTTGCAGGGAACAAAAGCTCCGGAGAGCAAACCCGAGCAGATTACTTAGCCCGGACCGGCAAGGCCGGGGCAATTCTGCCTCCGGCAAAGACATTTGGGAACCACGGCAACAGGCCCTCCCCCAGAAGATCAGAGAGAACAGCCAGCCAAGACCAGGTTTACCGATCGGTGAGAACAGCAGAACTCCAGTGCTAGGGGAATACTGCACATAGAATTCATGGCTTTTTTACCATGATTCTTTAGTCTTTCAAAGAAAATTATTTTTTTTAACTGTCTTTTTTTCTTTTTTTTTGAATTTTTCTTTTTCCCTTTTTCAACCAACATCTTATCAATCCCTTTTTTTAAAAAAAAAAACATTTTTATTTTTCATTTTTAAAGTCATATTCTATCCCTTCATAGTAGTTACCCGTATTTTTGGCATATATATATAAGTTGTTCTCTCTTTAAAATCTTGAGATAGTTTCTTCTAACAGATCAAAATATACTCTAAATCTCTAGTGTATGGTTTTTTTCTACTCCCCTGCCTGATCACATTCTCTCCCTTTTTTCTTTCTTTTTTTTTTAATCCTCTTCTTTCTTTTTTCAAACAACTTATCAAATCCTTTTTTAAAATTTTTTGTACTTTCCATCTTTACACTCATATTCCATCCCTTCATCATATCAACCCTTATTTTTGTACATATATAAGTTTTTCTTTCTTTAAAATTTTGGGAGGGACTTTCTTTTAACAGACCAAAATACACCCAAAATCTAGTGTGTGGCACTGATCTATAAACCACCCTGATCATATTTGATCACATTCTTTTTTTGTTTTGTTTTGTTTTGTTCTGCTTTTGTTTGTTTTTATCTTTATCTTTATCTTTTTCTTTTTTCTTTTTTTCTTTCTTTTTCTTTTTTCTCTCTTTCCCTTTCTTTTCCCACTGCTTCAGGTCTTTTCTGATTTGTTTAGAGTACATTTTCTGGGGATGTTGTTACCCTGCTAGCATTTTGTTCTCTCATTAATCTATTCTCCTCTGCACAAAATGACAAGACGGAAAAAATCACCTCAACAAAAAGAACAAGAGGTAGTACCGACTGCCAGGGACCTACTCAATACGGACATTAGTACGATGTCAGATCTAGAGTTCAGAATCATCACTTTAAAGATACTAGCTGGGCTTGAAAAAAGCATGGAAGTTATTAGAGAAACCCTTTCTGGAGAAGTAAAAGAACTAAAATCTAACCAAGTAGAAATCAAAAAGGCTATTAATGAGGTGCAATCAAATATGGGGGCGCTAACTGCTAGGATAAATGAGGCAGAAGAAAGAATCAGTGAGATAGAAGACCAAATGATGGAAAATAAAGAAGCTGAGAAAAAGAGAGATAAACAACTACTGGATGACGAGGGCAGAATTCCAGAGATAAATGACACCATAAGACGAAACAACATTAGAATAATTGGGATCCCAGAAGAAGAAGAAAGAGAGAGAGGGGCAGAGGGTATAATGGAGCAAATTATAGCAGAGAACTTCCCTAATCTGGGGAAGGAAACAGGCATCAAAATCCAGGAAGCACAGAGAACCCCTCTCAAAATCAATAAAAATAGGTCAACACGCCGACATCTAATAGTAAAACTTACGAGTCTCAGAGACAAAGAGAAAATCCTGAAAGCAGCCCGGGAGAAGAGATATGTAACCTACAATGGTAGAAACATTAGATTGGCAACAGACCTATTCACAGAGACCTGGCAGGCCAGAAAGGACTGGCAGGACATATTCAGAGCACTAAATGAGAAAAATATGCAGCCAAGAATACTATATCCAGCTAGGCTGTCATTGAAAATTGAAGGAGAGATAAAAAGCTTCCAGGACAAACAAAAACTAAAGGAATTTGCAAACACGAAAGCAGCCCTACAAGAAATCTTGAAAGGGGTCATCTAAGCAAAGAGAGAGCCTAAAAGCAACATAGACCAGAAAGGAACACAAACAATATACAGTAACAGTCACTTTACAGGCAATACAATGGTACTAAATTCCTATCTTTCAATAGTTACCCTGAATGTAAATGGGCTAAATGCCCCAATCAAAAGACACAGGCTCTCAGATTGGATTAAAAAACAAGACCCATCGATATGCTGTCTGCAAGAGACTCATTTTAGACCCAAAGACACCCCCAGATTGAAAGTGAGGGGGTGGAAAACCATTTACCATGCTAATGGACACCAAAAGAAAGCTGGGGTGGCAATCCTTATATCAGACAAATTAGATTTTAAACCAAAGACTGTAATAAGAGATGAGGAAGGACACTATATCCTACTTAAAGGGTCTAACCAACAAGAAGATCTAACGATTGTAAATATCTATGCCCCTAACATGGGAGCAGCCAATTATATAAGGCAATTAATAACAAAAGCAAAGAAACACATGGACAACAATACAATAATAGTGGGGGACTTTAACACCCCCCTCACTGAAATGGACAGATCGTCTAAGCAAAAGATCAACAAGGAAATAAAGACTTTAAATGACACACTGGACCAAATGGACTTCACAGACATATTCAGAACATTCCATCCCAAAGCAACGGAATACACATTCTTCTCTAGTGCCCATGGAACATTCTCCAGAATAGATCACATCCTAGGTCATAAATCAGGTCTCAACCAGTACCAGAAGATTGGGATCATCCCCTGCCTATTTTCAGACCACAATACTTTGAAACTAGAACTCAATCACAAGAGGAAAGTTGGAAAGAACTCAAATACATGGAGGCTAAAGAGCATCCTACTAAAGAACGAATGGGTCAACCAGGAAACTAAAGAAGAATTAGAAAAATTCATGGAAACCAATGAAAATGAAAACACAACTATTCAAAATCTTTGGGATGCAGCAAAGGCAGTCCTAAGAGGAAAGTATATAGCAATACAAGCCTTTCTCAAGAAACAAGAAAGGTCTCAAGTACACAACCTAACCCTACACCTAAAGGAGCTGGAGGAAGAACAGCAAATAAAGCCTAAACCCAGCAGGAGACGAGAAATAATAAAGATCAGAGCAGAAATTAATGAAATAGAAACCAAAAGAACAGTAGAACAGATCAACGAAACTAGGAGCTGGTTCTTTGAAAGAATTAACAAGATTGATAAGCCCCTGGCCAGACTTATCAAAAAGAAAAGAGAAATGACCCAAATCAACAAAATCATGAATGAAAGAGGAGAAATCACAACCAACACCAAAGAAATACAAACAATTATAAGAACATATTATGAGCAACTCTATGCCAGCAAATTAGATAACCTGGAAGTAATGGATGCATTCCTAGAGATGTATCAACTACCAAAACCAGGAAGAAATAGAAAACCTGAACACACCTATAACCACTAAGGAAATAGAAGCAGTCATCAAAAATCTCCCAAAACACAAAAGCCCAGGGCCAGATGGCTTCCCAGGGGAATTCTACCAAACATTTCAAGAAGAATTAATACCTATTCTTCTGAAACTGTTCCAAAAAATAGAAATGGAAGGAAAACTTCCAAACTCGTTTTATGAGGCCAGCATTACCTTGAACCCAAAACCAGACAAAGACCCCATCAAAAAGGAGAATTACAGACCAATATCCTTGATGAACATGGATGCAAAAATTCTCACCAAAATACTAGCCAATAGGATCCAACAGTACATTCAAAGGATTATTTACCACAACCAAGTCGGATTTATCCCTGGGCTGCAAGGTTGGTTCAACATCCGCAAATCAATCAGCGTGATACAATACATTAACAAAAGAAAGAACAAGAATCATATGATCCTCTCAATAGATGCAGAAAAAGCATTTGACAAAGTACAGCATCCTTTCTTGATCAAGTCTCTTCAGAGTATAGGGATAGAGGGTACATACCTCAATATCATAAAAGCCATCTATGAAAAACCTACAGCGAATATCATTCTCTATGGGGAAAAACTGAGAGCTTTCCCCCTAAGGTCAGGAACGCGGCAGGGATGTCCACTATCACCACTGCTATTCAACATAGTATTCGAAGTCCTAGCCACAGCAATCAGACAACAAAAAGAAATAAAAGGCATCCAAATTGGCAAAGAAGAAGTCAAACTCTCACTCTTTGCAGATGATATGATACTTTATGTGGAAAATCCCAAAGACTCCACCCCAAAACTGCTAGAACTCATACAGGAATTCAGTCAAGTGGCAGGATATAAAATCAATGCACAGAAGTCAGTGGCATTCCTATACACCAACAACAAGACAGAAGAAAGAGAAATTAAGGAGTCGATCCCATTTACAATTGCACCCAAAACCATAAGATACCTAGGAATAAATCTAACCAAAGAGGCAAAGGATCTGTACTCAGAAAACTATAAAATACTCATGAAAGAAATTGAGGAAGACACAAAGAAATGGAAAAACGTTCCATGCTCATGGATTGGAAGAAAAAATATTGTGAAGATGTCAATCCTACCTAGAGCAATCTACACATTCAATGCAATCCCCATCAAAATACCATCCACTTTCTTCAAAGAAATGGAACAAATAATCCTAAAATTTG
Source organism: Halichoerus grypus (assembly GCF_964656455.1). Classification (NCBI taxonomy): domain Eukaryota; kingdom Metazoa; phylum Chordata; class Mammalia; order Carnivora; family Phocidae; genus Halichoerus; species Halichoerus grypus. The sequence goes on along the minus strand of NC_135719.1, from coordinate 30,657,872 downwards.
TATGGAACCAGAAAAGACCCCGCATAGCCAGAGGAATGTTGAAAAAGAAAAGCAAAGCTGGTGGCATCACAATTCTGGACTTCCAGCTCTACTACAAAGCTGCCATCATCAAGACAGTATGGTACTGGCACAAAAACAGACACATAGATCAATGGAACAGAATAGAGAGCCCAGAAATGGACCCTCAACTCTATGGTCAACTCATCTTTGACAAATCAGGAAAGAATGTCCAATGGCAAAAAGACAGTCTCTTCAACAAATGGTGTTGGGAAAATTGGACAGCCACATGCAGAAGAATGAAATTGGACCATTTCCTTATACCACACACAAAAATAGACTCCAGATGGTTGAAAGACCTCAATGTGAGACAGGAGTCCATCCAAATCCTAAAGGAGAACACAGGCAGCAACCTCTTCGACCTCAGCCGCAGCAACTTCTTCCTAGAAACATCACCAAAGGCAAGGGAAGCAAGGGCAAAAATGAACTATTGGGACTTCCTCAAGATAAAAAGCTTTTGCAAAGCAAAGGAAACAGTCAACAAAACCAAAAGACAACTGACAGAATGGGAGAAGATATTTGCAAATGACATATTGGATAAAGGGCTAGTATCCGAAATCTATAAAGAACTCATCAAACTCAACACCAAAAGAACAAAGAATCCAATCAAGAAATGGGCAGAAGACATGAACAGACATTTTTCCAAAGAAGACATCCAAACGGCCAACAGACACATGAAAAAGTGTTCAATATCGCTCGGCATCAGGGAAATCCAAATCAAAACCTCAATGAGATACCACCTCACACCAGTCAGAATCGCTAAAATTAACAAGTCAGGAAATGACAGATGTTGGCGGGGATGCGGAGAAAGGGGAACCCTCCTACACTGTTGGTGGGAATGCAAGCTGGTGCAGCCACTCTGGAAAACAGTATGGAGGTTCCTCAAAAAGTTGAAAATAGAGCTACCATATGATCCAGCAATTGCACTCCTGGGAATTTACCCCAAAGATACAAAAGTAGGGACCCGAAAGGGTACGTGCACCCCGATGTTTATAGCAGCAATGTCCACAATAGCCAAACTGTGGAAAGAGCCAAGATGTCCATCAACAGATGAATGGATAAAGAAGAAGTGGTATATATATACAATGGAATATTATGCAGCCATCAAAAGGAATGAGATCTTGCCATTTGCAACGACGTGGATGGAACTGGAGGGTATTATGCTGAGTGAAATAAGTCAAACAGAGAAAGACATGTATCATATGACCTCACTGATATGAGGAATTCTTAATCTCAGGAAACAAACTGAGGGTTGCTGGAGTGGGGGGTGGGGTGGGAGGGATGGGGTGATTGGGTGATGGACACTGGGGAGGGTATGTGTTCTGGTAAGCGCTGTGAATTGTGCAAGACTGTTGAATCTCAGATCTGTACCTCTGAAACAAATAATGCAATATATGTTAAGAAAGAAAAAAAGAAGAAGAATGTAGCAGGAGGGGAAGAATGAAGGGGGGGAAATCGGAGGGGGAGAAGAACCATGAGAGACGATGGACTCTGAAAAACAAACTGAGGGTTCTAGAGGGGAGGGGGGTGGGAGGATGGGTTAGCCTGGTGATGGGTATTGAGGAGGGCACGTTCTGCATGGAGCACAGGGTGTTATGCACAAACAATGAATCATGGAACACTATATCTAAAACTAATGATGTAATGTATGGGAATTAACATAACAATAAAAAAATTTAAAAAATAAAATAAAATAAAAAGATCATCCACCATGACCAAGTGGGATTTACCCCCGGGATGCAAGGTTGGTTCAACATTTGCAAATCCATCAGTGTGATAGAACACATTAATAAGAGAAGAGAGAAGAACCATATGGTCCTCTCAATTGATGCAGAAAAAGCATTTGACAAAATACAGCATCCTTTCCTGATTAAAACTCTTCAGAGTATAGGGATAGAGGGAACGTTCTTCAAGTTCATAAAATCAATCTATGAAAAACCCACAGCGAATATCATCCTCAATGTGGAAAAGCTGAGAGCCTTACCCTTAAGATCAGGAACATGTCGAGGATGCCCACTCTCATCACTATTGTTCAACATAATACTAGAAGTCCTAGCCACAGCAATCAGACAACAAAAAGAAATAAAATGTATTCAAATTGGCAAAGAAGTCAAACTCTCTTTCTTCACAGATGACATGATACTTTATGTGGAAAATCCAAAAGACTCCACCCCCAAATTACTAGAACTCATACAGCAATTCAGTAATGTGGCAAGATACAAAATCAATGCACAGAAATCAGCTGCTTTCTTATACACTAACAACGCAACTGTAGAAAGAGAAATTAGAGAAACGATTCCATTTACAATACCAAAAACCGTAAGAAACCACGGAATAAACCTAACCAAAGAGGTAAAGGATCTATACTCTAGGAACTACAGAACACTCATGAAAGAAATTGAAGAAGACACAAAAAGATGGAAAAATATTCCATGCTCATGGATCAGTTTATTCTTCTGATCCATGTCTATGCTACCCAGAGCAATCTATACCTTCAATGCCATCCCGATCAAAATTCCAATGACATTTTTCAAAGTGCTGGAACAAACAATCCTAATATTTGTATGGAATCAGAAAAGACCCCAAATCGCCAAGGAAATTTTGAAAAAGAAAAACAAAGCTGGGGGCATCACATTGCCCGGTTTTAGGCTATATTACAAGGCAGTGATCACCAAAACAGCATGGTACTGGCACAAAAACAGACATATAGACCAATGGAACAGAATAGAGAACCCAGATATGGACCCTGAACTCTATGGTCAAATAATCTTCAACAAGGCAGGAAAAAATTGCAATGGAAAAAAGACAGTCTCTTCAATAAATGGTGCTGGGTAAATTGGACAGCCCCATGCAGAAGAATGAAACTCGACCATTCTCTAACACCATACACAAAGATAAACTCAAAATGGATGAAAGACCTCAATGTGAGACAGGAATTCATCAAAATCCTGGAGGAGAACATAGGCAGTAACCTCTTTAACATTGACCACAATAACTTCTTTCAAGACATGTCTCCAAAGCAAGGGAAACAAAAGCAAAAATGGGGGCGCCTGGGTGGCTCATGGGGCGCCTGGGTGGCTCAGTCGTTAAGCGTCTGCCTTCGGCTCAGGTCATGATCCCGGGGTCCCGGGATCGAGTCCCACATCGGGCTCCCTGCTCAGCGGGAAGCCTGCTTCTCCCTCTCCCACTCCCCCTGCTTGTGTTCCTGCTCTCGCTGTGTCTCTATCTGTCAAATAAATAAAATCTTAAAAAAAAAAAAAAAAAAAAAAAAAGCAAAAATGAACTTTTGGGACTTCATCAAGATAAAAAGCTTCTGCACAGCAAAGGAAACAGTCAACAAAAGAAAGAGGCATCCCATAGAATGGGAGAACATATTTGCAAATGACACTACAGATAAAGGGTTGGTATCCAAGATCTGTAAAGAACTTCTCAAACTCAACACCCAAAAAACAAATAATCAAGTCAAAAAATGGGCAGAAGACATGAACAAACACTTCTCAAAAGAAGACATACAAATGGCTTATAGACACATGAAAAAATGTCCATCATCATTAGCCATCAGAGAAATTCAAATCAAAACCACACTGAGATAGCACCTTACACCAGATAGAATGGCAAATATGGACAGGGAAAGAAACAACAAATGTTGGAGAGTTTGTGGAGAAAGGGGAAACCTCTTACACTATTGGTGGGAATGCAAGTTCGTCCAGCCACTTTGGAAAACAGTGTCGAGTTTCGTCAAAGAATTAAATATAGAGCTACCCTATGACCCAGCAATTGCACTCCTGGGTATTTACCCCAAAGACACGGATGTATTGAAAAGAAGGGCCATATGGACCCCAATGTTCATATCAGCAGTGTCCGCAATAACCAAACTGTGGAAAGTGCCGTGATGCCCTTCAACAGATGAATGGATAAAGAAGATGTGGTCCATATATACAATGGAATATTACTCGCCATCAGAAAGGAAGAATAGAGAGAGACAATCAGGGGAAGGAACAGAGGGACAAGAAGAGAGACAGAATCTCAATCAGGCTCTGTGCTCAGCACAGCCTGATGTTGGGCTTAATCCCATGACCATGAGATCATGACCTGAGCCGAAACCAAGAGTCACACACTTAACGAACTGAGCCACCCAGGTGACCCTGGGTTGTACATTTTTAATACCTGCCCTTTACAGCATAAATATTATATGTGATATACTTCTATACCTTGAAACAACAACCATGCACTACAAATACACTTATGTATTAAAGTAAGTATTGTATAAATATACAGATGGGAAAATATACAAATGATTATTTGTAGGATATTTATTATACCAAAATATATTCTAGTGTTCCTATCATTTACCTTCATTCTCAAATATTCTCTCTCTCTCTCTCTCTCTCTCTCTCTCTCTCTCTATATATATATATATATATATATATATATATATATTTTAATAATGGAAGTTCTGGAGTCTATTTCAGTATCTGGTAGGGCTCTTTTACTTTATGGTGTTCCAGTTATTAGTGTTCAAGGCTATTTTATTCATTATTATTGAGCTCATTTGAATGACCTTGCTCGATTCTGGAGAAATAAATACACACATTAAAATATGAACATACATACCTACCTACCTATACACATACATAAGTATAAAGAGAACACAAAAACATTACTCATTGAAAGAATGTGTGACAAGAACATTGTCAAGAAAAAAACATTTACCTCTTCCTAAACTAAAACAAATCAAGTTTTCCAAAGCTCTACATCTGTCAATCCACATAGAACTCAGATAAAATAAAATTTAAAATTTGGAAAGGAGGCTAAAGACACTCACCAAAGAAAATGACACATAATGGGGGTGCATGGGTGGTTCAGTCAGTTAGGCATCTGCCTTCGGCTCAGGTCATGATCTCAGGGTCCTGGGATCGAGCCCCATGTCGGGCTCCCTGCTCAGCGAGGAGCCTGCTTCTCTCTCTCCCTCTGCTGCTCCCCCTGCTTGTGCTCTTTTTCTTGCTCTCTGTCAAATAAATAAAATCTTTTTTTAGAAAAGAAGATGACACATAATGAAGATATTATCCAGTAAGTCATTGGAAAGATGAACACAGAGACCTTAGGATGTGGCCCAGAACACATGATATATGAATTTAAAGGATGCTGGCATAGTTACTCACTGCTCTTCTCTGAAGTGGAGGACTTCATTCCATCCCGTCTACCTCAGAAAAACATGACAGAAAGAAAAGCAAACATATAATCTCTGAAAATTCTCTACACTGAAAAATAACAAACCCTAAAATTGATTCCATTGTCAATATTTAAGTATGCAATGTTTCCTTCTTTTAGCCAACACCAATGAAACTTTCAGTACTCATCACAGTTGCTTGAGCTCTTAATTCAATCTTTCTTTTGTTTCCTCATTTATTACTCATGAACATGTTTCCCATGTACAAATATCTATTGACAACTCTATGTTCAAAGTGTGCAAATGAAGCAAGTCTGGGGCCATACAACATGTCTAAAGTTACACACTGCCTCATGAGATAGGAGGTTAATGCCTTGCTCCAAAATAAATAAGAGGCATGCTCACAGCAGTACTGTTTTGTCACTTAAGATCCTCAAATACAGCCAGGCTTTGAGAGTCTTATTTGTCCTATTAGAGGGCCACTTATCTGGACCTCAGATTGACATCTGGAATGAGTCCCTCAGCATCCTCAGACAATTGTGCTCATCATTGATCCAGACAAACATCCTCCCAAACAAATAAGCAATTCCATAGCCAGGCTTATTTTCTTCAGGCTTATCTACTGCATTATAAATAAAGAATAGTAAATGCACAGGAGATATTTTATTTAGCATCCGAATAATGGAACTCCTATGTACATAGAACAAAAGGCATATAACCTTGGATTTTTCTAATAAAATTACATAAAATCAACTGGGAAAATTTTTAAAAAATCAACTAAAATTTCAAGGAGAAATGGGGAAGTATTCGTAAATCTGGTAGCAAAAAGTTATGATTACAGTAGAAATATGAGTAGAAACATCTGTATCTGGACTTGCCAATAATAAAAAGATAAATAAATCAATATTTTGGCACATTTAATTTTCTTTACAAGATTATTAGCATACACTATAAAATGGTATAAAAAGGAAATAGATCAATGATTCCCAGAAATTATTCAGGTTACTTCCAGAAGAAAATTTTTTTATTTAATGAAGGAAAGAAATAATAATGAATATTCATTTAACGAAGTAGGCACACTTATGAGGGAAAAAAAAAACTATTATTAAATATTCTACCTTGGGCTTCTGAAATAATGAACCCAGAGAACGTGACAACACACACAGAATTTTAAAAGCATCAGAATAGCTGCTCATCTCTCTTCCCTAAAGTATGTTACTTGTTCAGTCTTTGTCCTGCAGCAAAACATCACAGATAATATAAGTTAGATCCAAAAATACATGAAATTAATTTAAAAATAAAGCAAATCATTTGTTCTGTAGTGATTATCATAGAGGAATCCCACACTTCTAGTCCTTGCTACACATATCATAGCTGCTTGGTTCTTAGCTATCTTTGCCAGTTCATTTCTCCACTTATTTCCTCTCTGAATTATTCACTCTACAAATAGTCAATAATCCTCTCTACTATGCTGTGTAAATTGGTGGCACAGCGATTTTCTTTTTGAATGAGAAATTCTTTTTTTTTTTTTAAAGATTTTATTTATTTATTTATTTGAGAGAGAGAGAGAGAGAAACAGCATGAGAGGGGATAGGGTCAGAGGGAGAAGCAGGCTCCCCGCTGAGCCGGGAGCCCGATGCGGGACTCGATCCCAGGACTCCAGGATCATGACCTGAGCCGAAGGCAGTCGCTTAACCAACTGAGCCACCCAGGCACCCTTGAATGAGAAATTCTAAAGTTGTATTCTACCAAATAAAGACTTTATGAAAATGCTTTTTGATGGGTAAAATGAAGGGCACATGACAAGGTAGTTGTAAGACTTATATTCTGGAAGTAAGAGATAAGAACTTCAAAAACTTATTACAACATATAAAAACTGATGGAACAATGGTATGAATTAAAAAAAAAAAAAGATGAGAGGTGCCTGGGTGGCTCAGTCATTAAGTGTCTGCCTTCAGCTCAGGTCATGATCCCAGGGTCCTGGGATTGAGCCCCACATCGGGCTCTCTACTTGGCAGGAGGCCTGCTTCTCCCTCTCCCACTCCCCTGCTTCTGTTCCTGCTCTGTCTCTGTCAAATAAATAAATAAATAAATTTTTAAAAATAATTAAATAAAAATAAAAAAAAATTTAAAAAGATCAAAATTTTCATAAGATAATGGAAATTATAAAATAGAACCAAATGGAAAAGAACATCAGGAGAGCAAGTCTTAAGAGGACTAAAATAGAATAAGCATGGCCAATCTTTATTCAAAACAGAATGCAATTAATAATCCTAGAGTTCATGGATTGGCTAGCATAGGTCTTTGAAGGATAAATGCTTGCAAGTGAACTGGGGAACTCAAAGTGCTAGTAGGTACAAGGAGCTGGACCTCAGTGGTTATGTAGTGTTTGATTCCATTTAAATGACATTTTGTTAAACACAAAACTATAAAAAACAGTGGTCACAAGAGATTATGGAGTAGAAGGAAGGGTTGACTACAAAGGAATAAAATAAAGAAGATTTTTAGGGGTAATGGAACTCCTCCATATCATAATTGTGGTGTTAGATATACTATTCTATACACTTGTCAATAACCATATAACTGCATGTGACAAAGAGTGAGTTTTCCTGTAGGTAAAATAAAAAATAAATTAAAGGTACAAATATAAAATTGAAAACAGCCTGGGACAGACACGTATTCACTGCACATTCTCATGGATTAGGCCCAAATATTTGTTAGCTGGCACACATGCAATGGAACACCATTTAACCAAGGAACAAGATATTCATAGATTAAATATTTAATACATGCAAGACTGGTAGAATTCAAAACCATGAAAACTGTGGGCTAGCACTAAAATGATTAAGTAGAAGTCCATCCTCATTTGCTTAGAATAGAAACAGTGTACTGTTCATCAACAGTGGTTTTGTCTCTCATTTTCTTTGGATTTCTTACATTCACTCAATAGGGCACTTTTTCGCTTGCTGCTTATGAGAAAGGATAGACCATGAAATCAGACAAGCAATCATAACCCTAAAACATACTGAACCACTTGATTTACACATAGATACTGCAGATGACAATAAATGATGGAGGCTGCTTCAGCTATGAAGCCCACAAGTGAAAGTTTTTCATCGTACTTCTACATGAACATTAGTAAGAAAACCAGTATAAATTCTGTGGCAAAATTCTACTGATCTGAACAATCTCTAGTATCCTTGAGTATTACGCAGCTCATTTATTCTAGATACCCTTTCTGCATCTTAATGTTACAAGGCAAGGAAATGCTTTCTATTCGAGCCAACACTGATTCTGTAACATCTAAAACAAAATACAAAAGCAAAAATGTACAATGATAAAAATATATACACCCACTAAATCAACAGGTGTCAGGAAATAGACTTCAATGGTATATATCACACTCAAGTTACTTAATTATGTCTACAATAAGAGTTTCCACTACTATCTAACAGAACACTTACTCTGCACAGACTTTTCCTTTAAATGCAACAAATATGATCTTAAAAATCCTGGTCAAACAGTTCCCCAAAATAGTAATATAGATTTACCATATTCTCACCGTTAAAAAAATTAAAAACATAGGTATACACAAAAGCCTCTACACAAATGTTCACAGCAAAGTTATTCATAACAGACAAAAAGTGAAAACAACCCAAATATCCACTAAGTGATAAATGGATAAACAAAATGTGATATATCCATACAGTGGAATATTACTCATCCATAAAAAAAGGAATGGGGTTCTACTTTTTTTTATTATGTTCAGTTAGCCATTGTATAATACATAATTAGTTTTTGATGTAGTGTTCAATGATTCATTAGTTAAGCATGATACATGCTACAACATGGCTGAACTGTGAGAACATTTTGCTAAGTAATTAAGGGTAAAAATACTTGTCTGCACCTGTATTTGAACCATTTACAACAAGCTATGATTTTCCTTTATACCCTAAATCATTTTAATTTCTTCAAAACAAGGTTTGAATTTCTTCAAAACAGTATCATTATTATTAAAGCTAGGCAATTATTACCTTCCTTATATAGTACTATAATGTATTTATGGACTTTCTTAAATTTTGCCAGTTTTTCCTTTAATGTCTTTTATAAAAATCCTGAATCAATATTGTATTCAGTTTTCATATCTATTTAGTCTAACATAATCTAGAATATTTCCTCAGTGATATTACTATGTTTGAAAACTGACAGTTTGTGGGGGTTTTGTTTGGTTTGTTTTGTAGAGTATCACTCAACTTGGGTCTGATATTTTCTCATGAGTTGATTCAGGTTTATTCACTTTTGTCTGAGGTACTAAAGAAATAAGGCTAGGTTCTTCTCAGTGCTTCCTATCAGTGATGCCAGATGATTCCATCACTGGTAGTATTATCTTTCATCTCTTACTTAATTCAGGTGGTATCTGCCAGGTTCTCCACTACTATTTTCTCTTTGCAACTAATAAGTATATCATGGAGGAGATAATCACAATCTGTAAAAGTATCCTGTTTCTCCTCAAATTTTCTCGAAGTTTTAGCATCCTTTGATGTTTCCTGGTTGAAACAATTATGATCATTCCTGAGAATGTCTTTATATCATTTCTACCTCATTTATTATAGCTTTCTGTCATATAGCACTTTACTTTCTACCCTATTTACCCATTCATTCACTCATTCATTTACATACTGGTTTAATAACATTATAAACATATTATTATTAATCAGTTTTTTTTCATTCCTAAAGAGATTTACCATGTCCAGACATGCCTGAACTTTATGTCAAAACCAGAGGTGGCTCATTGCTCAGTGTCAAGCATCTTTGACAGATGCAGCCTTATCCATCTGTGAAAGCTTTCTCCTTCTGTACTTCTACTTCTCCTTCAGTATTCACGATGTTCCAAAAACCCAACTGTGAGTATCGTATATAGTCATTTCCCCTCAAAATGCCAGAAGATAAAAAGGCAAAGTTAGAATAGCTTTGCACATTCCTTACATTATAAGACAGTTAAATTTCTAAACATAGTCTAGCCACTGTTGTGGCATAGTCAGGCAGAAATTGTCACTATTCTCTTTATCAATTTGGCCAACATTTTAGCTACTAGTTTTGAGTTGATAATTAATTATACTTGCAAGACACAAAGTGTTATCTTTAGAAAAGGGCCAGAATGAATACAGATAAGTGGGGAAAAGTAAACTGATTGTGAAACACATATTCAAAGGAGGTAGACAGTTTAGAATTCAGACTATATGGTCATAAATCACGGAAAGAAAAAATATTCTAATGGGAGATTATTACATTTAAATTTCTATCAGTTGGGGATTTCTTTGTTTATTTCGGCATTTGATAGACTTAGTTAGACTGACAACTCAATGACTGCTGTATGTAATTAAAATATGTGTATTTGAAACCCCACACACACTCACACACACAACACAACACACAAATGAAACAGCAAAATAATGACCAGAACTCATTATCAACATTTTTTAATATTCTTCCTATAAAATTGGTTTATTGACCATATCTGCACAAGCACATATTTGTATCATTTTACATGAATGAAATACAATGTTATTGCCTCAAACATACTTGGTACTCAATAAGTGGTAGATAAACTTCTGAAAAGCTTGGATTTGCATATCAATTAATTTAAACATACATTACCATATATAACAATATAATCCAACTGGATAAATGTATCAACATTAATTTACTTAGAATTATGATTTTAGGTAAACAGGTTACTTACAATTTTAAAAGTACAACTAAGGCTGTAATGATTACCCTTGAGTTTACATACATCTTTGAACACTTCCTATTACATATTTAGGTAAATTTCTAAAAATAAAATTGTTAGTCAAAATGTGCTAATTTCCACCTAATATATTTTCCACTGTCTTCTGGAAAGACTATAACATACCAGGAGTTCCCAATTCTCCACACTTGGTTAACAAATGTACCTGTTAATCTGATAGGTGAAAAAAGACAATTGTTGATTTATTGCATTATGTGTGTGTCTATGTGTGTTCACACACATTTAAATTTCATTATATATTTATAATTATTTCATATATATATTTAATTATTTAATTATAAAGATTGGTAGAGTTGAGCATATTATTATATGCTCTTGGCCATTCACAATGCTTTTCTCTTATGAATTGTTCATTTATGTGCTTCCCAATTTTGTACTAGGATGCTTGTCTTTTTCTAACTGATTTGAGTGAGGCTTTGATAGAATATTAACACTAAATTTGTCACATAAATTTTAAGCAAATATGCATATGTATTTTTATTTAACTGCAAAGAAATAGCCCAATCTTAAGTTACAAGGTTTTAGTGATTGTTTTTCTCTCCTCTAAGCCCTCCATGCAGATAACATGAGAAAACAAGAGTAAACTTAGAAAACACAGTTTAATTGGGTTAAATATTGTATCCATTGCCTATGTATATTGTTGACTCAAGTTTTTATAAACTAGATTAAATATTAGCCTTGAAATATAGGAATCTTATTTTGAGATGTTGAAAAATTTACACCTGCTCAGATAAAATCAAAATAGACTGAAGTCATTGCATAAGGAGACTGGATACCATGAAGGAAGCTTAGAGACAACATTTCAATTCAAACTATGCTAAAGGAGAAAAGAAAGCAGGCAAGATTTTGGTCACTAATTCCCTGGTGCCATTACAGATGAAATGTGGCAGAAATACATTCAATTTTGAAATTTAATTTATTGGTTATAAATGGAAAGGGGTTCATATCACTAATTCCTTATACAGTGCTGGTTTCACATTGTTTAGTTTATGATGGCATGTAGCACTGATTTATATGACTCTCTTGTGAAGAAAATACAACAAAGGAGCTAAAATAATTTTAATGAAAATAAAATGGAGATATAATTCTCATATATTTTTACCATGTGTCTGAGTTAATCTGATCATTGTTCAGGTTCTTGTTTAACCAATGCTCTAGTTCAGGGATTGGTAAACTCAAGCCCACAGTCTGCTGTTGGAAACAAACTTTTGCTGGAATACAGCAACACTTACTCAATTACACATTATGTTTGGCTGCTTTCATACTACAACAGTAGAGTGGAGTAATTGCAACAGCCTGAAAAACTAACATGGTTATTTGGCCCTTTACAGAAAAGATTTGCCAACCCTTGGTCTACTATAATAGAGACTGAGGTGATAATTCCAAGTAATTAAAACTTGAATATTAAAATATGGAAGTATAGGAAGACTGGAAAAGTAGAGTCCTCATATTTAGTTTGAATTTTCTCATGTCAGACTGACATACAATGGAGGCAACTCTATTTTGATTTTTTGAGTTCAAGCATAGTAATAAGGCCAGAGTTCCTGCTAGGCAGGTCCCTGAATTAATGGTCCTCAGTCATGGTTTCTTTTTGCTTTTTCCTTCTATACATCATGACCACAGAGACCACTGTTACCACTGTCCTTACACATGGGAAGTAACTCCATTGGTCCTCCATTTCTATGTTCTTCTGCCTCTTAAATCTAATGGCAGAATGGATACACAGATAGACAGGCAGACAGATAGATGATAGACAAACAGGTAAAATGGATGACAGATTATTGATAGGTAGATATATACAGATTGATTATGGAAAATAAATTGGCAGGTAGATAGATAGATGAAAGTAGAATTGGGCTGAATTTGAGAATCATTAACATAAGACCTAACAATATCAATCAGAGTGTTTCTCAAAACAGCATTTGTTTCCACAAAACCATATTTATCTTACATGTCCATTGGAATGCTAGTTCTAAATTTCTCACAAGATCATTGAAGAACAATAGTATGTTTTGTGATGGTGTGCATGGCAAAAACTGCAATAGCGTTCCTTTTCTGCATGGTTGTCATGGGGTTTGACCCGTTGGAGTCATGCCAAAGTGAAAAAAAATGCCATTCGTATCAAATTTTATCTTTCCCAAATTCAGAAGTTATAAAATGCCTATGCCCCACTTATCTTCAATAAAAAGATGGTATTTCAAGTGCTAGATCAATTCTGTGTTAAGAGAACTCACATCAAATGTTTACAATACAGGACAACTCACAAAACATTCCATATTTCTATGCTTTGACCATAATGGTAGTGTTATCAATTAATTAAATGAAATTATTTTATCATCAATTCACCCCAATCTTTTTACCCTGCTTTTTCTCATTAACACTCTTGCAACTATAAGTCATCCATACACTCTCTAACTTATTTTTTCACTATACATACCATGAAAGCAAAACCAGACATTTAAAATGTGGAATGATTATTTTTTATATGACTTTGCGTGTAAGATAAGAATGTTAAAAAAACTGAATTCCCTGTCAAAGGAGCTCATTTTTTTAAAAGATTTTATTTATTTATTTATTTGACAGAGAGAGACACAGTGAAAGAGGGAACACAAGCAGGGGGAGTGGGAGAGGGAGAAGCAGGCTTCCCACGGAGCAGGGAACCCAATGCGGGGCTTGATCCCAGGACCCAGGCATCATGACCTGAGCCGAAGGCAGACGCTTGACGAACTGAGCCACCCAGGCGCCCCTCAAAGGAGCTCATTTTATCAAAACCATGAAACAGAAACAGGAAAACATAAGACAAACTGTTTAATTAAGAGTTCTTCAGAACTACCCTTTGTTAAAATATCAAATCCTGCTTTGCTAGCCAAAATTTTTGTTCCTACTATTTTCTACAACTATCCAAAGAAGGAAATGGTTTTCTCATTGAAAAAAATGTGCAATATTGTTTTTATTATCTTTAAAGTACTAGGGATAAAAAAGTCACACCAGAATTCTACATTCAGTAACAACATTCCTCAATAAAGAAGGCTAAATTTTAAAAAAATGCTAAATAAAGCTACTGTCAGTTAAAAGAAAACTGTCATATAACAGAAAACTGAGAAAAATTGCCACCAGTAGTTCTGGTGCTAAAGAAAATTCTATAGGAAGATATATAATAATAACAGAAGGAAACCTGGATCTTCAGGATAGAAAAGCACTGAAACTGGTTTATATTTAAGAAATAGGATTTTTTTCTCTTATGTTAGGAAAATATACCTATTTAGAACAATTATATCACTGGCTGTAGGGTTTATTGCAAATGTAGATACATGACAAATCTAGCATAAAAGGGGACAGGAACTAGGGAAATGGACATATATGGTTGTAAGATTCTTATGTTTATGTGAAGTGATAATATTTAGTCTTAAAATATTGAAAACAACTAAATATGTATATTTTAATCACTAGAATGTCCACTAAAATACGCAAAGAGATAGAGCTAAAAAGGTAAAAGAAGATGGAATTCTGAAAAAAAAAATGCAATCAAAGAAGGCACAGAAGAAGGAATAGAAGAACAAAAAACAGAAGAGAAACAAGGGAGGGGAGTTCACACTTAAAAATAAATGATAAAAATGGTTGACTTAAATCTACCATTTCAAAAATTATACTGAATGTAAATTGGAATAAATAACCCATCTGTTAAAGCTTAAAACATATACCCACTATATGCTGTCTAAAATGACAAAACTTTACATTTAAAGATACAGGTTGGGAAAAAAAGATGAAAAGATATACCATGCAAACAGTAAGCATATGAAGACTAGAGTGGCTTTATTAATTTCAGATAAAGTAAACTTCAAGACTATGTTACCAGAGATAGAGACATTTTATAAGAGGGTCAAATTATAAGGAATACATTAATAATTATGGATGTTTGTGAATAATAACGGTTTCAAATTACGTGAAGTGAAACTGATAGAAATAAAAGGAGTTATAGACAAATCCATAATCATAGTTGATGATTTTAAATTCAACTCCTTTGGTAATTTATAGAATAAGACAAAGTATCAACATAGAAGAATGCAAAAATACTACCAAACCTCTCCTAATGGATATTTATAAAACACTATAGCCAATGACTTTAGAACATATGTACTTGTTCAAATTTTCCATGGTATGTTCACCAAGATAAACCACATATTAGGCCAAAAACCAAGTCTCAAAAACTTTAAAATCATTCAACTGATAAAGAATATGTTCAATAACCATAATAAAAATTACAAATCCATAAAATAAAATACCTTTAAAGAAAAAGAAATGGTGAAGGACATATATATTTGTGTAGCTAATGAGATTTGTATAGCTAATGAAACTCTATGATTTTTCACTGTTTTAAAGTTTCATCCTCACATGAAAGAATAAGTCTGCAAAGAACTAAAATGCCAATTCCTGAATAATGGTTCCATAACTCGGGAAAAGCTTTGGCAGAAATAAATATTTACTGTCATTAAAGTAAGGCATCTTACCTAAAGCTAAGAAAACTCCAGTTATTAAAATATCATTGAATAAAATACTTCAAATTTGGGGAAAAAAAAAAACAATGTTAGAGCAAAGGCAATAATTTTGACTGAGAGCCACAATTCAAAACTATTGAGAATCAATAAGATGGTGACTCAGGAGGTTCCTGAGTTTATCTCCTCCCTCAGACAGACTGAATGTATAGCTACAGATTGAACAATTTCCTCTGAAAGAGGTAAGAAAATAGCTGAGCTTCTAATTGGCAATCATCTAGGAGCTGGCTGCAATCTTCTACAGAAACCAAGGATGCAGGTGGATACTTCTCACACCTTTTCCCTTTATCCTACTCCAATAATAAAACCAAATTTACCATTATTTCCCACTTTTGCAACATTCACCTGAGTGACACGCCCTAAGATCACCTGGCTTTAACATCCCAGAGGGCTTGCATTTACAAATTCCACAGGACTGTAGAAAACAAAGTAGTTCTTAATGGGTTCAGGAGCATACTTCCATGGTTATACACCTAAGCCACAGAAGAAGCAGGCAAAAAAATCCAAATCATTTGTGGAACATAAGGAGTAGCATGGGGGACATTAGGAGAAGGAAGGGAAAAAGGAAGGGGGGAAATCGGAGGGGGAGATGAACCATGAAAGACTGTGGACTCCGAGAAACAAACTGAGGGTTTTAGAGGAGAGGGGGTGGGGATGGGTTAGCCCAGTGATGGGTATTAAGGAGGGCACGTATCGCATGGAGCACTGGGTGTTACACAAAAACAATGAATCGTGGATCACTACATCAAAAACTAATGATATATTGTATGGTGACTAACATAACGAAATAAAATTTAAAAAAGTCCAAATCATGAAAAGATTTGGGGGGCGCCTAGGTGGCTCAGTCGTTAGGCGTCTGCCTTCAGCTCAGGTCATGATCCCAGGGTCCTGGGATTGAGCCCCGCATTGGGCTCTCTGCTTGGCAGAAAGCCTGCTTCTCCCTCTCCCACTCCCCCTGCTTGTGTTCCCTGTCTCACTGTGTCTCTCTCTGTCAAACAAATAAATAAAATCTTTAAAAAAAAAAAAAAAATTTGGCAGCAATACATATTTTTATTTATTTATGAACACACACACAGGTTCCCCCTGGAAGGGGTTTACCTATTAAGTTTCACACCTGCTGCCTAAGGGGCAAGCTTCTAATCAGCCTGCATCTAGGTGCAGACTGATCCTCCCCTTTGGGACACTTATGGGTCTTGCCACACCCTCAATTAATGAGAGCCACAATGGTACAAAGAAGGCGTGGACAATCATGAAGGTTTGAAAGACAACTAGGAACTCAGGATGAGTTGATCAGTGTGGTTCATCTCCTATAAGAGACCATTCTGTCTAATTAATAAATCTAATTAGTCTTAAAAAATCTTAATAAAATGGAGATAAGTGATTTACCTGATCAAAATATGATCAAAATAATGATCACAGATACGTTCACCAAGGTCAGGAAAGCAATGCATGAACAAAGTAAGAATTTCAACAGAGATAGAACGTTTTTAAAAATATTTTATTTTTAAGTAATCTCTACACCCAACATGAGGCTCAAACCTACAACCCTGAGATCAAGAGTCACATATTCTCCTGACTGAGCCAGTGAGGTGCCCCTATAGTATTTTTTTTTCTAAATACCAAGCAAATGAATGGATAAAGGAGATGTGGCATATATATACAAAAGAATGTTACTCAGTTGTAAAAAAAGAATGAAATCTTGTCATTTGCAGCAACACAGATACACCTAGAGGCTATTATGGTAAATAAATGAAAGGAAGAAAAATACCATAGGATTTCACTTATAGGTGTGATCTAAAAACCAAAAGAACACACACACAACAGAAAAAGTCTCATAAATACAGAAAATAAACTGATGATTGCCAGAGGGAAGGGTACAGGAAGGAACAAAGTAGGTGAAGGAGATTAAGAGGTACAAACTTCTAGTTATAAAATAAATCACTAATGAAAGTAGAGCATAGGGAATGTATAGGCAATAACATTGCAATAATTTTGTATGGTGACAGATGGTAACTACACTTACTGTGGTGAGCACTGCATAATGTACGGAATTGTCAAATCACTCTGTTGTACACCTAAAATGAATGTAACACTGTATGTTAACTAAAGTCCAATAAAAAAGTGTAAAAAAAAGTAGCAAACATGAACCACAAAGGTAAAGAATACAATAACTGAACCAAAAACTTCTATAGAGGGATCCAATAGTAGACTAAAACAAGTGACTCTGGATTAGCAAAATTGAGGAAAGGGTAATTTATTCAGGCAGATTAGCTAAAAGAAAAATAAATGAAAAAATGAAGACAGCTTAAGGGACTTAGGAAACACCATCAATTTGACTAATATACACTATATTATAGAGGTCCCAGAAGAAGAAAACAGAGAAAAAGGGATCAGAAGACTTATTTGAAAAAATAATGGTTGAAAACTTCCTTAAATGGGGAAAGAAATAGAAAACCAGATCCACAAATCCCAGACAATAACATAAAAGAAACCGGGGCGCCTGGGTGGCTCAGTTGGTTAAGCGACTGCCTTCGGCTCAGGTCAAGATCCTGGAGTCCCTGGATCGAGTCCCGCATCGGGCTCCCTGCTCGGCAGGGAGCCTGCTTCTCCCTCTGACCCTCCCCCCTCTCATGTGCTCTCTCTCTCTCTCATTCTGTCTCAAATAAATAAATAAAATCTTTAAAAAAAAAAAATAACATAAAAGAAACCTAAAAAGATTCACATGAAGACATAATTACATTGTCAAAGACAAGGAAGAAAATCTTAAAAGCAGCAAGAGAAAGCAACTTGTTACATACAAGGCAACCCCCATGAAACTATCAATAAATCTTTCAGCAGAAACCTTGCTGGCCAGAAGGGAGTATGAGGATATATTCAAACTGCTAAAAGAAAAAAACAAAACAGGGGCACCTGGGTGGCTCAGTCGTTAAGCGTCTGCCTTCGGCTCAGGTCATGGTCCCACGGTCCTGGGATCGAGCCCCGCATTGGGCTCCCTGCTCCGCGGGAAGCCTGCTGCTTCTCCCTCTCCCACTCCCCCTGCTTGTGTTCCCTCTCTTGCTGTCTCTCTCTCTGTCCAAAAAATAAGTAAAAATCTTAAGAAAATAAAAAATTTAAAAAAAGAGAAAAACAAAACAATAAAAACTACCAACCAAGAATATTCTACCCAGCAAAGTGGTTCCTCAGAATTAAAAGAGATACAGAGTTTTCCAGGCAAACAAAAGATCAAAAAGTTCATCACTACCAGACAAGCCCTACAATAAATGTTAAAGGGTGTTCTTCAAGCAGAACTGAAGGGATGTTAATTAATAATAAGAAACTGTATTAAAGTATAAAAATTAATAGTAAAGTTAAATATAGAGATAAATTCAGAATAGTCTAAAGTTGTAATAATAATGAGTAAACCACTTATAACTAGAATAAAGAGGGATGCCTGGGTGGTTCAGTCAGTTAAGCATCTGCCTTTGGCTCAGGTCATGATCCCAGGGTCCTGGAATTGAGCCCCACATTGGGCTCCCTGCTCAGCAGGGAGTCTGCTTCTCCCTCTGCCTGCTCTGCCTGCCACTCCCCCTGCTTGTGCTCTCTCTCTTTCTGACAAATAAATAAATAAAATCTTTAAAAATAAAAAGGATTAGGGGCGCCTGGGTGGCTCAGTCGTTAAGCGTCTGCCTTCGGCTCAGGTCATGATCCTACGGTCCTGGGATCGAGCCCCGCATCAGGCTCCTTGCTCACTGGGAAGCCTGCTTCTCCCTCTCCCACTCCCCCTGCTTGTGTTCCTGCTCTCGCTGTCTCTCTCTCTGTCAAATAAATAAAATCTTTAAAAAAAAAAAGATTAAAATAAAAAAATTAAATAACTATAGTAACAATTTATTGTGGATACACAATGTAAAAAAGATGTAAACAGTTACCTCAAAAATATAATAAGTTGTGTTAGGGCATATTTGTATACATTTGACGTTATTATCAGCTTAAAATAGACTGTTATACATGAAAGATGTTTTCTTTAAGCCTCAAAGTATAAGCCTATACTAGAAACACAAAAGATAAAAACAAAGGCATCAAAGCATACTACTATAAAAAATTATTAAATCATAAAGGAATAGATTAAGAAAGGAAAAACAAACCAAAGGCATTACAAAACAATTTAGAAAACAATTAAAATAGCAACAGTAAGTCCAAACCTTAATTAACAGTAAGTCCAAATCAGTAATTACTTTAAATGTAAATGGACCAAGGTCTCCAATCAATAGACAAAGTGGCTAGACAGATTATTTTTAATTGATAATTAAATAAACAAACAATACCCAACTATATATTGCCTATAAGACCCAATTATATATTACCTACAAGAGACTCAAGTAAACATTAAGGACATACATAGAAATAAAGTGAAGGGATGGAAAGAGATATTCCATGCAAATAGAAACCAAAATAATGCAGGGGTAGCAATACTTATATCAGAAAAAAATAGACTTTAAGCCAAAGACTGTAAGAAGAGACATAAAAGTCATTCTACAATGATAATGGGATCAATTAAGAGGATATGACAACTGTCAATATTTATACACCCAACATTAACACCTAAATACATAAAGCAAATATTGTCAGATTGAAAAGGAGGAATATATGACAATACAATATTAACAGGGAACTTCAATAATCTATTTTCAACAAGAGATAGATCATCCAGATGCAAAATCAATAAGGAAACACTGAATTTAAACTACTTATTGGACCATATGTACTTAAGACATATACATAAGATTCTAACTAAAAGCAGCAAAATACAAATTGTTCTCAAGTGAACATGGAACATTTTCTAGGACAGATATCAGACTACAAAATAAGTCTTAATATATTTAAGAAGATTGTTTGTAGCAGCAATGTCCACAATAGCCAAAATATAGAAAGAGCCCAGATGTCCATCAACAGATGAATAGATAAAGAAGTGGTATGTATATACCATGGAATATTATTCAGCCATCAAAAAGAATGAAATCTTGCCATTTGCAAAGGTGTGGATGGAACTAGAAAGTATTATGCTAAGTGAAATAAGTCAGAGAAAGAAAAAATCATATGATTTCACTCATGTGGAATTTAAGAAACAAAACAGATGAACATAGGAAAAATAAAATATGAAGGAAAAAATAAAATAAGATGAAAACAGAGGAGGTCAAACCATGAGACTACCCATAGGAAACAAACTGAGGGTTGCTTGAGGGGACGTGAGGGGGATAGGGTAATTGGGTGATGGGCACTAACAAGGGCACTTAAACTAATAAGCTCAGGGTGTTATATGCAACTGATGAATCACTAAATTTTACCTCTGAAATAATATAGTATATGTTAATTAAATTGAATTCAAATTGAAAAAAAAATTAAAGTAAAAAGAAGATTGAAACCATATTAAACAGCTTTTCTCCACAATGGTATGAAATGAGAATCAATTACAAGGAAACTGAAAAATACACAAATATATAGAGATTAAACAGTATGTTCCAGAAAAATCAGTATCTCAAAGAAAAAATCAAAAACAACATATAAAAACTTAAATATGCAGCAAAATCAGTTTTAAGAGGGCAGTTTATTGTGATAAACACCTACATTAAGAAAAAAAAGATCTCAAATAAGCAAACTTCACACCTCAAGCAACAAGAAAAAGAACTAAGCCAAAAGTTAGCAAAAGGAAAGAAATAACAAAGATTAGAGCAGAAATCAATAGAGACTACAAAAACAATAGAAAATCTCAATGAAACTAAGATATAGTTTTTGTGAAAAGATAACCAAATAACCAAAATAGAAAAACAAACAAAAAACCTTTAGCTAGACTTACCAAGAAAAAAAAGAAAAGACTCAAAATTATAAATGAAAGAGGAGACATAATGGCTAATAAACAGAAATAAAAATAATCATAAGAGACTACTTTAACAGGGCGCCTGGGTGGCTCAGTTGGTTAAGCGACTGCCTTCGGCTCAGGTCATGATCCTGGAGTCCCGGGATCGAGTCCCGCATCGGGCTCCCTGCTCAGCGGGGAGTCTGCTTCTCCTTCTGACCCTCCCCCCTCTCATGCTCTCTGTCTCTCATTCTCTCTCTCAAATAAATAAATAAAATCTTTAAAAAAAAAAATAGTAAAAAAAAAGAGACTACTTTAACAATGTATACCAACAAACTGGATAATCCATTAGAAATGGACGAATTCCTAAAAACATAATACCTATGAAGACTGAATCATGAAGAAATAGAAAATCTGAACAGATTAACTACCAGTAAGGAGGCTGAATCAGTAATCAAAAATTTCCCAACAAAGAAAAGTCCAGGACCAGATGGTTTCATTAGTAAAATTCTAACAGATATTTAAGTAAGAAGTAATCAATGCTTCTTAAAATATTCCCAAAAAATAGAAGATAAGGGAACACTCCCAAACTCATTTTATGAAGCCAGCATTACCCTAATACCAAAACCAGACAAGGACACACATGAAAAGAAAATTACAGGCTGATATCCCTGAGCAACACAGATGTAAAAATTCTCAACAAAATACTAGCAAACCAATTCAACAATACATTAAAATGATCTTAAGACCGTAGATCATAGACCATCAAATGGGATTTATTCCAGAGATGCAAGGTAGTTCAGCGTCTGCAAATCAATAAATATGAAATACACCACATAAACAAAATGAAGAATAAAAATCATAGAATCATTATTTAAATAATTTTTAAAAATCAACATCTGTTCATGACAAAATCTCTCAACAAGGTGATTTTAGAGGAAATATATCTCAACATAATAAAAGCCATGTATGACACACCCACAACTAACATCATACTCAAAAGTAAAAAAAGCAGAAAGCTTTTCCTCTAAGATCAGGAACAAAACAAAGGATGCCCACTCTTGCCACTTTTATTCAACACTACTGGAAGTCCCAAACAATGCAATTAGGCAAGAAAAAGAAATAAAAGGAATCCAGATCAGAAAGAAAAAAAATAAAACTGTCACTATTTGCAGATGACATGTTATATATAGAAAACTCCAAAGACTCCCAACAAAGAACCGTTAGACGTAATAAACAATTTCAGTAAAGTTACAGGACACAAAAATCAATACATAAAAATCACTTCTGTTTCGATACACTGACAATAAACTTTTGAAAAGAGAAATTAAGATAATATAATATAATAGCATCAAAAATAATAAAATACTTAGGAATAAATTTAAGCAAGGAGGTGGAAGATCTGTTCACTGAAACCTACAAGACATTAGTGAAAGAAATTAATGAAAGAAATATTCTGTCTTTATGGATTGGAAGAATTAATAGTTAAAATGGTCATACTAGGGGCACCTGGGTGGCTCAGTCATTAAGCGTCTGCCTTCGGCTCAGGTCATGATCCTAGGGTCCTGGGATCAAGCCCCGCATCGGGCTCCCTGCTCAGCAGGAGGCCTGCTTCTCCCTCTCCCACTCCCCCTGCTTGTGTTGCCTCTCTCGCTGTCTCTCTCTCTCTGTCAAATAAATAAATAAAATCTTTTTTAAAAAAATGGTCATACTACAAGCAATCCACAGTTTAAATTAAATCTCTATAAAAATTCCAATGGAATTTTTTTAAAAAGTAGGAAAAATTTCTGAAATTTTTATGAGACCAGAAGAGACCCTGGTCAGTCAAAGCCATCTTGAGAAAGAAGAACAAAGCCAGAGGTAAGACAGTTCCTGATTTCAAACTATATTACAAAGATATAGTAATCAAAACAGTATAGTATAAAAACAGATACATAGATCAATAGAACAACATAGAGAGACCAGACATAAATCCATTCAGCTTTGGTCAATTAATTTTCAACAAAGAAGCCAAGAATACACAAGAAGGAAAGAATAGTATCTTCAGTAAATGTACTGAAATCCTGGACAGCCACATATAAGAAAATAAAATGAAATAAAACTAGACCCCTATTGTACACAATACACACAAATAATTAACTCAAGATGGATTAACAACTTGAATATAAGACCTGAAATCATAAAACTCCATAGGGACAGGTCCTTGACATTGGTCTTGGCAATAATTTTTTGGATTTCACCTGAGGCTACATCAAACTAAATAGCTCCTGCTCAGCAAAGGAAGTCATCAACAAAATGAAAAGGCAACCTATATAATGGGAGAAAATATTTGCAAACCACATATCTGATAAGGGGTTAATAGCCAAAATACACAAGGAACTCATAGAACTCAATAACAAAACAAACAACCCAATTTAAAAATGGGCAAGGACCTATGTCTTCCAAAGACATACAAATGTTCAACAGGCACATATAAAGGTGTTCAACATCACTAATCATGAGGGAAATGCAAATCAAAACCACAATGTGATATTACCTGTCACCTCCTAGGAGTTCTATTATTAATAAGACACCAGTGGCACTTGGGTGACTCAGTTGATTAAGCTTCTGACTCTTGGTTTCGGCTCAGGTCATGATCTCATGGGTTATGAGATAGAGCCCCAAGTCAGGCTCTGCACTCAGCAAGGAGTCTGCTTGAAGATTCTCACCCTCTACCCCTCTCCCCACTGTCACAGGTGTGCACGCTTCCTCTTTCTCTCTATCTTTCTAAAGTAAATAAATTTTTAAATTAAAAAAAACAAGACATGAGATAAATGCTGGTGACAATGAAGAGAATAGGGCCTTGTACACTATTAGTGGGAATATAAATTGGTACACCCACTTGGAAAACAGTATGCAAATTTCTCAAGAAATTAAAATGGAACTACTACATCAACCAGCAATCCCACTTTTGGGTATACATACAAAGGAAATAAAATTATCTTGAAGAGGTAGCTGTACTCCCATTTTCACAGCAGCATTATTCATAGTAGCCAATATATGGAAACAACTTATGTGTCCATTAACAAATGAGTCAATAAGGAAAAATGGTGTGTATATATAAGATAGATAAATATAGATTAAATGGATTAAATTATAATTATATGTAATTTATAATACATAATTATGATTATGTAATATTTTATTATAATATAATGGACTGTCATTAACCCTTAAAAACAAAGAAATCTTCTCTTCTGTGACAACATGGATGAACCTGGAGGTCATTATGCTAAGTGAAATAAGCCAGCTAGAAAGACAAATCAAATACTGCATGGAATCACTTACATGAGAAATCTTTTTACAAAAAAAAAGTCAACCTCATAAGCAAAGTAGAAAAGCAGTTTCCAGGGGCTTGGGGATGTTGTAAATAGGGAGAGGTTGGGAAAGGGTATGAAGTTTCAATTATAAGATGAAGGACATCTGAGGATCTAATACAAAATATGGTGACTATAATTCGTAACATTGCATTTGTTAAGAGAGTAGAATTTAAATATTCTCACCAAAAAAAGAAAAGCAAATATGTGAGGTGATAGATGTTTTAATTAACCTGATGGGGAAAATCCTTTCACATTGTGTGTATGTATATATACTATATATATACACGTGTATATATACACATGTTAATTAAAACATCTATATACACATATACACATATGTGTATATGTTTGTGTTATATAACATACATATATACGTGTGTATTATATAAATCAAATCATCTCTATCACTTTATAGATCTTACAATTTCATATCGTACTTTAAAGATCTTACAATTATATATGTTAGTTATATCTCAATAAAACTGACAAAAATTTAGGAAGATTTTTTAAGCAACAGCAACTGACACAACTAAGCCCTTATATTTCCATAGGCAACAAAGAGAGCATTTCCCTTGCATCACAACAAACCTGAAGACAGACACAAAGTGGTATCAGTGCTGGCCCTCTCCCTTCCCTGCATAGATTCAAGAGTTAGCCAAGTACCAATGCTAAAATAGAATTATACAACATGCACATGGAACATACTTAGAAGGGAGGCCCAAAGAATAATCCTGTTCTCATGTAGCAAATTCAGACATGTTTAATGGGTTTTATCCACTATTTTTAAATACAGACATCCCTGACTTATGATGGTTTGACGTACAATTTTTTGACTTTATGTTGCTTAAAAGCGGTACATACTCAGTAGAACTGAATTTAAAATATTGAATTGTAATCTTTTCCAGGGCTAGTGACATACAGTATGATACTCTCTTGTGATTCTAGGCAGAGGGAGCAAGTAGCAGCTCCTAGTCATCCAGAGGATCATTAGGGTAAAAAATTGATAAACTTATAACCACTCTATACCTATATAACCATCCTGTTTTTCACTTTCAGTAATCAACAAATTACATGAGTCAACATTTTATTATAAAATAGGCTTTGTGTTAGATGATTTTGACCAATTGAGGCTAATGTAAATGTTCTGAGCATGTTTAAGATAGGGTAGGCTAAGCTATGATGGTATGTTGGTATGTTGGGTGTATTAAATGCATTTTCAACTTATAACACTTTCAAATTATGATAGGTTTATCAGTACATAACCCCACTGCATGTTGAGAAAGATCTGTAAACCATTTTATTCTCAGAGTTAATATCTACATGTCTATGTCTCAGAAAAAAAAAATAATCACTAAATTTTATGTTCTTCTCTTTCAACATTGTCAAACATGAGGTTCTCAAATTACTCAAATAATATCACTTGTCTCTCTGAATCACACCCTCATTCCTTTGTTATATTCTCTCTCATTATTTATGACTTCTCATTCTTTCACAAATTTGTTTATTTCTGAACTTTAATGAAATTCTTACTTTTAGATATTGCAGCATAAGACAATAGAAAAAAAATCCCTGTCAAGTAGGAGCTCATTTTATATATATGTGTGTGTGTGTGTGTGTGTGTATACACATAAATATATATATGGGGGGAGACAGAACACCAGGCATAAAATGAATCAAAATTGGTGTGTGCATTGATAAGGATATAAACACAACACTTAAGTGTTGGAAGTAGGGAGCCAAAGCAAATAGGATTCAATGAACGCAGCTATTTACATTAAGGCATATTGACCAATACTGAGACACTTCAGATCTGGGTGCCATTCAACAACTGTCTCATCTCAAATTTACCATTTTATTAATGGATCCATTCAGATGCTCTCTCCAAACCAGCACTTTCTCCACTAATGGAAGGGAGGTATGGGTGTGGGTGTCCAGGTTGGACAAAATATTTCTAGACTTGGGGCTCCTGCTGGCTCAGTCAGTGCAGCACATGACTCTTGATCTCAGAGTCATGAGTTCAAGCCCCATGTTGAGCATAGAGATTACTTAGAAAAAGTATTTCTAAACCATTAGTTAGGGAATGACAATGCACAATAGTATTATGAATGATGATAATCATGAATCAATGACACAATTTAACAAGGCATTGGTTGGATCTATCACTCCTCCAAATTGAACCAATAGCAGTACTTTTCTAAAGGTACTGAAGGTAAGAAATCTAAAGGTAATGTAGTCAGAAGATATCTTAAACTTACTTGGAACAGCTGATTAAAAGCCAGAAGGAAAGCAAGGAATACAGATCCTATTTACCTATTGTTTTCATTGTCTTTCTAGAAATCAACACTTTCTGACAACTTGGTCAGCCCTTACTGAAAGGGCAGTATTCACCTCTTCACAGTCTCCACAAAGGTGATTGTTCTTCTCTTCTGGACTTTCCAACCTAAGAGTAACGAGAAAGGCTCATGTACAGTTTCTTCTTTTCCTTATTGTTTCTTCTGGACTACCATTTAAAACACATATATATCATTCCCATTCATCATTAGTCAGTAGACTTCTCTTCAGGACTCCTTGAATCTTAATACTAAACAAATGAACTGGATCACATAAATGGTTATAACTAACATACTCTTTTGGGAAATACCCATCATACTTAGCATGGTAGAATCACATATAGATACACAAAGAATAATTTTTAAAAGTTAGAAAATTCAAAGACAGCAATATTAATACAATATGATAGGGACACTGAATGGTCTCACTGAAATCAGTCATATAGGCTATACTATATTGTTCCTTTCCATGATTGCATGCCATCAGTGACTATATTGTACAACTTAATGTGTTATTAAATTGACCCGTCCACAGTCTCTCCCCAAGAACAATTCTTCTCTTTCAAGGTCATTTTATTTTATTTTTTCCAAGGTAATTTTAAAAGTAGAGAAGTGTAGAATACATAGAAAATAAATGTATTCTAGGGACAGATTACACATAAAAAGATAAATACTATAAAACATGTTAATTCTATCCAGAGGGAAAAATCTACCATCCATAAGGCTTCCTATCTGGATTATTTTTGTATGAAGGAACACCGTAGAAAAAAAGGACACCAGTGGTACATGCCATATAAGCAGGAAAGAAAACAAGGGCCGCATTCTACTCCTCCACAATTATCAATGGGAATTTTTAACTCAACCCATAATGTTCAACATAAAAAGTCTAATCCAGCAGATACTCAATTTCCCTATACTATAATCTACATTTGCAATTTCCAACACAGCAGAGTCTAAAGAATCTATGATTTCCTCAGTCATGGCCAAAACATTCCCAGAAAATATCTTCAAGGAGCTGCCTCATATTGGGTCTCTATAAATTTTAATTTCTTAGCCCTTTAAGTGAATAATTCATCAAAATCTTACTCATCCACACACTAAACAAGATGTTAGTGAACACAATTATAAAATTACATTACATCTGCTACATACTAGGCTCTGTAAGGTAATGGAAAGTTAAATATGAATAGGAAAACATCCCTGTCAAAAGGAGCTCATTATTTCTAGTCTGTTAAGACACATAAATAAAACAAAATTTGGTAACTGAAATGTTAGAGGCATAAGAATGATATAAATTAAATGGTGATAATTCAGACTGGTTGGATAAAAAATTTCTAGACTCATTCTTAAAACATTAGGGAATGAAAATGTATAATAAATTTATGGAACTATTCCAGATTCAATTTAAAAAGATCACCTTCCACATTCTTATCTTCTCCTTGACCGTAGAGATGTTATTTACATTTATTATCCTACAGAACTAGTATTTAAAATGTACCTTCAGCACACTTTGACCTTGTTCTTATAGTTCTTTCCTTCAAAATTCTGCCTTCTGTACATTTTGTCTTGCTTCACTCACTTGATTTGTAACACCATTCTTTCTTCATGCCTTTTTCACTTGTTCATGATTAGGCTGTTAATTTTTCTTTCACTTGGCTCCTCACCTGTTCCTTTCTTCAACAGTCTTTGCTCAACATCTCACAAAAACAAGATCTCTGGAACTAGCAAGCAATTTTACCTTAATGAAATATTCTACTGTGTTCAATAGATGTAGGAGCCGATCAACACAATGCAAGTGGGAACTCAATGGATAAAGTCACACAAAGATTATTATTGGAAGACTGAGTAGTTGTAATGAAGACAACCAGCTCTATCCCATATGCATATAATGTGCAATACTGAAAAGGATCTCAAATTGTACAACTGAGATGTATCTTCATTTTATTATGATTCATGCAAGCAACTCACAAGACATCAGCATCTGTCTGTGCCAGGTTGACACTGGTAACAATATTACAGAGCAAATTGTGGACTCAAGAGGGCTCCTTCGATTAAAAGCACTACCTACCCTCCCCACCACACAGCACTTTTACTTAAAATCAATGACATTCTCTTTATTTCCAAAATTAACTGTGCCTTCCAATGTCATGTGAAAGCCAATTGCTAACCCATTATTATTATTTTTTTTTTAATTCATTCACTTCCCTTCAGGAACAATGAAATCCTTTAATTTTCATTCAGTGACTCCAGCCATGCTTGACAATCTCTTTTAATGAATTCTCCTCATTTACTCAATATCTAAATTCTAGAGGTGGCACAGTCTTAAGGTGAATATATTCTTACTCCCATGTATACACCATCTCAAGATGTCAACCTTTCACATGGCCATAAGTAACAGCCTGTACCGACTCATCCAAAGTAATATCCCAGTCCCCCCCCAATCTACACCCTGTGCTTCTGAGTCCTATTTCTACATTAAAATTCAACATCTTAACCCATAGGTTTAATATGAATATGAAACTGGCAAAACAGATCAATTTCTTACCATGCATTTTGTGGAAATCAGCATTGCCTAGCATAGTAAATGGTATTACCATTTACTCAGTTGCTGAGGTCCTGATCATACTATCCTATTTGAATCTTCTTGTTTCACCCAGTACCATTCAATACTTTATCAAGTAGGACTGACAATACTTTCAAAATACATCCTAAATCCCATTACTTCTCAATACTTCATAGCATCAATCCAGTACAATACCTTTCATATGACTTTTGAAATAACCATGTACCTTGCCTTCTTACTTCAAGTCTTGCTATCTCATTAGTATTTTATTCACAGTGATCTTTATCTTACATAACTTGTTTATATAAAAATATAGAAAACATAAGAATGATAGAAGTCAAAATTTGGAAATTTTTAAAAAATGAAAGAAGTTGGCATGTTAATTATGAATAAAATACAGCCATTGAACAGGACAATAATTCTTGCCCCAAGCACTAAATGAGAACACTCTACCTTAGAAAATGTTGAATGAGAAATTATGGGAGGGACTTCTTAGGGCCTAAAATTTCTGAAAAAAAAAATGATGTATCAATTTTAGAATTTATTTTGTGGTAAAATGAAAATAAAGATAACATGACTGTTACATAATCTCATATGATGAACTATATAGAACAATATAGCAGAGAATTATTTCAAACTGTCATAACTGTAGTATTTTTAACCAATCGCATAGTTTTTCCTTGGAACTAACTTAATGTCCTATCCTATTAAACCAATTACCAGAAAAGCCACAAGCCTGGATTTTTGTGCAAATGATCTATCAAAGCAACAAAACTCAAGAGACAAGGAGAGAAAAGAAACTCCAATCTTCTCCTTAAATTTTTTTTTCTTAGTCACTTCACACTACTTCCTTTGGGAGGAAAAGGCTTCACCGTGATTGAAGAAACTTCACAGTAATTACCGGGCCTCTCTTTAAGGGGACTTCAGTGTTGTGAGGTCAGCCTTGCATTTATTCTCATTTGCATTCTTATTTCAAATTCAAGGGCTGCTACCTTGAAAGTGCCTTGCTTGATGAAAAGACCCAGCTATACTGCCCCCCTGCCTTCTTCTACAGAGTAGGGCCATATTGATTCCATTCAGATTTGAAATTTGAGAGGCTGTTTTCTTTGGGACTACTCTACTACTACTCTACTCTTCCTGTATCGAGAAGTTTTTGGCAGCACAGTTTCTATTATCATCTCAGAGAATAATTAAATAGTAACATGCTCTCCTGTTGTGATCTATTTATTTTTTTAAAACTCCCTTCACATCATCGAAACTTGTAAGGGTTTGAGGCTCAATTTATGAATCTGGTAATAAAACTGGTCTTAATCACTCAACACCAAAACAATAATCTGATACATTTGGCCTCATAAAAGAGAGGAGGATGTGTTGTAGCCAGGCAGATTTCAAAATTTCCAAGATACCCTTTTATGTTATATATGAAAGTAACAATATTTATATTAATACAATACAGACTTCTCTTGGACCCTGGCTGCCTTCTTAAACTGTTTTGCCTTCTTTACATGACAGCTTTCTTCACTGGTTATTTATTTACCTATTTGCATATTCATTTAGTTGATACTTCATTTGTTTACAATCAGTAATTTTTGCCTTGCTTCTGTTTTCTCCTCTATGCATTTAATGATAACATTTACTGAGCCTCTGCTAACAAGCTTGTCACTAAAGACAGTACAAAGTTAGATACGGGAAGCAGGGAGTATTCAGATTACCATTTTGATCCAAAGCCTTGGGCCATATCCATGCTTCTGTAAATATACTGCCTTAGTTTACAATTTATAAATTAGTATGACATTTCTATTCATATCAGGTGGACTGCACTTCAGCAACACTGAGCTAGACTTTGAAAATCATATTCGATGACTAAAAACATTTCATCAATTCAACTAAGTCATTTTTGGAAGCTTAAAATCTCTTCATTCTGGAAACCTTCCTTAAATAGCATGAAATTTGTGATTTTGAGTAGATTTCTTAAAATTCCCTGGTTACAGAGAACATAGAACGGAATTTATGGGTATATAGGTTTTAGCCAACACAACCACTGCCACAATCCATATCATCGGCATAGACAGCACCACACAGAGCTGGAGAAATAGTGAAAGTTAAAACATAAATAAAAGCTCAGAAAGCGGGGCACCTGGGTGGCTCAGATGGTTTAGCATCTGCCTTCGGCTCAGGTCATGATCCCAGGGTCCTGGGATCGAGTCCCGCATCGGGGTCCCTGAACCTTGGGGAGCCTGCTTCTCCCTCTTCCTCTTTCTCTCTCTCTGTGTCTTTCATGAATAAATAAAATCTTAAAAAAAATACTCAGAAAGCTGAGTGTTCATCTTTAGATAGCACCTCAAATAAAGTTCCTTCACCATCAATCTCAAACTCTGTAAAGGGATATGGAAACTTAAAGCAATGAAGAACAAAAAGAGGAACACTATTGATTTACCATCTGCATAGAATATCAGGTGCATCTGAACCTGGGCTCCACTGCCATGCCTCACAGTTCAAAAAAATTTTAAAAACCACCGTTGAACACCTTGCCAATAATGATGGCACCATCATATTCTCTTGCTGGAACTTATTGCTAAAAACATGCTCTTCTCGAGTGCCTGGGTGGCTCAGCTGGTTAAGTGACTGCCTTCGGCTCAGGACATGATTCTGGGGTCCTGGGATCGAGTCCCACATCAGGCTCCCCCTGCTCTGAAGGGAGTCTGCTTCTCCTTCTCCCTCTGCCTACCACTCTCCCTGCTCATGCTCTCTCTCTCTGTGTCAAATAAATAAATAAAATCTTTAAAAAACAACAACAAAAACAACATGCTCTTCTTCTGCCATGTGAATGCATTTCATCAACCAGCTCTAAAAAAGTTCTACCTGCCACCTCCATTTCACTCCATAGTTAGACATAAACTTCATTAAACCCTTTAATTAACTCTTCCCTGCTTTGTCCACGATCTCATTTTTTCGCTAAGTATTTTCAGTAAACACTTTGTTGAACATTTCTCACAAGCCATTATGCACAAATTCCTCCTACGAGAATACCAACTAATATGCGTAACCAATTACAGAGATTTTGAAAAATCACCAATGATTCTCCCTAAGAATCACCTGTAACTGCTAAAACTACTAGCATAAAAGTTTGATGAGAAATAGGAAATTTACATAGTTTCAAATGATTTCCCTACAGAATATTAATTACAAAGGAATGTTAACTTTAAAGTGTATAAATCTAGTGGACATCAACTGAACCAAGTGATCAAAATTAATGCCATTAATAATAGGATAAAATGATATCATTTTCCACCTGTTGTGAATCACTGAGGTAGACGGACATAAGTTATGAAATATTCTTGCCAAATTTGCATAACCTAAACCTATTCAGGAGGAAACATAAAAAAAATTCAAATTTGAGAGATCTTTCAAAAACTATTAGCCAATAATTTTTCAAGAATACTGATGTCATCAAAAGACAAAAATGAATGAGAAACTGCTCCAGATTAAATGAGACTAGAGAAACATGACACTTGAACACAATACAGAATCTTTTTTCCAGGTCCTGAAGGATGAAAGAAATGGACATAAAGAACAGTATTAGAACTGGTGAAATCTAATAATAGATGGTATATTAATATAATATGTTAGTACTATTAATAAATTTTCTGATTTAAAAAACTGTACCAGAGTTAAGAGGATTTGCAGGCTCTCAGAAAGTGAATGCTGAGGTATTTTGGGTTACAGTGACATAATATCTCTACCTTATTCACAAATATTTAATAGAATAAGAACAACATAAGGTCGGGGAGAGAGAGAGAAGAGAGAGAAAAAAAGAGGGAAGGAGGGATGAAGAAGGAAGAGCAGGAAAATAAGAAAAAAAGAAAAAACAATGTAGAGAAAAAGTCTGGGTAAGAGTGTCTGAGGGTGGTCTCTATATGATTCTTGCCACTCTAAATTTAAAATTGTTTCAAACATAAAAAGTAAAAAAAAAACAAAAAACAAAAAACACACTGGTATGAGGTATGCTTAAGAAGTTTATGTACAGGGGCACCTGGGTGGCTCAGTTGGTTAAGCATCTGCCTTCTGCTCAGGTCTTGAGTCTGAGTCTTAAACTTGAGCACTTAGGAAAACATCAACTCTGGTCAGGATCCTGGGATTGATTCAGCCCTGAATAGGGTTCCCTGCTCAGTGGGGAGCCTGCTTCTCCCTCTCCCTCTGCTTGCTGCTCCCCCTGCTTGTGTTCTCTCCCTCTCTCTGACAAATAAATAAAATCTTAAAAAAAAAAAAAAAAAGAAGTCTATGTACCTCCAAGAAGCACTGCACAGAGAATAGGTCAATGGTTTCTACCTCTAAACAAACAGGATGACTCTTGTGATTGAAGGAAATGTGTACTATTGTTTTTTTTCTTTCTTAAATAAATGGTCTTTTTTTTTTGGTCTTTTTTTTTTAATCCATGGCCATTTACTATTTAAATTATACTTAAGTTAAAAATATGGTTTTCACCTATTAGATTGGTTAAAAATTTAAAGGATTGATAATATATACCCTGTACAGGTTTTTATGAAAATTATGCACTGCCATTACACCACAGCTGTGTGCTGGCAATTTCACAATATCTACTGAAATCAAAAGTATGCAGAACTGCTGATCCAACAATGCCATAACTAAAAATCTATCTTACAGAATAGAATCCCAAGTGCTTTAATATATTATATATATATTATAACGTATATATATATAAAACATAATTATATACATTAAAACATTTTATGCAGCAACAAAAATAAACATTTAATCTGCATTTCCCAAGATAGAGAAATGGCTAAACCCATTATGATATCTACTTTATATCCAATGAAAAGTTTGTAGGTAAGCTACATTTATTGGTTTAGAAATATATTGGTCCACAATATATTAAAGAAAAAATAGAGTTGTAAAACCATAATGATGCCATATATATATAATAAATTCCAAATAACTTATATAAGCTTAGAAATGTTATAGACCACTGGCACAACTGATTAACTCTTGACACACTTAGGAAGTAGGAATGAAAGATGGGAGGATGAATGACCACATTTTGCTTTAAATTGTTTAATAACCCATTCATTCCTTATGGCCCTGATTCAATGTACTAGGGGTCAAACTTGTCTATTGAGACAGGTTGGACAATGCACTTCGTAGTTCTCTGATGACAGTGCAGTTTATGTTCCAGAATGGTCAATTAAAACTTCCAACAAACACAGCCATCTATACTAAGCCCATTTAGGTTAAACAGAAAACGAATGAAAATCAGGATAATGTGAATGAAAGTGAAATATCTTTGTTGCTTGGGTTTTTTGGTCCAATTCTAGTAATAGCAATAAAACGTTAGAACCGTGTGTTCTACAGGATGGCAACACCATGGCTGTAAATGTCAGTGCAAGAGTCTGGCTCTACCTTACATAACCAGAATTGTGGTAGCATCTGAGTCTTAAATTTGAACACTAAGGAAAACATCAACTATGTTCAGGCTCAGATCCTGTTCTAGAGGGAGACCTACTAGGTTCCATAAAAAGGAAAACTACAAATGGTCTATTTTCAGGTAACACAAATGTTTTAAGAGGATCTTGTTTGGGACCTCTCTAAAAACTGTGGGCTCATGATTCAAATGAGGAACAAAGTATTTTACAATTAGTATCCAACTGGCATGTGGGAAGTACTCAGCTTGTGAGAAAGCCTGGTTATAATGCTTTAGTGTGACCAAGGTGTCCATGGGATTGCATTAACTACATTTACCACATACAAATCTTACTCCCACTTCTAAAGTAAAACATAGAGAAAAAAAAAATCAATGAGGTAAATAACAATAGAGGAAAGCATAAGATATATTCAGAGAACAAAGAAATACTTAACATTCTGGGCAGTTACTTGCCAAAAAGCAGACCACTTCTATTCCTGGTGGTACATATATAAAACTTGTGCCTTTTGAGATATAAAGATGCAATGAGCTTCAAAAAGGGGAAATAAATGACAGCAATTGGGTCATTATTCTGTGCACGGTACCACCGCAGAAGGTATTGATGATCCTCTTGTACACATGTTCACCACCTGGGATAGTACAAAGGGATAGATTGCAAATGGAAATAAACAACAAGTTATCACAAAGCTATGCATCGGGACAGACGGATATCATCTTCAAGTCAAGTATTCTACTGGTATCCATGAAAAACAATTCCCATGATCCAGACACTAAGTATCTCCAATCTACAAAAAACAGGTATATTTACAGTAGGAAAACGACAAAACCATAATTTTACTTCCTCAGCCCATTTACTATGATTTGAGTACCAATCTTATATTCCAAATAATTTTCATGTCATTTAACCATCCATACATGCATTCTTTGAACAACCATTTCTTGTGTAACTTCTTAGTGTTAATTTATATACCAGTCTAGGGTTAAAAAATAAAAGCCAATGATACAAGGAAATACTAATAATGTGCTCTGTAAATTTCATAGTGTTTCATAGAAATCTTTCCAAAAACCAAAACCCATTATCACAGTACCCACATATCTATTCTCCCTGCTTTCCCAGAAGCTTATGGTGCAGCTTTTGACAGCCCTAACTAGAAGAAAACTTCTATACCGTTAAGTGTTGCTTACAAACAAGTGACAACACTAAAACTCTAGGTTAAACTATAACCTCAAAATAATCATGTAGGCCTTATAAGAGGTTTGATGAAAAAGAAATTTAGTGTCAAATAACTCAAATAAAAGTCCAAACCATCAATATAGCCAAAAAAAGATCTCTTAAAAATCAGAATATACGCCTTAATGTCCTTACCTGTAGACAAAGTCTCTTTGGTCCTTGCTTATGAAACATGCTTGTGAAAAAAAAGAAAGAAAGAGGGAGGGAGGGAGGGACAAAGGAAGGAAGGAAAGAAAGAGAGAGAGAGAGGAAGGGAGGAAGGAGGGAAGGAAGGGAGAGAGAGCTTGAAAATATCTGAAAAAAAAATCTTCATTCATTCATCAAATGAAAGGGTGTTAAGGATCTACTTCATTACATTAATACTGGAATATTCCACAACTCCTGTATATCCACCTTATCTACCCCACTGATAATATTAGCAATACCCTAAATCAGGCATCTGGAAAAAAATTCAACTTCCTGCTATCATTAAAACCCATATTATTTGCAGCAAATTGTACTTCCTAATGGCTTTTCTTTCTAGTGCCTTTTTATCCTCCTTTCACTTTTTTCCCCACCTGCCTGACTTCTTAGTCTCCCTTTATCCATCCATCACTAATGCATGTGCTTCAAAGCATTTAATATTTAGGGGCCCCTTGGTGGCTCAGTTGGTAAGGCAACTGCCTTCAGCTCAGTTCATGATCCTGGAATCCCAGGATCGAGTCCCGCATCGGTCTCCCCGCTCAGTCGGGAGTCTGCTTCTTCCTCTGACCCTACCCCCTCTCGTGCACTCTCTCTCTCAAATAAATAAATAAAATCTTTAAAATAAACCATTTAATATTTAAATAAATTTAACATTTATGGAGTGTGCTGACAGAGATTATAGTCTCTGTCTGCACAACAT
Organism: Halichoerus grypus; assembly: GCF_964656455.1. Taxonomy (NCBI): domain Eukaryota; kingdom Metazoa; phylum Chordata; class Mammalia; order Carnivora; family Phocidae; genus Halichoerus; species Halichoerus grypus. The sequence continues at coordinate 30,620,644 of NC_135719.1, read as the reverse complement.
CACATTTTATGGTAAGAGTATATAAAAAGTAGTAAATGAAAATCTACACAATCTATGTATCAACACTGCATCAAAATTTAATAGCTTTTTTAAATCTATTCTATTCCATCTAATTGGCAATCACTCCACAATTTGATAATACTGTTTTTTTTGGAATTCATATATAGCTTGGAATCTTAAAATATTACAAACTGATTCTACAACAAACTGGTCAAAAAATAAACAAATAGTACACCGGTGTTACTGATTCTTACCAGTACTTTTGAAGAACGAAGTCCACAGAAATGAGAAACAAGCACAAGAATTTGGATTGATATAGAAATGTCAGGTATTGAAGCATCTAATATGTCTCACTTCTTAAGCTGGTAACACCTCAGTTAAAACTGTGGAAAATATGGGAAAATTGTCATATATACCATGACCAACATAAAATACTGAAGGTAAAGTTGACTCTTTGATCAACCTCTTAAGAGTCTCCAAATTATTAAAATATAAAACACTATCATAGAAAACTACTCTCATAATCTCACTATATTTGGTTTTTGGTTTCTTTTTTTTGTTGTTCTGTTTCGCCCCCCGCCCTTTCTTTTAATTTACTATCAGAACACTTTGAGACAGCTATCATTAAATTTTTTCTAATTTTATAAATAACAAATTGGCCTATATCCTTCAACAGTCCCTCCATTTTTTCATTCAACTTTATATATGTGATTTTATTTTATTAGTCTATTCTTCCAATAATAAAATTCCTCTACCATCCTTTCTTGAATTAAACCATCTATGCATCAGTATATCTATTAAGCCACCCTGAAAGCATCAATGATGCTATCACACTCACACAAACCATTTACGCATGCATTAATCCCTACATTCACCATTACTGTAGCCAGCCATATTTGCATCTATAAATCTAAAAACCCATTTATCTGTTGATGATGCATGCATCCAACAATCCATTCTGGAATCCACTCAAATTCTAACGTCTAGGTATCTGATGAACTGTACACACTTCACTGAACATTCCACCAATCCATAACATACCTCCAACGTTTTTTTCATAACATTAATTCTCGATCCTTGCATCTAGCAATCCACTTAATATTCTAGTTTCCATCCATTCTTTCACTCATCCAATTTTGCATTAATTCATCCACTGTTGTACCCTCAATTACATAAAGCAGTAGTTCCTTATATCCACCTTTACAGCTGACTTTTAAAATACTCCATCTGCATTCTTTCATCCACTAATTTTTAAATCCATATAAGCTCATATTATGCAGAAATTTCATCTACCATCCTCACATTCTTTCTTGTATCTATCCACCACTATAACCAAGTTTTAAACCATCAATCCAACCCTCCATTCTGGGCATCCATCCACCAATCCTTGAATTCTTACATGTAATATTTCCATTTATATTAGTGAGTTTGAAATCACAGCAGCTTCAAAATATCACTGGCTTAACAAAACAAACATTTACTTCTCACTCATGAAAATTCTGTGGATCTGATTCAACATATACCCAAAATAGCATAACTACATATGACACTTTGTTATTCCAGGCTATTCTCTTTCTGGCACCTCTGATTCAAAACATTGTTCTATGATCACCACCAGTAAGAGATGAAGGAGAATCACATATGGGCTACTTATGGCATAATTTGAGTTTTACTGCCCAAGGAACTAAAAAATGTGTGATTATTTAAGACTTAAAATGAACTTTAGGCCCCCACTCTCTATGAATAGAAAAGTTCTGTAGCTCCCTCTCTACACTGCATATCTTAAAATTAATTAAGCAGGATAATAGGAATGGAACAATACATCAGAAGGCTGAGTTACGGTTAGGAAGAACACAGGACAAGTAAGCATCTCCCAAGTCCTAGTAAAACATTCTCCACCCCCAAGGTATCACAATAGATAATGTAATATATTCCCAGTGTATATGTATTTCTCATTGTACACTTTATGTTTTGTAGCTTTTATTATGGTTTCCTTGTTCTTGCTCCATAATTAAACACTGGGAAGTGAGTTACAAATAACTTCTTTTGTAAAGTTCCTATGTCTCCTTTCTGATGAATACCTCCATTTGCATCAACATGGATGGAACTAGAGGGGATTATGCTAAGTGAAATCAATCAGAGACAGACAATTATCATAGGGTTTCACTCATATGTGGAACATAAGGAATAGCGTGGAGGACCAAAAGGGAAGGGAGGGAAAGCTGAATGGAAAGAAATCAGAGAGGGTGACAAACCATGAGGGACTCTGGGCTCCAGGAAACAAACTGAGGGTTACAGAAGGGAGGGGGTAACTGGGTGATGGGTATTAGGGAGGGCACGTGATGTGATGAGCACTGGGGGTTATATGCAACTAATAAATCATTAAACACTACATCAAAAATTAACGATGTACTGTATGTTGGCTAATTTAACGTAATAATAAAAAATAATAAATAAATAAAGTTCTTATGTCTCGGGCTGCCTGGGTGACTCAGTCAGTTAAGCATCTGCCTTTGGCTCAGGTCATGAACCTGGGGTCCTGGGATCAAGCCCCACATCGGTCTCTCTGCTCGGCGGGAAGCCTGCTTCTCCCTCTGCCTCTGCTGCTCCCCCTGCTTGTGCTGTCTCTCGCTCGCTCTTTCTGACAAATAAATAAAATCTTTAAAAAAATAAAATTAAATACTAAAAAAAAATGAAGTTCCTATGTCTCTGTATCAAGAGTAGGCAAAATGAGACCTGACACACAAATCAGTGCAAATCACGTACTGATAACAGTGCACAACTGAGAAATACTGGACTTTTAGCTAGGTGAGTCTTTTTTGTTTGTTCTCACTGAGAAGGCCACATAATTTAATGTGTAAGTAGAAAGCAAACTCAGTATTTGAAGGCAGAGAGGTATCCTATGGTAGACATTACTATTGCTTAGTATGTTCTTTCTATTCTCCCTTTGAAGACATGGTAGAAATACACTTTGTAAACCCTCTAAGTTTACAGATATTTATATGATTGATTTGTTTTGCCCAAGACAAAACTTCTAAAAAATTATTTCTCAAGTTATTGTGCAATTTTCCATGTTCTCTCCCCACGAATAAACTATAAAATCTTCTGTTGTGATGGTAGCGACAGGCGACAATCATGGTCTTTCTGATATTTGGCCTATCAGTGACTGCCATGAACCCAGGACCCCTAACAAATTCCTGTTGAACAGTTTCTGTAAGAAATACATCTTTGTAATTTAAAGTAACTGAGATTTAGGAATTAACCCTTCCTGGATCCACCTACCTATATATTCTTTGAGGCCTATATCCATCAAATCATTCATCCTTATCTCCATCTATTAATCTGTTCATTTTGCATTATCAATGTATGTCCACACATCTGTTTCTTATCCACACTCACTTCCACTTCCACATCAACAGAGCCGTGAGTACTAAATAGGTCTTAAATTTATTTGCCTAAATGAACTTTTGTTTCACTAAAGGGCATCAAATCAGCCTGACCCACAGGATTAACCTCAAATAATCTCTCTTCTTTACAATCTTTGTATAGTTGTGATGAGCACTGGGTGTTGTATGTAAGTGTTCAATCATTATACTGTACACCTGAAACTAATATTACACTGTATGTTAACTGAAATTTAAATAAAAATCAAAATAAATAATAAAATGAAATCTTCCCATAGAATCTCAGGTATCTCTCTTATGAGTTTGCAATATTGACCAAATCCTTCAAGAGCTACCTCAAATCAGTCTGAGGGAAAATGAAAGAAGAGCTCAGGATTTTGGAAATGTTCATTATTTCCGGTATAAAAAAAAAAAAAAAATACTGCCTTTACACTTACACAACTTTTAAAGGAGTACCTATTCTTTTCTCTAGAATACTAACAAAACCACGAATCCCTTGAATTCCTACCTAAATCAAAATTTATCCCATCCTTTTATTTCTAACTTACTCCATAAAAACACAATTTATTACATAGGACATTGAATGTGAGAATTAGCTATTTATCAAAATTCTGTGAACGCCCTGTACTATTTTTAGATACCACCCAGGCAACAGAAACAAAGACCATTTACATATTTGTGATGATAAAAACATCATTTTGGGGCAACTGGGTGGCTCAGTCAGTTAAACATCTGCCTTTGGTTCAGGTCATGATCCTGGAGCCCCAGGATGGAGGAGGCTCCTGGCTCAAACTTGGGAGTCTTCTCCCTCTGCCCCTCCCCCTGCTCATGTGTGCACATATGCACATTCTCTCTCTCAAATCAATAAAATCTTAAAAAAAAAAAAAAAAAACATCATTTTAGGGACACCTGGGTGGCTCAGTCGTTAAACGTCTGCCTTTGGCTCAGGTCATGATCCCAGGGTCCTGCGACTGAGCCCCCCATCAGGCTCCCTGCTCAGCGGGAGGCCTGCTCCTCCCTCTCCCACTCCCCCTTCTTGTGTCCCCTCTCTCGCTGTCTCTGTCAAATAATTAAATCTTTAAAAAAAAAAACATCATTTTGCGGTCATCACTTCCTATATCCTGACACTATCTTATTTACACTTATATCTCAAAAATTATTCCATAGTAAATTTCATGTATTCACCAATTCATTATAAGGTTACATATTACTATATGATGTATTATGTATTGGCCACAGATTAATTCACTAAACACTTAATTCCTATCCATAGAAATTTTACATTTTACACTACCACCATCATATGATTTTGCCAGATTCCTCTCCCCTCAGCTTGCTGAAAGAGAATGTTGTCAAATGTCTGGACTTCCTGCAAATCTAATAGTTGAGACGTTTATTATATCCTGTTTGTATTGTTAATTGTAATTAAACTTAGTATAAATAAATCCAAGGATACTTCCATATGATTAATAGCAATTTCCATTTCTTCTGTGACGATCTCTTTAAATGAGTTTTCCTTAGATTTTATTGGTAGTTTTCTTCCCAATTATTAGGATCTGTCTATATTAGGGTATTTCAGCATTCTTATATTATAAGTATCTTTCCTAAATTATGATTCGGTGTTTGCTTTGCCCATTAAGTTATTTTAACATTATCAAATTTATCACTTTCTTTCTTAACAATTCTAGAATTTAAATAATCAGGAATAAAATTTTCCTCACTCCTAGGATAAAGAGAAAATCACCATGTTCTGTAATTCTGTAATTTCTTCAGTTTTAATTTAAATCTCTGATTCACGAAAAATCCTTCCTGTTCTATACCAGAAGAAATGGGTCAGGGCACCTGGGTGGCTCAGTTGTTAAGACCTGCCTTCGGCTCAGGTCATGGTCCTAGGGCCCTGGGATCAAGTCCCACATCAGGCTCCCTGCTTCGGTGGGAAGCCTGCTTCTCCCTCTCCCACTCCCCCTGCTTGTGTTCCCTCTCTCAGTCTCTCTCTGTCAAATACATAAATAAAATGTTAAAAAAAAAAAAAAAAAAGAAATGGGTCAAACTTCATTTTTCTGCATTTGGCTAACAACTTCCTCCAATGATTGCAGATAACTCTCCTGCATTTTCTATTTGCTAATGTACCTATAAAGTTCTTGATTTTCTGTACTATTGCATTACTGTGCATTCATGTGTAATAAATTACTTCTTTTTGATTTTCAATCTTAAGATAAACTTAGTGTCAGTTATGATTGCCAATTTTAAAACCTCAACTCTGAAAAGTATTAGGTACATCCTACCTTTGCAGTGATAGATATGAGGAATAGATCTATTGAGAACAAGACTCTTCTGTGACCTATTTACTCCAAATATAAATATCTGAGTCACCCTAGAGGAACCAGATAGCCTGTATTGACACACGTTCTCATAAATATAATGCTATCCTTATCCTGGAAAAGAGCCTTTTATTTGACGTACTGGGCTATACTGAATTTCATTAATACTTCTGTCTACTCTTTCACCTTAATATCAAAAAATGTTGCTTTGGTGATTACCAGACACGTGATATAACTAGAGCAGAAGGTAAAGAAGAAGATAATAGGAAACAATAATCAAAGAAATGGTATTGTTGTTTTTTTAAAAAGCTAACCAAGTATCATTATTATTTCACTCATATGTGGAATTTAAGAAACAAAACAAAGGAAGAGACAAACAGAAGAAAAAGTCTTTATATGAGAACTGATGGTTACCAGAGGGAAGGTGGGTAGGGGGATGGTGAAATAGCTGAAGGGGATTAAGAGTACACTTACTGGGATGAGCACTGAGTAATGTATAGAATTGTTGAATCACTATATTGTACACCTGAAACTGATACAATAACATTGTTATGTTAACTATACTTGAATAAAAAAATTACATTTAAATGCTAACCAAAAGAAACTTATGCATATACCTCCAGATTCTTTGCTGTCCCCTGTTCATCACTTATCTACATTAGAAATTGTTTCTCTATCATTTTCCATGAAGAAGTGACTAAGTCTTCTTGCACTTTTTCCTAATCAAAATCTTCCATGCATTTTCTACCCATGAAGACAAAGAAAGGGGCCAGATATGTGAGATGAAATGCAAACAGACTAAAGATGGCAGGGAAGGCACTACACATTCAGTGTAGAATATTATGTGACTTCTACTCTAAATCAAACCTGAGAAAGTACTATCATTCATAACTAAAAGAAATTAAACACTCCTTTCTGGGTGCCACTTGCTAAAACTTATAGACCATAGAAAAAAATAACAAAATAAGATCCTCCACTATTTTTATGAACTAGTTTAGGGGCGCCTGGGTGGCTCAGTTGTTAAGTGTCTGCCTTTGGCTCAGGTCATGATCCCAGGGTCCTGGGATCAATCCCCGCATCGGGCTCCCTGCCCCGTGGGAAGCCTGCTTCTCCCTCTCCCACTCCCCCTGCTGTGTTCCCTCTCTTGCTGTCTCTTTCTGTCAAAAAATAAATAAAAATCTTAAAAAAAAAGGAACTAGTTTTCAGAGAATAATTCAACAAATTGCCACTGCAAAATGGCATCAGAATCACTAACAGCAAACTCATTTACTCAATTCTGATACATTTTATATTCATTTTTATTTGCTAATCTAATGCACTCCCTCTTCTTAAACACATGAAAACTAATATTCATGCAACCTACAGTCTTCAAGTAACATATGATGTATTACCCTTTATATTGAGTTTGTTTTATGATGGAAGTTGCATACAAATTTTAAAAACATACAACTAATTGATAATGAGCCTTTCTATTTTTTATGAAGCAGACAGTAAGTACACTGGGATAGAATTTCAGCTGACCTTTGGGGGATGCATTCTTCTACTTTTAGAATATAACCAAATAGAGGCGCCTGTGGTGGCTCAGCTGGTTGAGTATCTGACTCTTAATTTTAGATTAGGTCAGGATCTCAGGGTCCTGGGGTCAAGCCCATGTTGGGCTCTGCACTCAGTGGAGAGTCAGCTTGAGTTTCTCTCTCTCCCTCTCCCTCTGACCCTCCTCCTGCTCGCACTCTTTCTCTTATATAGATAGATAGAGGATAGATGATAGATTGATAGATAGATATAGATATAGATATAGATATAGATATAGATATAACCAGGTAGAGTTTTGGACCTAGTAACTGACCTCTATAATAATGAATCTCTGGTCATAAAATAAGAAGCTAACACTATACTTGCTACATATGGAACTACTTCTTAACTGGGCTTCTGTTACCAAAAAATCTGACTGTATAATCAATTAATTTATAAAGTAACTTAATGAAAATGGATATACTAAATATATATTCAGTGGCAGCAACCAAATATTACCATGAGAGTATGGGATTACAGCATTAAAGTTATGGACCAAGGACTTAAAATGAGATAAACCAGATCCTACCTGAATAACCTACATTACGAGTATAAATACAGTTAGGAAAAAGAGCACTGGGATAGCCAAGACCTCTTCTTAGCTGTTTGTGTATCATAATCAATTACATATTCATGAATTTTTTGAGATAAACACATTATTTGTCCTTACTTTAATGCTGAATAAACTAAGACATATCTATGGATGGAATAAAAGTAAAGTACCTATATCACAAGAGACTTGCAAAGCTGTAGAACAAAGTATGTAAAAATAATAGAGTGACAGTTAAATTTGGTTGCTGAAGGGAAGGTGGATGGGAGGATGGTGTAACTGGGTGATGGGCATTAAGGATGGCACTTGATGAAATGAGCATGGGGTATTATATGCAACTGATGAATCACAAAATTCTACCTCTGAAACTAATAATACAGTATATGCTAATTAAATTGAATTTAAATAAAAAATTTAAAAAACCAATGTTCAGGGCGCCTGGGTGGCTCAGTCATTAAGCGTCTGCCTTCGGCTCAGGTCATGATCCCAGGGTCCTGGGATCGAGCCCCGCATCGGGCTCCCTGCTCCGCGGGGAGCCTGCTTCTCCCTCTCCCACTCCCCCTGCTTGTGATCCCTCTCTCGCTGTGTCTCTCTCTGTCAAATAAATAAAATCTTTAAAAAAAAAAAAAACCAATGTTCATGGTTACAGTCCTATTCTTTGGGTACTAATATTTACAATGAAATATGGAGACATGTTATTATTTTCAACCTTCAAAAAATGTCAAAAATGACATATTTGCTAATTTTTCAAAAGCTCACTCATGCTCTTTCTCTCTATATATGTATATGTGGAATAAAACTGAATTTTATAAAGCTTGAGAAAAAACATAACTACAAGCTGTAAAATAAATTACAAAAATTGAATACATATTTGAATAAATTGAAAAAATTAAAATGTGTATTACTTATTTTTCTGTATCTATGTGTGTTTATTGATTTCAGTAACTCTACGTTTAACACTGTCACTACCTTTGCAATATAACTTAAATATTCAAATTGCTTTGCAGTTCTATCTTTACACTACAGCACATATACAAATCATCTGGTGACTGATAGGACATCAAATTAATCACTCTATAATTTCTAAGTAAAGGAAAAGGATCTAATATGCATCCTACATTTTCTTTTAAATTAAGAATTTAAAATGGTTGATTTAGAAAACTCTTATTTAAAAGAAATTCCATATTAAGAGTAATTTTACTTAATTAGAGCAAAAGTTCACCTACTGATAAAATAATGACTCGAGGCCATGATTTTTAGATTTAGATGGAGAAATTAAACACTGAATGATTCTCGACACTGTAGAAAGACAAACAAAACATTATAATGTGATACAATAAGGGGTGTTCTTCTAGGAGTGATATGGTGTTGTAGGAGGACTGTAACCTTACCCCATTCCAGATTTCCAACAAGGTATCACATCACTTACATCCAACTTAACAAACTGGAGAACGATCCGAAGATTACAGAACAAACTCCACAACTAAATGTTGAGAAGTTGCATTGGAGAGGTTGACACCACAGAGAACAAGCATAACCCACAACAGGCAGAAAAGTTTGTGCAGACATTTGGAATAAAAGAGAAAGCTACTCAGTACAACAGCACAATGCAAGCAAAACCCATAGGAGACTCCCCTAAATGCAAGGTTCTGGTGAACCAGGGACATGGCACTACAGGAACTCTTCATAAAGTCACTGCATTCAAGAGCAGAGGATGTAACTGACTTTCCTAATGCATAGAAACAGACACAGACAAAAGTAGGAGACAGAGAAATTTGTCAAAATGAGAGATCACTATAAAATCACAGGAGAACAACAAGAAAGATAAGTAAGTATGTGGTGATAGAGAATTTAAAGTAATAATAATAGAGATACACACCAGACTTAAGAATAGAAGACATGAGTGAGACCCTTAACAAAGAGAACTCAATAAACGAAATTAAAAATACAGTATATGGAATAAACAGTATGTTACAGGAAGCAGAGGAACATATCAGTGACCTGGAGGATAGAGTAATGGAAAGCAATCAAGCTGAACAGATTAAGTAAAAAACAAAACAAAAAACTGCATAATGAGACTAGACTTATGAGAACTCATTGACTATCAAGCATGGTCACATTCACATTATAGGGATCTGAGGAGAGAAAAACTGCGGTAGAATATATTTGAAGAAAGAGCTAAAAATACCCTTTATCCAGGGAGGGAAACAGAAATCCAAATTTGGGAAGCACAGAGATTCCCCATGAAATTCAATTCAATCAGGTCCACACCAAAACACATAGTACTTAAAATTGTAAAAAAAAAAAAAAAAAAAAGAAATAGTGATAAAGGGATTTTAAAGTTTGAAAGAAAAATGAAGACATTTACATACAAAGAAAACCCCAAAAAGCTATCAGCTCATTTTTCAGGAGAAACCTGGCAGGCTGGAAGACAGTGGCATAATACATTCAAGGTGCTGAAAAGTAAAAATCTGTAGCCCAAAATATTCTATTCAACAAGACTATCATTCAGAATAGAAGGCTACATAAAGAGTTTCTCAGAAAAACAAAAACTAAAGTTCGTCTACTAAACTACTAAATACTAAAGGTGACTGAGTGAAAAGGAAAGACCAGGGGACCCTGGGTGGCTCAGTAGGTTGAGTGACCAACTCTTGGTTTCAGCTCAGGTCATGATCTCAGGGGTCAAGGGATCGAACCCCATGTTGAATAAATCTTTTATTTTTTTTTAAAAAAAAGGAAAGGCCATATGTAAGAGCATAAAAAGTAAAAAACATAAGAGCAGTAAAAATAACTATTTCTGGCAATGCCTAGGTGGCTCAGTTGGTTAAGTGTCTGCCTTAGGCACAGGTCATGATCCTGGGGTCCTAGCTCAGCACGGAATCTGCATCTTGCTCTCCCTCTGCTACTCCGTCTTTCTCTCTGTGTCAAATAAATAAATAAAATATTTTTAAAATAACTATTTCTATAAAAATCAGTCATGGTATTCATAAAATGAAAGGATGTAAAATATGATACCAAATATCTCAAAACTGGAGTGGACAGGAGTAAACAATGAGTTCAACAATAAGCAACCAATATTTAATGTAGACTGCTATATGCAAAAGATGGAGTATATAAACCGAATGGTAATCACAATTAAAAATGCATTAATAGGTATGAAAAACAAAGAGTAAAGAACCCAAGTATATAGTAAAGAAAACAAAAATCTAGGGGTACATGGGTGGCTCAGTAGGTTAAACATCTGCCTTTGGCTCAGGTCATGATCCCAGGGTCCTGGGATCGAGCCCCACATTGGGCTCCCTGCTCAGCAGGCAGTCTGCTTCTCCCTCTCCCTCTGCCTGCCACTCCCCCTGCTTGTGCTCTCTCTGTCAAATGAATAAATAAAATCTTAAAAAATAAATTGAAAGATCAGAAAACAACCTACAGAAACTATTAAAATCCTAGAGGAGAATACAAGCAATAACCTTTGTGACATTGGCCATAGTAATTTCTTACTAGATAGATAGGTCTTCTGAGGCAAGGGAAACAAAAGCAAAAATAAATTATTGGTACTACATCACAGAGAAGGAAAAAAAAAAATCAAGAAAACTGAAAGGCAGCCAATAGAATGGGAGAAGATATTTGCAAATGACATATCTGATAAAAGGCTAGTATCCAAAATACATAAAGAACTTATAAAACTCAACAACCAAAAACTGAATAATCCAATTAAAACACATTTTTCCAAGGAAGATATGCAGATGGCCAACAGACACATGAAAAGATGCTCAACATCACTCAAAATCAAGGAAATACAAATCAAAACTACAATGAGATACCACCTCACACCAATCAGAATGGTTAATAATACAACATAAGCAACAGCAGATGTTGGAGAGGATGGCGAGTATAAGGGGAACCCTCATACTGTTGGTTGGAATACAAACTGGTATAGCCATTTTGGAAGACAGTATGGAAGTTCCTCAGAAACTTAAAAAAAAAAAAATAGAACTTCATTACAATCTAGCAATTGCACTACTGGGTACTTATCTGAGAATACAAAAATACTAATTCAAAGGGATAAACGCACCCCAATTTTTATATTAGCATTATCTAAAACAGCCAAAATATGGAAACAACGCAAGTGTCCATTGATGGATGGATAAAGGAGAAGTGGTATATATACACAACAGAATATTACTCAACCCTGAAAAAGAAGAAAATCTTGGCATTTGCAACATGGATAGAGCTAGAGAGTATTATACTAAGTGAAATAAGTCAGAGAAAGAAATACCATATGATTTCACACGTATGTGGAATTTAAGAAAAAAAAAAAACGAGCATATGGAAAAAAAAGAGAGAGGCAAACAAAGAAACAGACTCCTAACTATAGATAACAAATTGATGGTTACCAGAGGGGAGGTGGATGGGATGATGGGTAAAATAGGTGATGGGGATTAAGGAGGGTACCTGAGATGAGCACTAGTTGTTGTATGGAAGTCTTAAATCAGTAAATTGTACACCCGAAATTAATATTAAGACAGTATGTTAACTAACTGGAATTTATTTGGAACCTCAAAAAAAGAAAAAAACCCACCACCACAAAATAAGTAACAAAACGCAATAAATACATATCACTAAGTACTTTGAATGGAAATGGACAAAATGCTCCAAAAGACATAGGGTATAAGATTAGATGAAAAATCAAACCCCAGCGTTCCCTGACTGGCTCAGATGGTAGAGCATATGACTCTTCATCTTGGGGTCATGAGTTCAAGTTCCATGCTGGGCATAGACTTTACTTAAAAATATATAAAATATTAAAAAAAAAAACAGGACCCATCTATATGCTACCTACAAGAGATTCATTTCAGACTGAAGTCATCCACAGATTGAAAGTGAGGTGGTGGAGAAACATTTATCATGCAAACTGGCTTAGCCAGAATAGCAATACTCATAGTGGACAAAATGGACTTTAAAACAAAGTCTGTAAAAGGAGACAGACATTTGGTCCTAGATGGCCTAGGAGTATGAAACCTTAGTTTTTTCTGCTCCCAGGAATTCAGCTAGATAGCTATCAAATCATTCTGAACACCCGTGAATTCAACCAGAGATCTAAGAACAGAATAGCTTCAACTCTACAATAAAAAAGTAACCACTTTCTTCAAGGTGGGAGGTGTGGAGAAGTGAATCCCAGGAGATATATGGGAAGCTAAATCATTGGGGGAGGGAGCCTACATAAGCTGGCTACCAGAAAGTGATAAAGCAGCAGAGCACAAAATCAGAACTTTTAGAAGTCTGCTCCTGTGAGGGAAGTCCCTGTCTGAAAGGCACTCAGTTGGCAAAGCCAGGTGAAATCCTAGGCAGGACAGTGTGGACTCAGGACTCAGGGGTCACAAGAAGACCAGGTACCTAAGTGAGACAGAATTTCCAGGCATCTGAATAGGGGAACCAGCTACAATCAGGGACCCCAGGAGTGGGCTTTCAGCTCAGGGTTGCCATATACATTGAACCATAGCACAGGTTGGGGACTGCTCCCCGAGAAGGGGCCCAGCAAGAGCAAAATTAGCAAGACCCCCTTCTTCCCCAGGGAGGAGCAGTGCATATACATAAATTTCTTTACAATTTTAGGATGCAGTCTCTTCTAACAAACAGACCAAAATACTCCCAGAATCTAGTTTATGGCTCTGTTCTTTTCACCTGTCTGATCATATTTTTTATTCTTTTGTTTTGTTAAAGCCTTTATTAATTTTCATTTTTAGTTACATTCTGTCCTTTCAATTTATTTTATTTTTGTATATATATATGTTTTTCTTTCTTTTTAATTTGAGATGTAGTTTTTTCTAACAAAGTGACCAAAATACACTGAGGATATAATATATTGCTCTGTTCTGTTCACCTGTCTATACTCCTTTTCTCTTTGAATTTTCATTTTTACAGTAAATTCTATCCTTTCATTGTATTTTATTTTAGTAATACATTAATCAGAAGAGACCCAAAACCAAAAAACTAATAATAAAAAAATTTTAAAAAAAGAGAATATAATCAGACAGGTGAACACAGAGCAATACACCAGATCCTGTGTATATTTTGATTTGTTTGTTAGAAAACAAGATCCCAAAATTGTAAAGAAAAAATAATGGAATAATATAGTCTTGGCTTCAGGTCTCTTCTGATTTGTTTAGTGTATATTTTGCTGGGGTTGTTGTTACCATTTTATATTTTGTTCTCTCGTTCATCTAGTCTTCTCTGGACAGAATGACAAGATGTAAAAACTCGCCTCAAAAAATAGAACAAGAAGTAGTACTGACTCCCACAGACCCAATCACTGTGGATAAGTAAGATATCGAAACTAGAGTTAACAGTAATGATTATAAAGATAGTAGCTGGGCTTGAAAAAAGCACAGAAGACACTAGAGAGTCCTTTTCTGGAGAAATAAAAGAACTAAAATCTAATCAGGTCAAAATCAAAAAGGCTATATTAATGAGATGGAACCAAAAATGGAGGCTCTAATGCCTAGCATAAATGATGCAGAAGAGAGAATTAGTGATATAGAAGACAAAATTATGGACAATAAAGAAGCTGAGAAAAAGAGAGAAACAACTACTAGATCACAAGGGGAGAATGTGAGAGATAAGTGATGCCATAAAGAGAAACAATGTTAGAATAAATGGGATCCCAGAAGAAGAGGAAGGGGGAGGAGCAGAAGGTATAATGGAGCAAATTAGAGAACTTCTCTAACCTGGGGAAGGAAAAAAAAACATTCACATCCAGAATCACAGAGAAACCCCCTCAAAATCAATAAAAATAGGTTAACACCTTGACATGTAATAGTGAAGCTTGCAAATCTCAGAGACAAAGAGAAAATCCTGAAAGCAGCTTGGGACATGAGGTCCGTAACACAGAAGGATAGAAACCTTAGACTGTCAACAGGCCTATCAACAGAGACTGGCAGGCCAGAAAGGACTGGTATGATATATTCAAGGTGCTAAATGAGAAAATTTATGTGGCCAAGAATACATTATCAACCTGGGATATCATTCAAAATAGGAGGAGAGATACAAAGCTTCCAAGACAAACAGAAACTAAAAGAATATGTGATCACTAATCAAGCCATACAAGAAATATTAAAAGGGATCCTTTAAGCGAAGAGCACAAAAGTACATAGACTAGAAAGGAACAGAGAAAATATACAGAAATGGTGACTGTATAGGTAATATAATGGCAGAAATTCATATCTCTCAGTAGTTACTCTGAATGTAAATGGGCTAATTGCCCAAACCAAAACACACAAGGTATCAGATTGGATAAAAAAACAAGACCCCAATGATATGCTCTCTACAACAGACTCATTTTAGACCCAAAGACACATCCAGTTGAAAGTCAGGGGGTGGAAAACATTTATCATGCTAATGGACATCAAAAGGAAGCAGGGGTAGAAATCCTTATATCAGACAAATTAGATTTTAAACCAAACAATGTAGTAAGAGATGAGGAAGGACACAATACCATAATAAAGGAATCTATAAAACAAGATCTAATAATTGTAAATATTTATGCCCCTAACATGGGAGCAACCAAATACAGAAACCAATTAATAACAAAATTAAAGAAACACATGGATAATAATGCAATAAAATGGACAGATCATCTACGCAGAAGATCAACAAGGAAACAAAGGCTTTGAATGACACATTGGACCAGAGGACCTTCACAGATATATTCAGAGGATTCCAACCTAAAGCAGCAGAACACATTCTTCTCAAGTGCACATGGAACATTCTCCAGAATAGATCACATCCTGGGTCACATATCAGGTCTCAACAGGTACCAAAAGATTGGGATCATTCCCTAAATATTTTCAGACCACAATGCTTTGAAACTGGAACTCAATCACAAGAGAAAATTTGGAAAGAACTCAAATACATGGAGGTTAAAGAGCATCCTACCAGGAAATGGATGGGTCAACCAGGAAATTAAAGAATTAAAAAAAAAAATCATGGAAAACAAATGAAAATGAAAACACAACTGTTCAAAACCTTTAGGATGCAGCAAAGGCAGTCCTAAGTGGGAAGTACATAACAAAGAAGCATTTCTCAAGAAACAAGAAAGGTCTCAGATACACAACCTAACCTTACACCTACACCTAACGGAGCTGGAGAAAGAACAGCAAATGAAGCCTAAACCTAGCAGAAGAGAATTTAAAAAGATTAGAGCAGAAATCAATGAAATAGAAACCAAAAGAACAGTAGAACAGATCAAAGAAACTAGGAACTGGTTCTTTGAAAGAATTAGTAAGATCAATAAACCCCTGGCCAGACTCATGAAAAGGAAAAGAGAAATGACCCAGATAAAAAAATAATGAAAGAGGAGAGATCACAACCAACACCACAGAAATACAAACAACAAGAACATATTATGAGCAACCATATGCCAACAAATTAGGCAATCTGGAAGAAATGGATGCATTCCTAGAAATGTATAACTACCAAAACTGAAACAGGAAGAAATAAAAAACCTGAACAGACCAAAACCAGCATAACAATTGAAGAAGTAATCAAAAATCTCCCAACAAACAAGAGTCCAAGGCCAGATGACTTCCCAGGGGAATTTTACCAAACATTTAAAAAAGAAATAATACCTATTCTTCTGAAGGTGTTTCAAAAAATTGAAATGGAGGGCATCTTCCAAACTCATCCTATGAGGCCAGCATTACCTTGAATCCAAAATCAAACAAAGACCCCAACAAAAAGGAGAATTATAGACCAATATCCCTGGTAACATGGATGCAAAAATTCTCACCAAAACACTAGCCAGTAGGACCCAACAGTACATTAAAGGATCATTCACCACGACCAAGTGGAATTTATTCCTGGGCTGCAAGGGGGGTTCAACATCAGCAAAATCAATGTGATACAATACATAAATGAAAAAAAAAAATATGATCCTCTCAACAGATGCAGAAAAAGCATTTGAGGGCGCCTGGGTGGCTCAGTCATTAAGCGTCTGCCTTTGGCTCAGGTCATGATCTCAGGGTCCTAGGATCGAGCCCCGCATCGGGCTCCCTGCTCAGCAGGAAGCATGCTTCTCCCTCTCCCACTCCCCCTGCTTGTGTTCCCTCTCTCGCTGTGTCTCTCTCTGTCAAATAAATAAATAAAATCTTAAAAAAAAAAAAAAATTTGACAAATACAGCGTGCTTTCATGATTTAACTCTCCACAGTGTAGGGACAGAGGGAACATACCTCAGTATCATAAAAGCCATATAGAAAAAGCCCACAGCAAATATCATTCTCAATGGGGTTTTTGAAAAAATGAGAACTTTTCTCCTTAGGTCAGGAGCACAGTGGCTATCACCACTCTTGTTCAACATAGTACTTGAAGTCCTAGCCTCAGCAATCAGACAACAAAAAGAAATAAAAGGCATCCGAATGAGCACAAAAGACTCATCTCACTCTTCGCAGATGACATGACACTCTAGCGGAAAACCCAAAAGACCCCATCCCAAAACTGCTAAAACTCATACACGAATTCAGCAAAGTGGCAAGATACAAAATCAATGCACATATATCAATTGCATTTCTATACACAAACAATGAGACTGAAGAAAGAAATTAAGGAATTGATCCCATTTACAATTGCACCAAAACCCATAAGATACCTAGGGATAAACCTAAACCAAAGAGGTAAACAATCTGTACTCTAAGAAAATACAGAACAGTTATGAAAGAAATTGAGGAAGACACAAGGAAATGGAAAAATGTCCCATGCACATGGATTGGAAGAACAAATATTGTTAAAATGTCTATGCTACCTAGAGCAATCTAAACATTCAATGCAATCCCTATTACAATACCATCAACTTTTTTCACAGACCTGGAACAAACAATCCTAAAATTTGTATGGAACCAGAAAAGACCCCAGATAGCCAAAGGAATGTTGAATAAGAAAACCAAAGCTAGTGGCATCACAATTCCAGTCTTCAAGCTCTATTACAAAGCTGTCATTAAGACAGTGTGGTAGTGGCACAGAAACAGACAC
This sequence comes from Halichoerus grypus, assembly GCF_964656455.1. Taxonomy (NCBI): domain Eukaryota; kingdom Metazoa; phylum Chordata; class Mammalia; order Carnivora; family Phocidae; genus Halichoerus; species Halichoerus grypus. The sequence goes on along the minus strand of NC_135719.1, from coordinate 30,602,779 downwards.
ATAGATCAAGTAAGACAAAATCATGGTGGGAGACAAAGCGTAAGAGACTCTTAACTCTAGGAAACAAGTTGCTGAAGGGTAGTTGGGTGAGGGATGGGGTAACTGGGTGATGGGCATTAAGGAGGGCACATGATGTAATGAGAGCACTGGGTGTTACATGCAACTGATGGAAATCACTAAACTCTACTTCTGAAACTAAAAAAAAACTCTGTTTTGTCAAAAAAATTACAATTTATGAAACACCACTGTGTATTAATTATTGCAAACAACAATACAGTCTAAAATTTACAGATAAAAGTATTAACAGTATTTGTAGTATCTTCCCTAAAGATACTTATTATGTAACGCTACGTAATCAAAGTAACATTGCTAGTCACAAGGTACATCAACAGTATGTGATCTTTAGTGATGAATTCAGAAAGGAGTACCTTTTCTGTAGTAATCTTATGCACAACCTAAATTTCAATGACAAAAATCACACAAACCCATAGGGAGTAACATTAATAGTTAGATATTTTGTAGACTGTTCAAAAACATCAAAATTGTGAAAAATCAAAGAACACTGGGCAAGTGCCCCAAGCAGAAGGACATTAAGGAGACTATGACAACTAGATGCAAAGTAGGATTCCACTTTCAATCATGGATTATAAAAAGATCAGTTAACAGGACTATATCAATTTCCTGGCTTAGATAACTGTGTAATACAAATAAACGATGTTAGTATAAGAAGAAGGTAGAGAACAATATACATTTTTGTAAGCCAAGAGTTATTTCAAAATAAAAATTAAAAAATTATTGCTAATACTTATTGTTTCCAGCCTATAAAAAATAATACTCCAAACATTTTGGTAGAGCAGGTACACCAAATACAAAAACCTGACAAAAACAGAACAATATAAGCTGTTTATTTAGGATTATATTTTCAGAAATTGAAAATAAAATTTAACAATTATAATAGGGAAATATTTATGAATATATATACACAAACAGACATGCACATTCACACATACACAAAATATAGTTCCAGAATGTTCGTTTTTAGGAAAAGTTAGTTTTTAGCCTAACCAATAATTATAATAGCAACTAAGATCACCTATAATACATGACAAATACAAATCATTTTATTAAACTGTCAACAAATTTTGCCAAAAATGCCCAATAAAGATAGGAAGTTACCTAAAATGACCCTTAACTAAATGAACCTTAAACTAATAGGATTAATATTCACTGTCAAGTAAGCAAGGGCCATTTCTTCTTCCATATATTCTGTAAGAACAATGAATTAAAAAAGAAAAACAAAATTTTGGAATTTTAATGAAATGCCACTAGAAAAGTAAACAAAAATATCTCTTATATATATGTAAGAAAATAAAGTAGTTGTACAATCCCCATCACTACATTAACAAAACTATGAAATGACTGGGACTGAATAAAAAAATTACACCAGCAGTTTTCCAACATAACAATTTAATTAAAAATAGAATGACGTACCTTGCAGTTGGATAGGATGACTCAATTTTAAAGAGATTTATTCTCTCCTAATTAATCTATTAAATTTGGTGCAAATGAAATTAAAACTGCATTTTTTTTCCAACTTGCAAAATAATTTTAAGCATCAATTGAGAGAAAAAAATGTGACTATAGACAGGGGATATTCTGAAAAAAAGAAGAGAAATGAGACAGATCTCAATGGAATAGGCTAAAAATCATCAATAACTTTAAAGTATCAATAGACAGTAAGGCAAACAGAGAAATGCAGCTGATTATATGTGGGAATTTCTAAATAACCTTAAGTCAAGGTAAATAATTTGAGTAGATAATGCTTTAAAACCACAGTAATGATTGATGGAAAAAATAAAATGACAGAATTAATTGACAAAAAAAATGGAAGAAAATACAAAGAATGCATGAGAGTGATACACACGTTTTGGAATAAAAACACAAAACTCGAAAGGCATAAAGCAGAACATTATTATATTTGAATACACAATTTCTGTACAACCAAAAAGTAAAACATCACAGTAAAACGGTGGTGAGAACACATGGTATTTCATTAGCAATGCAGGGCAAATGTTTAACATCCTTAGTCATAAATGATCTTTTAGAAACCAGTAACAAAAACACTAATACTCTGAGGGAAATGAAAAAAAAAATTAAAACCCACAGGGGAAAATGAAATAAGTGACTAGTAAGGTTTAAGGACATATGAAGATGACTGAACTGAACAGTAAGGGAAGGAAAGCAATTTTTTTGTAATACCACATTTTCAAAGATTAAAACATTGAAATGTAATGTTTCTACTGTTCAAGAAAACAGAAGTCTCATAAACAAACAGTGGGCTTCAAGATTGATGAGGACAATCTATACCATTTGGGGAAAATTTCCACTGTTGACTCAGAATATAAATTTTGGATATACTTAATTCCAATAAGGTGGAAATACTGGGACTGTTTTCAACAAATTAGCCAGAGAAATTAAAAATTATTTCTATATAAAGCATGTAACTGCCTAGAAAATTTGTAGCTAATATATGTGTCCAAAAGACTACTAGCATAACCATTTCTTCATCAATATACCCCAAAAAGATACGCACAAAACTCCATTAACAGTAGATAATGTTGGGAAGTAGAATTAGGAGGGGAAAAAAGCATTTAAGTAAAAAATACTATCCTTCACAAATTTCTGTGCCTTTTGAAATATGGAAAAAGGTAATTTTTTTTATCAATCAGTTTTAAATTTACCCTGTAGTAAATGAAAATTATAAATATATGCACTTTATACTTATGGGAACACTGAAATGAAGCCTTGCAATCACAGCATCCTGAGCATTTCTGTGTAATAACATCTCCCACATTCAAGCTCCTGAGATTTAGTCCAGTGTCAATAATGAAAACAGTCAACATGCCTAGTTACAATTCCCTCCAATGACACTCTTTAGGTAACTTTCAAACTTGAGCTTTCTCAGTCCAGTTTTTCTGATCTGTGAGGAATAGCCACTCCAACACATGAAAGAGAAGTCTCCATACATTATGAAGACTGTCTTTTGGATTTGAAGATGGTGACAGAAGCAATAGCATCAGTTTTCTGTTAAGTCATCACCTGAGAGGATACATTAGGAAATGGGTAAAAGTTAGAAACAACACTTTTACACAATTATCAGTAGGAGCTAATAAAATTATGTACAATGAAATGCAACAGCCATTTAATTGTAAAGAAATAATAGATGGATCAGAATTACTTTTTGAATTTCTAATAAGGCTAGAGATGGTAACTACACTTATTGTGTGGACCATTGCATAATGCACAGAATTTCGATTCACTATCACTATTCACTAATTGATACACCTGAAGCTAACGTACCATTGCATGTTAACTTTAAAAAAACCCAGTTCTTTCTTCTCATACCTTGATAATTCTCATGTCTCTGTTCAACTATGTATTTGAATGGTTGCTTGTATCTCTAGATTGCTTATTCACATACAGAAATATTTCATGTCATCTATATTCATTTCTGTACAAGAAACAGGACAGCAATGCCAAAAAGTTCCAAAAAAATAACAAAAGGACCTCAGTCCATTTGATGAGAAAAATGGTAACTATACTAAAGATACAGATGCTACAATGGAACTTCAGAACAGATTTAGATCTTAACCCATTATTCCAGCTGGCTACCACAAAATTGTTGAGTAGGCACTTCCCCCAAGAAGTCCTTAATCTTCTATTTAGTAATGATTAATCCTAAGGAAAAAAAAAACTTTATTATTAAAGTCTTCACCTTTAAGGTTATTCTGGGATTAACAGGTAGGCAGCCAAGGCTCTCTGAAAAACAATGTCTAAGGAATTTGTCTGCATTCACGCTTGGCCTTATATCCCATGAATTAACCTTCTAAAGGGGTACAGTGGGAAAAGAAAGAAAAATGAGAATCCTAAAACTCCTGATCCATCAGGAGCTGGGATACACTATTTGCTATAACATCAATGGTTTCCTTAACAACTGCTCCCTTCCACACTTTCTATAGTTCACTGTTTTAGTTACTTCGAAGATTACATATTTCAGCATCAGCTTAGCGCACCTGGGCTCTTCCCTCTTTTGCATTCCTCTAACTCACTTAATCCCAAAAATGTCATTTTTTTTCTTTCTCCAATTTCTTATCTTTTGCATAATTTATTCCCAAAGTCACAAAACAATTCAGTAAAACTTTACTCTATGCCAGACAATGTGTAAGATGTTTGTTGAAAAATATCTGCAAGAAATTCAAAATGTGAGAAGTGAGATTCTCAAAATTAATTAATTGAACTCATAAAGACAGATATATGATTTGATAGGAATATTGTGAATGGATCCCAAAATTAAAAAAATAAAATAAAATTCTAAAGTTCCACAGCTGTAGGTCTTAACTACTGTGCCTTCTTTTATCTGGTCTTATATGAAACTATAAGTCAGCAGTTACCTTGGCCCTACCCCACCATGAGATGGAATCTCTACTAGAATTCTGGGTGGTCATATAACAATGTTAGTCAACAAAATATGGCAGAATTGGTACTACAGGACTTCTAATTTTCGTTCATAAAGGCCACATGCCACTTTCCCAAGGCTCTCTTCTAACACTCATTTTTATGATACTTCCTCCAGGTAAACTTGTGTAAAGGTGCTCTAATCTAAGCCCAGCCTTCCAAGTCATCCCAAACCAAGTACGAAACATATGTGTGAAGGAGGGTCCAGATGACTCCAGCCCTCAGCTGTTTGAATCATTGTTAACACTGGTTCTTCCCACCTGATTCCACATTCTGGCACTGTCAGAAATCTTCACACACAGAATTCATTAAATAACAACACAATAGATGCTTTATGCCACCAAGTTTCAGGATTATTTATTACTCAGCAATATGTAACCTGAACAGATCTCATTCCCCATTAGCTGCCACCAAAAATTCATTAATCTTAAAAAAGAGTCATAATATTAACTCCTGTCTAACCAAAGTGTCCCTCCCTGAATCAAACGAGCACTTACCTGTTCTTATAATAATTTCGCCAAGGGGTATTCCTGGGACCAGATATCGGAGGTGAAGAACACTTGAATAAATAATACTGTCAATGAGAGGTCTGGTGATACCAATTCTTGCAATTACAAACAAAGAGGGCAGAAGTGTGTTTTCATGGAACTATCATCTCCTGATAGGAAGAAAAAAGAAACACAGTAAGGTAAGATATACACCATTGTTCTAGAATAGCTAAAGCAGCAGGTAAGTGGAAGCTCATCTTGAACTTTGTTATAAATTTCTTTTAATGCTTAGAAACAATATCTCATTAATCAATCCCATAGCTGATGTAACTCTCCAACATCAGCCATTACTTTACCAATATTAAGTTTTTATTTAAATTCCAGTTAGTAACATACAGTGTACTACTAATTTCAGATGTACCATTTAGTGATTCAACGCTTCCATACAACACCCCTTGCTCATCACAAGTGCCCTCCATAATCCCCATCACCTATTTCATCCATTCCTCCTACCTACTTCCCCCTGGTAACCGTCAGTTTGTTCTCTTTACTTAAGACTCTGTTTCTTGATTTGCCTCTGTCTCTTTCTTCCCTTTGCTAGTTTGTTTCTTAAATTCCACATGAGTGAGATCATATGGTATTTGTCTTTCTTTATTGACAAATATATGACTGCAATCCACCTCACTGCAAATGGCAAGGTCTCATTCTTATTTTATGGCTGATTAACATTCCATTGTTTATTTAACACTTCTTCCTTATCCGTTCATCAGCTGATGGACACTTGGGCTATTTTCATAGTTTGGCTGTTGTAGATAATGCTGCTATAAATACTGGGGTGCATGTATCCTTCTGGATTAGTATTTTTGTATTCTCTACATAAATGCCTCATGGTTCAATTGCTGAATCATATTTTTAACTTTCTGAGGAAGCTCCACACACTTTTCCACAGTGGCTGCACCCATTTGCATTCCCACCAACAGTCCAACCCACCAACAGTCCAAGAGGGTTCCCCTTTTTGTTCAGTTTCCATGAACTTCTCCCTTTATCACACTATAAAATTTACCTGCAAAAATTCTTTCTGCCCAGCTAATGAACAATTGATCACTTTATTTATAACATTACTTATGTTATGGTATTTGATTATAAATAAGGTAATTAACTGAAAGAATACACAAATAATCTCCTACATTCTACATATACTCCACATCTCTATTTCAGTAAAATTATCTTTGGAAAGAATTAATTTTCTAATTCTCAGACATGGTTGAATATTCCAAAGTGTGCACCAGTGACATTTTCCTGAGCCTAGACAAAGACTTGTCCTAAAACAGCACTTCTTGATCCAGTACCTTCTTACCTGTGGTTCCCAGATAAGACTTTTAAATTAAGGAAGTCCATAGCATGAGGAATGTTCCTGATGTCAGCTGTCCTCAGGTTATCTATAAATCTCTTCTTTTCATCATGTACATCTGATAATTAAGTATACAATGTAGCCAGTTACAAATGAGACACCAGGACACACAAGTTAGGATGACTTCAGAATTACCAGGAATAGCAAATGGAGATAAACCAGCAGTTAACAGCACAATTAACTTTTTAAAAATTTTCTTACCTTATCAGTGAACGTTTAACACAAATTTATTGAAATGTTTCTCATTTCTGAATATTAAAAAACGTAAAGACCTACTTGAAATCCTTCTGACAGACTCAACTACCATATAAGAATCCATTCTCCAATTACTCCCATTAATTAAGAGTAACTTATTATAATACTCTCCCTCAAACAACGTGATCTAGTCAGTAACCACAAATATGGCAATGCATTATGAAAATTTACCCTTTACAGAAAGTTTCAATGACTTATTTTAATCATTCATGTGATTGTAAACCCAAATATAATTGTTTAGCACCTACCTCAAATCCCATCTTCTCCCATACTCTTTTCTTGGATCCCTCAGTACTGTTTCAGTGTGTATAACTCTCTGCTGTACTAGAGTCTCTAAATCACACGTTCTTCGTGATCACTGACACACTATTCAGAATGGCCACTGGGAATACAAAACTGGATATAACAGCCCAATACTCCCAAGATGTCAACAGGCAAGAATACAGAGACGCACAACTTGGTTGTATCTTTAAAATTCCCTTTTGTTGTTTTAATGTTCCTTTTGAAATATCTTTAAAATTTCAATGCAGAAAGCAGATGCAGTCCTTCCATTCCCAACTCTCTACACAGTAATGTTAAAGTTTTGCTGTATGATCTTCCAGACAACTTTCTATTCAGCAATTCATATATTCATTTCAGATGGTCATGTAGCAATATACAGATAACAATGTTTTACCATTTAACTTACACATGTACAAAAATCTTAAGAATGCTAAAATAATCACCAGTATAATAACACTGATGAGTAAGCATTACTTAACTCTATAATCATGTCAGGATAATTACATTCCTCAGGAATAGTAAATATTACCATTTCCATTAGAACAACAAGAGATATATGGACACAACTCTGTAAACACACTATTAGTTGATATTTGTTCAAAAAATGAAATAATTTAAAATATCCACTTAAAACACCCTTTCACATCAGAATGTCTTCCAGTGTTTAAATTATATTCATATGATGAAAGATACAACCATTATGATCTTTTATGGATATATATTTCAGATGCTCAATTATTTGATCAGGAATCAATATTATTTGATACTCAATATATAACATACTTTCTTCATTATAAATTTGAGACTTGGAATAGATAAAATCCCAGCAGCAAGTTATACCACTTCAACTGTTTACACACTTGAATTTCAACTATTATTGCCAAACTGCTGTTCAAAAAATATACTAATTTATATCTTCGTTTATACTTTTTATTTCTTTCTAAGCAATTTCCATAATTTATTACAGGCTACTAAGATGGAACACTTTTGACATTTGTTTGACTACTGCATAACATACAAATATAATTACACACTGGACATTTTCAAAAAGCTCTTAGAATAATAAAGTAAGTATTCATAATCACAGAAATTCTATTTTCATTTAGATGTATATATACATGGTAACAGAAAACAAACACATATGGAGCTACTTAACAATTTTATATTAAAAATAACATACATTTAGATATACCATGAAGTGGGATTATAAAATGTTTAAGCTTAGACTTGAAATACTATTTCCATAATTTTCAAAAAAATAAAATGCAAAGCAATAAGCTAATAAATGAGAATGAGAATACCATCAGATTTATGCTCCTAAAACTAATTTTACTGTATACAGGTGCTTAATATTTATATTATATATGTATATGCATATACACATATAAATTTGCTATAAGTAGATCTTTCTAACATAGTAAAATAACAATTACCTAGCAATACAAGTATCTTTTAACAATGAACATATCTGTGATTTTAAACAATTCCCTTTCTCATGTCTTCCTTCTTCTTTCAAGGATAAAATACATCCTGGGTATTTTCATTCGTTTTGTAAGTATAAAATCTAATCTTTTCTTCCACATGAGAACGTAACAATCTGTAGAAAAAGGAAGTGATCGGTCTATCCCTCTGCCCAAAAACCCACCTAACAAACATCAAAATGGTACATAACACTAAAGAACAATTATTACTTATTACACTGACAAAATATTTAGAAAAAACAATTTATGGTATTTGACAAAGAAATATTTATAAATGTATATGTTGTGAAATTTTGTGCATCTGGAAAAATTAGGTATTTATAAATATATTCATCTGTTATTTACAAAGTTCTCTTGAATGTTGTCATGCTGTCCAGTTAAATACGAAACTGAATAGTTTGAGGAGGGAGAATAAAATTTCTTATATAACATATTTCCTATGATTAAAACACATAATGCCCTTTCAGCAATACAGCTATAAAATACTGACTTAGGATTTTTAATGTATAATAGTGTATAATAAATACAAGAACTAAACAGTGATTAAAATGTAAAATTTTCTTTTAGAGTATGCAAGAGGGGAAGTACACCCTTTTAACGTTCTCCCCCTAACAACTCAATAAACAGATACCAAAATATGTATAGCTCAAGAAACCTAAAATTGTTATGAATTGCAATGCTATTACAATACTTGATAATAATGACTATGATAAAGTTTACAATGAATTATTTACAAAATTATACTTTGTGAGACTCTACACATCTAGAAAGACTAGATGTTAAAAATTAAAAAAATTGCATCTATTATTTACAAAGTTGTCTTGAATATTGTCATGCAACCAAAGGAACACATACAGAACTGTATATTGTTCCAAGAGGTAGTATAAAATCTCTTTAAGAAAGTCATTTATATCTCCAATGTAAACAACAACCATAAAAATAAATATGAGGGAGGGATGACTAGGTGGAGCACAGAGAATTTTTAGGACAAGTAAAACAGTCTGTATAATACCATGATGGATACAGGTCATTATACATCTGTCCAAACTTAACAAAATGTACAACACCAAGAGTTAACCAAAATAAACCATGGACTTCGGGTTATAATATGTCAATGAAAATTCATCAGTAGTAACAAATGTACCAGTCTAATAAGGGATGTTGATAATGGGGGTGATTATACATGTACGGAGTGGATAATGATGGGGATTATATATGTGTTGGGCAGGAGCTGTATGGCAAATCTCTGTACGTTGCCCTCAATTTTGCTGTGAACCTAAATCTGCTCTAAAAAATAGTCTTAACATAAAAATAAAAGATATACACACACACATATATATATATATGTATCAGGAAGCTCCTAATGAAATACATTATGATACATTCAGAAACACCAAATGAATTTACATGGTGCAAGTTTTTTAATATACAATTTGTACTTATACAATGGCATACTATTATACTATGAGAATGGGGTAATGCACAGTCTTTTCTATTTCTCCTCTTAACAACCAAATTAATATAAATGTTGCACAGCTCCAAGAGCCTGCATATCAATGATCAATTTCTCTGCCATGCTGATTTTAAAATACAATAATCCTAACACATTTACAATGAAAACATTTATATTATACTGTGACACTCAATACATCTAGAAATATTAAATGTTTAAAAATAAATATTTCACTTGCCCATTATTTACAAAGTTGTCATACTGCCATATAACAGATGAACATAGAGTTTTGTAATTTAGATTCTATAAAATGTTCTTTAGAAAAGTGAATTTCATCAACGTAAGTATATCTGAGAAAATAAGATATACCTACATGTCCCTTAAGTAGGCAGAAATATGTTTATATAAAATGGGTACAATTTAATTATTGCAGTCTAATTTTTCTTCTAAATGAAATTGTGAGACAAAACTTTTAACCACTCTATTCTCCCTGACTATATACATGTATGTGCGTGTGTATAAACACACACAAATGTTAACAAAAATATAGCTCAGAATCTTTTAACTCAATTTTCAAGTCATTTGTCTTTAACAATCCCAGCAATCCATATAATCCTATACAAAGGTGAACAGTATCAAAAGAATACTGTTTCTACCCTCTATCATGTTCAACAACTCTATATATTTCCTAAGTCAAATGTTATAATTACAAATACCACTGTTTAACAAACCACAAAGAGCCACCCATATAGAATTCTTAGAATAATTTGCAAATATTAAACATGTCAAACTTATAGTTTATCAATAGGATGACTGCAACATATACATGATGTTCACAATTTCTTTAAACCAAAAAGAATAGTTAAGAAGCAAAAGAATCATACATTATAGATGAGATTGGAAAACATACACCCCTCCCTCCATCCATAGCCCTCACAACAAATCACTGAACATGCAGAGAAACTAATTACTATATTGATTTTAAAAAGTATGATATTTAAAAGTATGTTTGTCAGCAATGGCTATATATCTAGAAATAACAAGTGTTTTATAAATAATTACATACACAGCATTCTAGAAATTATACTAACAATAGAAGCTTATTTTACCATTTCACATCTACAAGCATTTAAAAAAAGTTTATGTGCTCTAATTTTAGGTGAAATATATTCAAATACATAACAGAAATGTCTGCACATCTATCAAGTTATGTTATAAAAACAAAGATCTGATCACATGTGCACAACTACCTAATAACAACCCCACACACACCAAGTGAAAACATAGGAGTAGTCTTGTAACACTTCTATTGGTAATATATTAATTTTTGTCATAGTTGTCCAATGTTAATAGATTTACTCTGTGTGTGTATGCATGCTGTGTGTGTGTGTGTGTGTGTGTGTATGCATGCTGTGTGTGTGTGTGTGTGTGTATGTGTGGAGGGGGTATTTCTACATACCTAGGAAATTAAGATGTTATATAAGCCAGTGAAAGGCTTCCCTGCTCTGTTCTCAACATTTAACATCAAAAATTTATATCGAAATAAGAAATTATTCAAGTTTCATATTTAAAAATATGAATGGCAATAATCCCTGTACTTTAACAAAAATGTCTAACTAAAAAAATCTCAATAAAACAAAGGGAGAGAAAGAAAGAGGCAAACCAAGAAACAGACTCTTAACTATAAAAGAAACTGAGGGTTACCAGAGGGGAGGTGCGTGGGGACATAGATTAACCAAGTGATGGATATTAAGGAGTGCTCTTGTGATGAGTACTATGTGTTGTATGGAAGTGCTGAATCACTATATTGTACACCTGAAACTATTATTACACTGTATGTTAACTAACTGAAATTTAAATAAAACCTTAAAAAAAGACACAAAAATTAAAAGAAAATCAAAATCAAGCCTAACTCATGAAGATGCTCACTCTATCTATACTCAATGCTTCCACCTTTAACGTTTCATATGAAAATATATTTCCAAAATTGATAGAAATTATATATTCAAGTGTTTTCTAAAATGACACTGTTCTATATCCAAAAAAATAATAATAATCTCCATCACCAAATACATCCCAAATAGACATGGTATAGTGATTCAGCTCGCCAAAATAAAATGTTTTTACATTGTCTCTCAGATTGGTATTCAAAAAATATGTGCCTATCAGCAAATCCTATGCAGATGTTCTGAAACAAAAACTAACATCGGTCTATAACTTAAGTAGCAATCTAACAATATCTTCAGCAACTAAAGCTCAAACTGAAACTCCCTGTATCACGAACCACAAAAGGACACGAAGAACAAACTAAAGCCCAGTGATACTTACTTGCCAACAGTGTGTCTTTGCTATGAATTTTAATAAACACTTATTTTATAGCCATGTATACAATACACCTGCATGTATACCAGTGTACATGAAAGCAACCCCTATAAAATCAAGGATTAAAAGTTTAAAGCAAAAACTATTATATATCCTAACTATTTTACACAGAACAATCTAATCTGGTTTCTCTTCAGATCGCATAAATCTTTCTCGCCTTTTACACAGACCAATCTAACAAAATACCCTGAACTTCAGCAGCCCAATTATTTACTAAGAGATAATCTGACAACTGTTTTGGTAATTTTTCACTCTATATATAATTAATATATTTACAAAACATGCTGATATAATAGTTCCTTGGCTTTAAGAAAACATAATAACTGTGTCTATTATATACACATTATATAAAACATTTCTTGGATTAGCCCATCCTTTAATAACCATAGGTTTGACAGACAATTTTGAACTACCTCCATAAAAACTTATAGTCACCTTCACCTATACAATTAGAGGTTAAGTATTTTAAAACAAGAACGATTCAGTTATCATTAAATGTCAAATTCCACTGACATGAAAACTCTTCTGTTATGTTTAACCACATGTAGAATTTATCTAGTAACTGTATTTTCTGTTTGTATACAAACATCTGAAAACCATGAACAGAGGCAGACCAACAGTTACAATGACATTTCCACCATGATGAATCTTATATAAAACAATGAGATATTATACTAGACACTACACATTTACCACAACCTAAAAATTGAGCCTAGAGATCTGATGAACATACACAGAGAGGCTAGATATATTATCACTTTTGGGAAATAAAAGTCTATCCTAATAAGGTGATACATATTTACAGTGATGCCTATCCATGTAGAGAATCTGATGTTAAACAACAACAAAAAAAGTTACATTATATATAACATTGTAACAATATCTACTGAAAAGGAATTAATCTTGAGAGGCAATTCAACAATTCCACTGATTAAAACAATAACAAAAACCCACACCTGTTTAACATTACATTAATAAAATATATGTAGATTCCCAACATCTGAACATGGAGTAAAGCCTGGCTGTTCAAGAACTATCTCTGTACATATGCATACACATATAGTCCTCAAAAATTCCCTATTCTCCAACTTCTAAATTCTTTTATCTGTCTAATACAAACAAGGCAGTCTAGAAACTCCTCTCAGTAACCAACAAAATTATATTCTGACAATTAAAATGCCCTAAATGTCAGCCATCACCATGCTTTATAAGATGTTTTAACACAGTACTTTTTTCTATTATATACAGAGAAATAAAAAAGCCCATCAAATCCTAGCCCAAACATGCACAGAGGCTGGCCTCTTACGCAGCAATTCCATCATGAGAATTAAATCTCATACCATACAAATATTAACATAAATAACATTTACAGAGTAACATCTACATCCACATATAGCAGCCTTAACAAAACTTCTTATGTGACAACTGCACACAGAACAATCTCCAACCCCTCCAAAAAGCCACAGCAATAATCCAATCAAATGATTTTAAATGTCCATCATTCAGAGGTAACTTCTATTTTTATAGTCCCGTATTAAAAATATTTCTTCTGCATATGTTAGCAACGGCTTTCTTAGCAATCACGATGCCTTACGGTCACAAAGCAGTTATATTTGGTTATTTCGTATACAATATTCTCAAAATGCACATAAATAACTAGTGCCTTACATTCTTTCCTGATTAATATAGTAAACACTCCCCATGCCCATTTCCTCTTTACTATCCATAAGCACTCAAACAATAAATACAGAATTAAAGATATCTTTACAAAATGGCCCATTCTTTTCTAAAATATTTTCCAGGAGGCAGTTTTACCAAACATGTTTTTAGAAACTTCCCTACAAAACCAGCTCTATTATCACAGCAACCATTTTTAAAAGTATCTAAAAACAATAGATTTGTTTATAAATGTAGGCCTCTGTGCTTAAGCATTAGATTCCCAAAAAGATTAAGAATAAAATACAATAAAAAAACTATTACATGTTGAATTTCATTTTCTTCACCTCCAAACATCCAATGAACAGTTCATGCATATTCATCATTTACTGAGTATTTTATATTTGCATTTCAGTATCATTACCCAAACACAATTTTCTAACGTGTTTAAATAAATTCTTAAGCTATGTATGTCTAGTAAATTAGTTAATAGATTAGGTTCCTAGCTGTTTTAAAATGGCAGGTAGGGGAAGAAAAAAAAAAAGAAAACTAATACTTGTGTTTACCACATAGGCAATAAATGTCACATATGCAGGGCTCTTACTGGTAAATATTTTGATGGCAAGTTGATAACTCTATAGAAAGAAAAACATTGAGATATTTTTTCCAAATGCAAAGACTGCCAATGAAATATAAATATTTGAAAGGAAGATTAATGTCAGGACAGTATATATCTCTATTTATTTTGTCAGTGATTTTTTGCAGTTGGTGAAGCTTCTAGATGAATTCAGGATGTGTTGTCCTTCCCCTTCTTTCCACATATTCCTAGAAGGCTGGCTTATATTTCCTTGAGATTGTCCACACTAGACCAATACTACAAGTGCCATCCACTTGAAATAATTTTCAATTCAGTAGATACCTTCACACACTTGCATTTTTGGGAATAATCTGGAATGAGGGATGCTGTGCTGATCATGTTGGACCATGAAATAAATAGAGTATAAGAGCTAGAGTATCTCTACAGGAGGGTCCTGGTCAATGACCCCTTAAATCATCGTCAGGTTTAGACTTCTACAGCAGTCCGTAAGTCAAATTGCAAAGGATTCTCCAGAAGAATTTGAAAACTACAATTTTATCAATGCAGAGGCAATCAGGCTATCCTTTCCTGTTCATGTTAATGGAAAAAAGGTTTGCACATTATCCTGTATCATCCTGGATTTTAATCACATTTTTTCTTGCTATACAAATTTCTCCAGATTCTTATCAGGAGCATCTTATTCAGGGGATAAAAGTAAAGGAACGTCACAAAATTTATGAATCCAAATGTTCAGTGACTAGAAAACTTCCAGTTTTGTCAGTGGCAAAGATGCTCTAAATATTATCAATTTATATAATCTTTGTCCTCTTCTCTGATTATTGCTTATTTCTAACGCTCTTGAAACATGTCAATTGCAGATTTTTGAAGCAACGTAACGAGGTTTGTCATATCTTTCCAAAAGACTGCTCTGGCAGACAGATGAAACAGAGAATCTGAAGCTAGAAGTAAGGGGACCAGTTAGAAGTTTTAATACAGTTAAAAGACAGCAATAACAACAAAACTAATCTAGAAAGGCAGCTCCAGAACAACCATCTAATGGAGTTTGTTGTACAGCATCTACTGTCCAATAAATTTTCTAAGTTTCTGGATGAAATACCTGTCCATGTTTCTTAGGCTCCGTTCATGTCCATGAATGACAGCCACTTCCTGACCTAGCTGGCATAGCCTTTTTACATCTATGTAAAACTGATAACCAAATGTGTCAGTGATTTTTAAAGGATGCTTGTACGTTATTTTTAGACACTTCACTTTACTTGGCTGTATTTTCTTCTTTGAATTATCTGTACATGTTTTTGTCATTTTCAATACAATTGTTCCAAGTCTTTTCTTTTAGAGTTGTACAGATGTTTATATACATTACAAAAAACAAGAAAATAAATAAACAATATATTCTGCCAACCTAAATTATGACACATTTTCACATCTTTTTATGGGGCCAAGTACTCTATTACCTACTGACAAGTAAGCTGTTACAGATCCTAAACAATGCTCTCTTGATTTCTAAGGGATTTGCACAAAGGGCTAAGTTCAACTGAACACGTGCTTTTTTAAATATTTAAACATGGAAGATTTATTCTGCTGTGAGCTATCCTGAAACAGACAGAAATATCCAATAAGAGTAGACACCTTAAGGAACACCCTTTTCCCTTTCCATCAAGGCCCCAAATTAAAATTTGGCACTCTCTAAATGACAGAATGGGCAAGCTGACATCAAGATAATATCACTTAATTCTGTGCCCCCAGCAATGTGGCACAATAAAATGTCCATGTTTCATGACTCAAAAAATTACAAAGAATGAGAAATTTGAGCTTTAAATTGAAGCCAAGCTTTGCCTATACCATAAGGAAATTTGTTATGCCTTTTGTTCAGTTATGTATTGATTCCACCAATAACTGTGTTAACAATATACCAATATAACAAAAATTGCTAACTATCCAAACTCCTACTAGATTCCAATTATTAATGTTTTGTTCTCCCTATAAAGGAAGAATAAGTCTATGCCTTCTTGTAACCATTTTTACAAATCTTCCATGTTATAATCTTAGACATAGAAATAGTCTTTGGTAAGTCAGGCCTTTTATGCATTGTTTCTCCATTGTGACTTCAGCAATCTTAGAGGAAGCCAATATTTCTATTGTTACTTTGATATCACTTAGGGCCATGATTCACTCAGTTGAGAAAACACCCCATCTGGGACACCTGGGTGGCTCAGTTGGTTAAGTGTCTGCCTTTGGCTCAGGTCATGATCCCAGTGTCCTGGGACTGAGTCCTGCATCGGGCTCTTTGCTCAGCAGGAAGCCTGCTTCTCCTTCTGCCTGTTTCTTCCCCTGCTTGTGCTCATTCTCTCTCTCTCTGTCTCTCTCTGACAAATAAATAAAATCTTTAAAAAGAAGAGAAAAGACCCCATCTATCTAAAATACAAAGCCATTGTCCAAAAAAGCTCACTAGAGAAGGTAATAAAATATAAATTAAGAAAAATACAATGCCCCAAATGTTGTGTCATCCTTCAAAAATAAGAAAACCAGTTTCACTTCAATAACTTATTTTCAGAAATCATAAGTTACAATATTAAAAAATCCTCTGTAATTTATTTTACTCACTCGAAGCCACAGAAAAAAAGTCCCCTCATTTCAATTGTGGGTTCCTTATTTGCTATAGCATGGATGTGTGACTCTGATTTGAACTATATATTCTTCAGCACTTTCAATCCTGGAGAAATCCTAGGCTAATTTTCGTTGTTTCTAAGTAGAAGTAGACAGTGCATTGTAAGACTATTCCCATAAAGAAGCATCATTAAAAAACAGCATTAGATTTCAATAACCAAATAGAGCCACCGCAGTATTCACAGCCAAGCTGTAACACAGTGGTTGAAATTTCCCCAGAAAACAGACTCAATCCCAAACGCAACACCCAGAAATCCTTTGGTATTGCCAGTTTCTGGCCTAATACTTAAAACGATCCAGAAGTGGATGCTGAAAATAAAACAAAACAAGGGCACCTGGCTGTCTTAATCACTAGAGTGTGTAACTCTTGATCCTCGGGATAATTATAAGTTTGAGCTTCATACTGGGTGTAGAGATTACTTAAAAATAAAATCTTAAAAAACACAAACATATGCCCAAGTGCAAAGTAATTCAAGTAATGTTGTTTTGTGACTAATAGAACAAAACCAGATAAACCTTGCCCCAAACATAGAATTGTTATGCAGAAATTACCATGTCCTGGAAATCACACTATTCACTGAGATCACATCTACTTTTAAAAAAAAAATATGTTTTTTTTTATAAATTTTTGTTTATTGGTCATTTTACTGAATGTGAACTTGGTGAAAATTTGTGTAGTTGATTCATTATCAAAAATAAACTGAAGTACATTATTTAAATATATGCTGGCATTTTGTTCTCTGAATAAAACCCAGTTTTTTTCAACATACGGTGCTGAAATCAGCATCTGTCAACTTCTCAGACCTAGACCTACTGCTGATCCAAAAACTCTCAAACTGCACAAGCCCTCCTACTGACTCTTTTATCTTTTTAAGATTTTATTTATTTATTTGAGAGTGAGCGAGCGAGAGAGAGAGAGAGAGAGAGAGCCCAAGCTGGGGAGAGGCAGAGGAAGCAGCAGACTCCCTGCTGAGCAGGGAGCCTGACATGAGGCTTTACCCCAGGACCCTGGGATGATGTCTTGAGCAGAAGGCAGACACCTAAACAACTCTAGCTGCCCAGGTGCCCCAACCTCCTCGTGACTCTTAAAGTGTACTAAAGTTGGAGAAAGTTTGATTTAATCTAAGTTGCCTAGAAATATACAACTCTACCCATTCCAGTAAATTGTATAATGAACAGCTATTTGATCAGCACATCTTACTAATCACTGTAATTTCAAGAGGACATAATACTGCCTAGTCATCTCAAGAAAAGGCACATAGAATCTAACATTCCAAAGCTGGCTGAGACCCATACACTCAAGTTAACGAAAAAGGAGAGGGTAAATGGTAGTTAATTCTGACTCCTAACCTACCCTGACTGGTAAAATATTCAAACAGGGGAGCTTTCCTATTTCCAACAATTGAAAGAATCCTAACACTGCTCTCGATTTACAGGTCTCCATCACACTTCTACAACACAAAGGATATGCTATAATCACCTAACCCTTGTCTTTTTTCCTTCTTACCTTCCTTTCATTCAACAATCCTCTCACCACCTATTGCTAACTCATTCCTTCTAATACTCTCTCAACAAAGCGCTCCTATCATAAATTAGCTTGGCTGAACCCCACATTCTCTTTTAGGAATGAGCACTGTCATCAGGTTCAAGAAACAATGAGTCTGATCATCAAGCCACCCGCCCCCAAAAGAAAAATAAAAACTGAAAAACTAATCATCTTCCAGGGATTCCTATTATAGAGGATTTTCTTTAGATCACTTATAAAGAAGCAGCACCCCAAGAATGGGGTTATCAGGGGGCGCCCAGGTGACACAATCCACTAAGAAGCCTACTCTTGGTTTCGGCTCAGGTCCTAAACTCAGGGTTGTAGGATTGAGCCCCACATCGTGCGGAGTCTGCTTCAGATTCTCTCTCTCTCCCTACTGCTGTGCTTGCTCTCTCTCTCTCTCAAATAAGAAAAGAAAAGAAAAGAAAACAAAAGAAAACAAAAGAAAAGAAAACAAAAGAAAAAAGAAAAGAAAGAAAAGGAAAAAGAATGAGATTATTTGGACAGGGCTGAGCCAGCAAATACCACTGCATGCTTTCTCACAGTAATAATAACTGACCACCCCAGGCTGTACCAAACATCCAAGATCAAATGACCAAGTCAACAGACTCCAATGTGTATTTCCTTCCTTCCTTATCCAAATGTTACGTTTCTAATTTAATTAAGTTAGTAGAAAGGGTAGCTCATTTCTCTCAATTCATCCAGCATATCCCTATTTGTGAAGAATCAGGAACACTGAGAGAGGTCAAACAAATATGAGGTTATAAATATTCTAAAATTTCTATCAGGGACAGAGACTTAATAAGGGAAATACCTGTGAAAAGACTTATTCCCCTTGCTCCTTAAAAAAAAAAAAAAAAAAAAAGGAAAGTAATTTTTCTGGACCCCAAAAGATTTCCCTATAAACTATCAGTTGTCATAGTTTCAATACCCACATTATTTATATACACACACACACCACACATACTCCTTAACAAATTAAGATAACTATTTAAGAATAAGATCCTGGTGTATTCAACTATCCATGGTACATTTCTATAGGTTTTTCCCTTATTACCTGTTTAATTACTATTCAACTCCCTCATAACTAAAATAAGCAAATCACAAGGACCTAATTGTAGAATGGCAATCACAGATAACAAAAGGTCCATTACTCATTCAAGTAAAGATAAATAATAAAGAATAATGGGAGATTAAAGTCCTGATTCAAAAGAAAATGCATGGTACTTAACAAATTAGTTCCTCTCTAGGGCTCAATATTAACAACTGCAAAATGTCACTTTCATCCCCTTGAATCAGTCAAAACTTCTAAATCTCCATCTACAACTTGCTAAGATACAGAAAACAGTACCTTATTAACAGAATTCTAGTAATCCATCTGATGTATCTTTAGCATTCTGCTTAAGGTGTAACTCTCATTTCAGACCAAAGCAATATCTCAACAATAAACTAGCTATTTCTTTTTTTTTTTTTTTAAAGATTTTATTTATTTACTTGAGACAGAGAGAATGAGAGAGAGAGCACATGAGAAGGGGGAGGGTCAGAGGGAGAAGCAGGCTCCCTGCCGAGCAGGGAGCCCGATGCGGGACTCGATCCAGGGACTCCAGGATCATGACCTGAGCCGAAGGCAGTCGCTTAACCAACTGAGCCACCCAGGCGCCCAATAAACTAGCTATTTCTTATTCATATGGGAATTGGAGCTGCCTCATAGTCTGGGGACATGCTCTTGGGAAACAGGTATAAGGTTGGACCTGAATGATAATATAAAAAAAAAAAAAAAAAAAAAAACCCAGCATAGTAGCTACCAAGTCTTTACTCTCGAAATTATTACTTGAAATTCATAGTGAAAAAGACAGGTGAGATATACAAATGTTACAAACATAAAAGATACTCTACAAGGAAACTGCAGCAGTGGAATTTAGAATTCACTTCCCTTTATCTCACTGGAAAAACCCACACTTCTATTCTCCCTAATCTGCACAATATTGCTCCAAATAATGTGAAATTTACAGGCTAAGAACTTATGTTCGGAATACGTGTGTCCCAAGTACCTGGAATGACTCTTAGGCTGGACTTCAGAGTACTCACATTGAGCTTCACTTCTTCATGCTCTGTAATCATAACTCATCATAAACCCAGTTAAGGTCTTTCCCAACAACTACTGTAGTTGTAAAGGAATTAATACCTGCAGACAGTACATCTCTACTAATGCAAAGTCTTTTATCTTGGGAAAATGAATGATCATCTTCATTTAACAATGTAAGTTAAATGGCAGCAATATCATTCAACTTACACAGAATTAAGGTAACAATATGGGAAAAAATTAAAGACAGTAAAACCCCAGCAATAACATTATAGATCTTAATAACATTAAGATCTTTGGTGTCTTAGAACTAAATATAATAGTTTATAAACTACTTCTACAAGCAAATCATCCAACAAACTGAAAAATGAAATATTCAAGTATCTTAAGGACCTAGATTACATTGAAAACATCCACCAAAATATTCCAGGGCTAAGTGAGAATCAATGTGAACGGTCAAATAAAATCAAGGAAAATCAAATAGATAAAACACAAAGTCCACTCCAGCAACCCTTAGTTTGTTTCCTGAGATTAAGAATTCCTGCTGGAGTGGTGGGGGGTGGGAGGGATGGGGTGGCTGTGTGATAGACATTGGGGAGGGTATGTGCTATGGTGAGTGCTGTGAATTGTGCAAGACTGTTGAATCACAGATCTGTACCTCTGAAACAAATAATACAATATATGTTAAAAAAAAAAAAAAAAGGAGATGGCAGGAGGGGAAGAATGAAGGGAGGGAAATCGGAGGGGGAGACGAATCATGAGAGACTATGGACTCTGAAAAACAAACTAAGGGTTCTAGAGGGGAGGGGGGTGGGTGGATGGGTTAGCCTGGTGATGGGTATTGGGGAGGGCACGTTCTGCATGGAGCACTGGGTGTTATACGCAAACAGTGAATCATGGAACACTACGTCAAAAACTAATGATGTAATGTATGGTGATTAACATAACAATAAAAAATTTTAAAAAACCCACAAAGTGAACAACAAGTCCACTGATACACAGTGTTGAGGATTCTGAAGGAGGTCTAATATCTCTAATACAAAGAACCAAAGTGATATGGTAATATAATCCAAATTATCATGGAAAGAATAGAGCACACACTACTTTTCCTGATATAGATCTCCTAATACACAATAAATTACTCCTATCAGGAACTGTACTTTTTAACTTTCTTTCTGTTAATAATAGCACAAATGAGGGGAGGTGGGGGAGATGGGTGCACTTGTGATGCACCAGGTATTGTATGGAAGTGTTGAATCACAATATTGTATACTGGAATCTAGTATTACACTATATGTTAACCAAATATAATTTAAATAAAAATTTTAAGATTTTATTTATTTATTTGACAGAGAGAGACATAGCGAGAGAGGGAATACAAGCAGGGCGAGTGAGAGACGGAGAACCATGCTTCCTGCTGAGCAGGGAGACTGATGTGGGGCTCAATCCCAGGACCCTGGGATTTTGACCTGAGCCGAAGGCAGGGTGCTTAACGACTGAGCCACCCAGGCACCCCTAAATAAAACTTTTTTTAAAATAAAGGGAAAAAAAGAAACTATATAGGGGTAAAAATAAATTTTATATAATATGGGAACAGATATTACCACTTACATCGATGTGGATGGAATTGGAGGGTACTATGCTGAGTGAAATAAGTCAATCACAGAAAGACCATTATCATTTGGTTTCACTCATATGTGAAATATAAGGAACAGTGCAGAGGATCATAGGGGAAGGGAGGGAAACTGAATGGGAAGTTATCAAAGAAGGAGAAAAACCATGAGAGACTCATAGGTAATTAACTACAGGAAACAAACTGGGGGTTGCTGGAGGGGAGGTGGGCAGGGGGATGGGGTTATGGGCATTAAGGAGAGCATGTGATGTGATGAGCACTAGGTGTTATATATGGAACTGATGAAATTACTGAACTCTACATCTGAAACTAATGATGTACCTTAGGTTGTCTAATTGAATTTAAATTTAAAAATATGGGAACAGAAACCCCCATGATTTCAGATGTACATATATCTAACCTCTCTGGGTCATTGTGTTCTCATCAACTGTAAATCTAAGACAAATGATTCAAAATCATCAAACATCTGGCTGATCTATGAGGCTTTTCACTGAATCTTGGCTATGTCATCTACTTTTTAAGATTAATTTTGCTCACCAAAGAAAATTAACCCAGTCAAGTCTTCTCCTACTATTTCTATTCCACATTAGAACTTGCTAAATTATAGGCAAAAAACATGAGTTAACAACATGGATTCTGGAGCAAAACTGAGGTGATACTGAATGCAGAAGAAAAACTGGGACAATTTGCATTTAGGACAAACATAAACCACTCCAGGTAAAATAACATCCAGTCTGCATCCTTGCCACCAGAAGATACCAGGGCCCAAACGGCACATCCCTTTTAGTACACAGAAAGTCCCTTGAGGTTTCCTCAACTATTATCTGAGAAGTTGAATGAGGTATACTGTAGCCAACACCCAGCTGCTCCCCTTCATGGTCTACTCACTTTTGGCAGAGATGGACTTGCTGCGTTAATACCTGAAGCCATTAATCAACATTCACATCTAGAACAAACACATCCTTGGAACTGGATTTCAAATACTGCTCTCTTATTGAGCCTTCATCATCTCACTTAAGCAAGAGAGATCCTCTCACCCCTGTAAAATCCAACAGAACTTTATTTCTACTTTTTGACCAAAAATGACTAAAAGGTATCCCCACAAACACATTGTAAACTTCATAACAAGGTACCTAGCTTCACTACAACAAGTACAGATAAACACCAAATAGTTCTCACTGGCTCCTATTTAGGAAGAGCTGACCACTTCCATGTTAAGAGTGTAGAGCTAGATTATTAGATAGGCATAGATTCTAATCAGACATTCCACTACATGGGAGGAACTATAATAAATCTAAAAACTTGTGGGGCACCTGGGTGGCTGTCGGTTAGGCGTCTGCCTTCGGCTCAGGTCATGATCCCAGGGTCCTGGAATCGAGCCCCGCATCAGGCTCCCTGCTCGGCAGGAAGCCTGCTTCTCCCTCTGCCTCTGTCATTCCCCTGCTTGTGTTCTCTCTTGCTCTCTCTCTCTGACAAATAAATGAACAAAATCTTAAAAAAAAAATCTAAAAACTTGCACCCTAACATTTAGAAAAATTAGCAATGCTGACACATTTCTTAAACATCTACTGTGTGATAGGTTCTATGCCCATTGATCACTGCAGACAACTGAAGAAAAACAAAACCAAAAAAATTGTCCTCAAACACCAATGGTGTCCATGTAAAGACACTTACCATACTCACTGTATTTCATAATACATGTTCCACAAATATTAGTTCCCCTCTTTCCTGGACATCATCAGACACCTCCAACTCTGGCATTCAATGTTTGATCAAAGAGGTAGTTGTCTCCTTTTACATGTCCTTACTTCCGTCTCAGCATATGTGTGTGCCTTCTGGGATCTAAGGAGGAGTTTCCTTTTTTGCTTTCAACAGCATATATGTTTTTTAAAAAAAAAAGGGAAAAATAATGAGCTCAGAATATCTTATGAAAATTTAAAAAAGAAGAATTGGCAATGTATATGGCTACACCTGCCATTTCTAAGTATTCAAAGTTTTCACAGTAAGCCAAATTTTCTGTTGAAAATAATGTTCCCCGAAAAGTCTATTGAGGCACATTGACTGGATTTCAGAGTGTCATTTAAGCTCAAATTTTGAAATCATTATGTTCAGACAAGGTCCTTTGTCATCATGAACCTAGCCAAGGCCTCTATAATACACTATTACTTTTCTTTACAAGGTTATTTTACCTGGAGTGGTTTATGTTTGTCCTAAATGCAGCTAACACCGTTTTCAGCTTCCTTGCGATACTACTGGGTGGGATCCACAGTGACATGTCAGAAAATTGAGTTGTCAAATTCTCTCCTCTTTTCATAGTCATCAACTATGTGGGCAAAAAAGACCTTCATAAGACTAAAAAAACTGCAACACAACAAAAATTATAAAATATCTTGCTTTACTTATTTACTATAATTCAAATATTGAGCTTTATTATATGAATGGCCAGTCCCAAGGGAACTAGAATGCAAAGATGAGTAAGAATTTGGCAATGTATTATCAACTGGATAACATGTATTTGAAAACTTCATATAATCTCAGAGGCTGTAACTGACTACTTGCTGAAATCAATTAAGTTTTATTGGAAATAAACACAATAAATTGTTTTACTTATCTCTGAAATCAGATTATGAAAATTCTAGACAAGCATTACTATTATCACATAATTCCATAAGTTACTTTCTACTACATTATTATTTTACTACAAGTTAAGACCTACAAGAAATAAAACATCAGTTCAGTTTACAAAAATTACAAGACTTTTGGGCAACCCCCTCGGGTTCCCTCCCTCCTTGGGAGCTTTGTACTACCACTTTGCTATCGCTCAATAAACCTTGCACTGGGTATTATACAAAAACAATGCATCTTGGATCACTACATCAAAAATTAATGATGTATTGTATGGTGACTAACATAACATAATAAAATAAAATGAAATTAAATTAAAAAAAAAAACAACCTTGCTTTGCTGCCCACCAAAAAAGAAAGAAAGAAAAGAAAAAGACTTCTGGTATCACCTGCATGGGAATCCTGAAAAAGTTAAACTCACTGAAACAGACTATAATGGTGGTTGCCTTGGGCTGACGGGGTGTGGAAAATGGGGAGATGCTTATCAAAGGGTATAGACTTTTTCTTTTTATTATGCTATGTTAATCACTATACATTACATCATTAGTTTTTGATGTAGTGTTCCATGATTCTTGTTTGCATATAACACCCAGTGCTCCATGCAGTGCGTGCCCTCTTTAATACCCATCACCGGGCTAACCCATCCTCCCACCCCCTCCCCTCTAGAACCCTCAGTTTGTTTTTCAGAGTCCATCGTCTCTCATGGTTCGTCTCCCCCTCTGATTCCCCCCCCCTTCATTCTTCCAAAGGGTATAGACTTTTAATTATAAGATGAGTTAAGTTCAAGGGATCTAATATACAGCATGGTGATTACAGTTAACAGTACTGTATTATAATATTTGAAATTTGCCAAGAGTAGATCTTAAATGTTCTCGCCACAAAAAAAAAAAAGGTAACTATATAAGGTGCTGGAGTGTTAACTAACCTTGTTGTAGTAATCTTTTCACAATATAGATGTATAGTAAATCATCACGTAACACATCTTAAAATTATACATTATTTATCAATTACATATTGATAAAGCTGAAAAATTACAGGACTTCTAAAATTTTACATGATTGAAGAGTAATGAGTTCATGAAGGCAGGAAGCTACATCACTTTTTACACACTTTTATACTAAGTCCCAGTTTACCTATCAGATCATATAAACACAAAATACCACAAAAAAACTCAAAACCATAAAGATTTAAGGTAACATAACTATTAAATCCCAGAATTCTATTTGAAACTGTTATGTGAACCACAATGAGAAACCTATATTGGTGTGCAATGTGTACATATTCATGAAGTTACTGTTAATAAATGTGACCAGGAAATCAAGATGTCATTGCCCAACTGTGCTTTAGATATAACGTGTAACTCATGTGAATGCAGAATGGGAAAAATCCTAAGGGAAAAGTATTTACTGCCATGAGTGTTTGAAAACTCTTATGTTATTATGTGTTCACAATGGAACTCTGTAGAAGCTTCTATCTAGCAATCTATAACAAAAGATCCACATTCAACTTACACACCACATGCAATTATAGGAGTATCTGTGCCAAGTATTTTTTCAATATATGTTCCCACAATCAAGGTTATCAAACAATTCAAGGAAGTTCTAGGCAGAGAATATTACCACCAAATCAAAACACCCATTAGAAGTAAGCATCTTGCAGAATCTAGAGTTCTTGTCACATGCGAAAGTGGCGTTCAACTTTACTTAAGGAAATGTGAGGGAACAGGTTTTCTTCGAATATGATGCACAATTGGGGTGCCTGGGTGGCTCAGTTGTTACACCTTCGGCTCAGGTCATGATCCCAGGGTTCTGGGATCAAGCCCAGCATCAGGCCCCCTGCTCAGTGGGAAGCCTACTTCTCCCTCTCCCATTCCCCCTGCTTATGTTCCCTCTCTCGATGTCTCTGTCTGTCAAATAAATACATAAAATCTTAAAAAAAAAGATGCACAATCACTCATGCCAAAATCTAAGGACCATCCACATTAGCAGATCTATGCAAGTAGGAAAGTTTTCCTTTCAAAACAGGAAAAAGTACCATAAATTATTCAAAAGTAGGTCCAGAGAGCCAACTGCATATAAAACAAGGCTCTTTGCATACCACCCACACAATTTAGAGCAGAAGTTCTAAGTCATATATATCAGAGTCAATTTTATCTTAACAGAAATGCTTTGCCTTCAAAGATCCTGATAAAGTACTTTGCCTAGGGCTCTAGTAACCAAGAAGTTCCATTGTAACATTCACAATCTCTAAAGTAAGTATCACATCTCTCTTATACAAACCAACTAAACCAAGGAGGACCTGGCTACTTTATGTTCCCTTCCTGATAGTGGCCATCAAGACTAGATACTACTTTGGGAGAGACCATATAAATTTGGTGACAACAACTGCAGTAATTTTGAGGGTCCCTTTTCCTTGGGAGACTATTAGTTGAAAGGTCATGCTTTAAAAGATGGAAATTGAAGGGGTACCTAGCTGGCTCACTCAGTAGAGCATATGACTCTTAGTCTCAGGGCTGTGATATGGAGCTCTACTTTGGATATAGAGATTACTTAAAAATAAAATCTTTTTAAAAATTAAAAATAAAAAATAAAAGATGGAAATGGTGATATACACACAACCTTTATTTGGTAAAATCAAAGAAGAAGGTGCAATCTACCAGTCTGAAGTTACTAAGGAGTTAAAACCAATCTTTAACTCCTATTTTATAAACTACTCTTTCAATCAATAAATACTGATTGATTGCCCAGTTGAAAGCTTAGCAGTGAAATCTAAAAAAACTCTTCCCTCTTCCTTTTAAAAGTGAGTTCATCACTATTGCATAACCAACTCAAACTGGACCTAGATATTTGGGCATCTGGAAGAGATTGTCCACTCCTCTAAACACTTTCAGTACATCACTAAGTGATGCAATTGGATAATTTGTACTCAAGAGTATCAACTACATTTTAGGGTATAAGTTATCTGTATTTTAAGTAACGCAACTTACCCAAATATAAAATCTCCCTGGCTCCCAGTACCCAGGTTCTTCCATTAATTTAAAAATTTATAAGGAAATACTTACTGGTAGGTAGTGATGATTATTCCAGGATCATATCATCTATTCTGATCACACAAGTCACAAGGGCACTGTAGAAGCTCAGCAACTGAGATAATCTTCCATGAAAAGGAGTATCTCCAATCCCAAATGCTTTGATTTAATGAGCAAAGTCTGATTCAGTACCACAGTTTCCTTCCATAGGTGGCCTTACAAGGCCTTTCATCCCATCCTTTCTTCCCTTCAGGTATGTATGAAAGAGGAAGATGCCATATGTGAGGCTTAGCTTAGCCACTTAACCTCCTGGTTAAGGGTTTTCTTTTGTGTTAAGGTTATGGACTGATACCACTCAATGCACAAAGTGAAAGTTCGGAAGCTTAATCAGGTATCACAACCATTTTATCTTAAGAATTAAAGAGAAAATTATTTAAATGCATTGCTTATCAGAATTCACCTAGTCCATAATAACTTCAAGACCAGAAAAATCCCAGTCTTCACTTTGATCTCAACAAAATCAACAGGCAAAAAAATGTACAACATACAACAGTACCTCGCAGTTTAATTGCTCTGTGCATTTATTAGCTAATATTAATGCAGCAAGGAGGAAACAATAGCTCACAAACACTCTACACAATTTCACAAGACACATTGCAGGGAAAAAAGTGACTTAGGAAGGATCAACAGTATCCTAGGGTCTTGGTGGACGCATTCCTGGGGGAGGTGGACCTGGGGGGGAAAAAAAAAGCAAAATTCCATGGGACCATTAGAAAAACATCACGTAAGTATTAAGGGGCCCAGCTGGCACCACTGCACAAAAGTGTAGCCACTCACCTCTAATTCCTGGTGGAGGGGGTCTCATTCCTGGAGGGGGCATGCCTATTGGCGTCCCTCGAGCAGGGGGAAGCCCAATTGGTGGGCCCATGGGTGGTCTCATACCAGGTGGAGGAGCCATAATGCCTAGAGAAGAAAAACAGCAGAGAGAAAGTCCTCATAAATAAGCTCAGCTAAAATGACAGAATAAAATACAAGATAATATTTAAAGAAATGGGCCCAGATACTGAGTAGAGAGTCGAACAATTTTTCCTGGACCATTACCATGTAAGCCACCCCCAACAATAGAGTCCACAGCTTTTCATTAAAAACTACTGTTTAAAAGTGGGAAACATAATCTAAGCAACTAGTTAGGTACTTAGGCTGTTCCTTAGTTCAGTGTCTTCTTAAGAGTATTTTTAGTCCTCACTTCCTCCAGATAAAGTATTTTTTCACATAACTATATATATATATGCGCCAAACTCTCTTACTTCTGTGTAATTTCCTTACCGGGAGGTGGTGTTGCTCGGCCCACAGGAGTGGGTGGGGTCCCCCGTCCTGGTGGGTACTGAGTTGGGGCTCCAGCAATGCTGGCTGTGGCAGCAACTGCAGCAGCCGCTACAGTGCCTCTTCCCTGTGGAGTCATTACCTGAGAAGGCACGTCAGATACAGTCAAGGTAAGGCACAGCCTCTCCTTGTTCAAACACAAAATAATTGGTGGATACCACGGCCTATTAAATATGAAATAATTATAGCAATTTTGTATTTCTCCCATTATTTTCATTTTAAAAATCTTGGCACACTAATACATCCTCCTAAAACCCTACATTCCCTTTTTTAACCTATTAAGTCCTTTCACATTTTCTCAACTCTGGTTTACCCATCCGTATTTCTCCTCACTCACCAATAGTGGTGAGTTCCTCTTATCACGATGGCTCTAATCCTTTCCCCTCCTAACGTGTATTTGTCTTTCAGCACCCTCTGTAACATGCTGCTTACAGAGCACAGGATGTGCACTCAGGCTTTTAAACCTATTCAGCCTCTAGGCACTTTCTCTCGGTAATATAAAACCCTCTAGTTCCTCACCTGTTGGGATGGCCCCCCAACCCCTCGGACAGGGCCTGCTAATCCAGCAGGAGCTTGGGGAATTGGAACACCAGCTGGCACTCCTCTGCCAGCTGCCCTGCCAACCCCAGGACCTCCTGCAGCTCCAGCAAGTGGTACCCGAGCAATGCCAGTCTGAAACAAGAAAAATTATTTGAAATCAAATGATTTACCAACGTTATGAATAGTCTTATTCCTAAAAGATCACTCTTCCCACTATCTTCCCACACCACCTAGCTTGTATTAATTCTATATTCAAAGGAATAGATAAGTACGCCATGGAGGCATTCAACAGATTAAATGTACATATGTCAAATTTTGAGTACATATAAATAAGCCACTCCCACCCTTCTCTAGGTAGTCCCCAGCACATAGAATAATTCATCATAAAGTCTTTAATCACCAAATATGGACAAGTCAGCACTGACATTAAGTGCTGGGCACATTTTACTTGACAAATGTGTACTATTATTGTGCCTCTTTGTACCCTCATTTAGCAAACATCTCAAATAATGTGATGTCTTCCACATTAATATTCTGTCCTACCCTACAGCTTCCTTACATCTTTGGGGGGTGGTCCTTCCACAGTCATGGAAACCAAGTTCTCCCCACGTAGTAACACCAGACCCAAAACCCGCTTTTCTTCACGCTCTGGCTGCTTCGCATTCTTTGGCCTATAAATCAAAAGTAAACTTTGTTAAGATAAGTTAGCGATCAGTCACTAAAATTTACAGTTAAGTATCAACTAAGACAGTAACTGATGGAAGACAATAATTGATGGAAGATATTCATGCTAAGTTATGACAAAACAAAGACAAGATACAAAAACACTAGACTCACTGACATATAAGGGTAAATGGTAAAGCCCTTTTCCTATCAAAATTTTCCAGAATGTTCCTCAGTGTTATATTTCAGCAAGACTAATTTCTTCTTTGTTAAACAGAGATGCAAATTATGTGGCTAAAACTTTTAAGACAAGTAAACTGAAATGTGTTTTCATGTTTACATGGGAAGTAAGTTTTTTAAAATTATTTTTTTAAGTAAATCTGGATGACAGACAGCTAAAATAGTTAATAGTAACAGGCAATGATGTCATACCAAATGATAAAGAAAAAATAAGGCTTTGAGTAAGAGATGCCTATGCATTTCTGGCCTTACCACTTATTATACAACCATGGGGAATTAAAAACAAATTAAAAAAAAAAAAAGAGAAACCTTGTGTAGAGTCACAACTGTCAGCAGCAAAAATCATACATCCATGAGGCATATACTACATAATACAGGTAAAAGCAACTGACAGTGCCATTCAACAATCCTAAGTATTATCAGAGAATAATGCGCAACTTAAAGCATTATGCATGTGAAATTATCCCTATAACTTAGTGAGAAAAGTGGAACAGAAATTAATATGCCTAAAACTCTCAAATACCTTTAGAATTTTCACTATCATAGGGATTCTTGTATTTTAGGGAAAAATTCTGGATTATTTACACTCACAAAAAAAATAACACTGAAACATCCACCATCCTAGAATATCTGAAATAATCCTACTTCGTGTACGGGGAGGAGACTGAGAATACATGAAAAGGGAAAGATGAGGAATGTTTTTTGCCTGAGAGGAATAGACTTAAGAGTACAGCAGACAACTGGTGCTGAGCATCGCCTTTTTCTTCGTATTTAATAAAACCTATGTGAAGTAGGCAAATTAAACGTCTGTACAGTTTATCACTGACTGTGGAAATAAAGTAAATCAAGCCAAGAATCCAGGGTGATGCCTCTCAAGTTCTGCCCCATGATAAAAGCCTGAAACAAAGCCATCTTGAATGTCCAGAGATGATATTTTACAAGCACCAACTCAACTGCTCTGAATGATAAGTCAACTGGGTGGAAGTAGGATGCCACTAAAATCCACCAATTTCTGTGATCTTATTGCAGATGGTCAACAGTTCCCTGAGAAAGGAAGCTCCCTGGTCACAGGTATAAACCGGGTAGCCTAATGTGGTAAGGCACAAACACAAAGGTTATTCCTGAAGAAATGAAATGGGCAAATCACAAATACAATAAGCAAAGAGGGTTAAGAATGGACACCAAATCAACACTGCACATGATGATTTAGACAAAACAAGGACCATGCAAACAGGCTAGCAGAACAAATGTTAAAACTAGCCTGGCGTATTCTAATATCCTAACTCCTCAACCATTAAGAACAAATTGTTATTCTTACAATTCCTTCAGTCTGAAGAAATGCTACAGAACCTAACCTATCAATAACATTTCATAACTTTTTAAATAAATATAACTTGATACTCTGCTCATACTGTAAGTTCTTTCCAAATTAAGTTCATGAGTATGTTTGCAAACTTAAAACAGTAGTGTAAATACACTGACTTTAAGACGGGGAGACTGATCCAATTCAGTGATGGTTTAGGTTAGACAATAGATTAGCCCTGCCACATTTTCCCTCCCTCCTTAACAGTTATCCTCTATCATCCCTTACTCCTATTACCCTCTCCCTCTGTCTCTCACTGTCCAAACCCAAAGTGGTCTTACTTGATCTTTCTGAATTCATCACAATCACAGAGGATCAAGTTCATATGCTTGTCAAAAGCCTTAAAGGTGCCAATGAAGATTCGGCCATCTTGCAAGATACATCTCATTCTATAGTCAATGTGCTGCAGCATCTTGCTGCTCTTTCCCACAGTCTGAAAGGAGTAAGAAAAGTTGTCACTCATCAGCTTGTCTCTCCACCATGTCTTCCCTATTCCTATATCAATCCAAACTTGGTTTCCTTAACACATCTTCCCTCACATGTTTTCTCCAAAAATCCCTTCAGTCTCAAGATGCTGGATCAAATTTAGGCCCAGGACAACTATACTCCTCTGTGGAACCCTCTACTTCTCAGAATGTGTCCCTATGCAGTTTCCCATCATCCTAATTATATTTCCCTAACTGTATTTCTTCCCCAACAGATTCACAAACCTAGTTTCATGTTAGTATTCTATCATTCTAATTCCTCTCCTTCCCCAATTTTAATCCCAAATCCCACCATCTTTTAGAACACTCGACCCCATGGACTATTTCTTTTCCCCTAGACACGTACCCAAACAGTGGGAAATTCCTACCTCCATCAGAAACTTTCCAATTCCCATCAACCCAATGCAAATACAAACTACTATTTAGTTCCCCAAAGACCTTTATCCTAGTTATATCACACCCCACATCCCCTCCCATTCAGAACTTGGATCGGTGTTTCTCAAACTTTCTTCAGTTTCATTTATCCTACTAAGTCACCTTTTAAAAATATTTTTATCCTAAATCACCCACTCCACTGGAAGTTTAATATGTTGATAAATCTGTATCTCTATTTATATACTATAGTCCTCAGGAAGACCACAAGCTATTGTAAAATCTAATATTCCTTCCACTTCTCCAAATCAATTTTTGCTGCTTTGAGGTATCTTTCCTGTTGGGAATACATGCTGTAAGTTATTTAAACTTTAACAGAACCACAAAACCGATTAGTGTATTTTATCTCTACAGACTGTTTATTATTGTATACTTCTCATGCCGTGAATTGCTAAACCCCTCCATTTTTAATGTAGACTTTATGTGTATTATAACCTGAGTCTTCCATCTACTAGATTGTCCCTTACTATTATAAATCAAAATGAAAATTCCCTTCTGTATTTTCTCACATATAAGATCCCTCTTAAGATATTTTCAACCATTTAATCACTACAATAGAACAACAGACATAGCTCTCCTTCAGTTGATACATCATACAATGAGATACCATCTCTAAAGACTGATTCCTTATTTCTAACATTAAGAACCCAAAGACACCCCACACTCTGGTAAACCATTATATTAGGCCCTTCCAGTAGCTTTTCACCCTTCTGTCTTAATATACATCTTACCATGGTTGCTGTTCCACCAAATCCAATGTCCACAGTAAGGTTTCAGGATCCTTAAGACCTAAGGGAAGGCTACAGATAAAGGTATGACGCAGGTTCTCCTATAAACAATGCAAGCTTGGGGCAGAAGCTTCAAACAGTAGATGGAGCCTGCAGAGGAAAGCATGATCTAGCTGCACTGCAATCTACCATGTTTAAAAACAGGCAGACAATTTTTTATGAAAATCATTTTAACAGACATGTTCAAAAGACTTCCCATGTTCTTATACCCACCAAGTGAACACCAAATTTCACTATTCCCTCACCTTAATTCCCCCATTTTATGCACTTAAAATTGACAAAGTTTATTAAATTTTTGCTTTATGCAGAAATTTTTAAATGTTTCAAAAATTGCTTTTATTTCCCATTCCAAAAACTGATCTTTTTTCTTTCCATTCTTATTTTAGGTAGTGCTTCATTCTCTGGTCCCAAGTCAACACCGTTTCATCGCAATTTCAACATTTTGATATCCTTATGTTTAGTCATCTGAATTACTGTCCTGAGGTAGGTTAAAACTTTTGCTTCCTAGTTAAACCACCTAAATGTTTTCAATCTCAATCTCCCCCGACTCCTCAACCCTGCCAAAAGCATTTCAAAATAATGCTAGATTATCTTTCTTTACCAAGAACCAAATGCATTATCATGTACCTGCTTATGACTTCCTACATTAAAATAGGATACAACTGATACTTGTTTATATGGATATATGGGCAACTTTCTTAGCAATCAAAAAAAACATGCATTATTACAACAGTGTTATTTTTCCCAATATACTAATGAAAATGTTCTTGAGTCTGGAAACCAAATATAGTCAAAACTGGAAAAGGGTCTCAAGCTACTAATTATACTTATTTGAAAAGTAAACACACAAATTAGACTTGAATGGGAATTTGGCTTTATGCATAAATGTAGCCCCATATCATAAACAAAATCTGATATAATTTTACTTTTAACAATACAGACATTAAAATTGCTGTTTTCAACAGAGACGCTTTTCAAACAGCAATGTACACTGGTTAAGTAAATTATGAATTATTTATTTCAGAATGTGAAAATAAAATCATTTAAATTGTGGGTGTGAACTGTAACATCAAAACAATACTGTAAAAGAATGTTTTGAGGATACAGTTTTCCGTGTGGAACTACAGGACACTAGATAAGAAGGAAACAGAATAGTATGAAAGAAATAATTCAGTTAAGGGTGTAAGATGTAGATGTTGCCCCATAATTATAAAAATCTGATGGCTGTTAAATGCATTTTATGAGAATTTGGAGTATCAGATTGTCTAAAAAAATAAATTCATCATTACTCAGAATATCTCTTAACCTTTTTTCTCCAAATGCAAATTGCCATGCACCATTTGTGCCTTTTTTCTGAAAGACAATCTACCTATATCCTCAACCCTGTCCATATTTCTCTAACATTTATCTTTTTAAAAAAAAAAATTATTTATTTGAGAGAGAGAGATCGCACAAGCAGGGGGATGGGAGTGGGGCAAAGGGAGAATCAGACTCCCCACTGAGCAGGGAGCCTGATGTGGGGCTGAACCAAAGTCAGATGCTCAACAGACTGAGCCACCCAGGAGCCCATCCAGCATTTATCTTAACTGACTACAATATCTATACACTTGTTTCTTCTCCCATCTACCTA
Source organism: Halichoerus grypus (assembly GCF_964656455.1). Classification (NCBI taxonomy): domain Eukaryota; kingdom Metazoa; phylum Chordata; class Mammalia; order Carnivora; family Phocidae; genus Halichoerus; species Halichoerus grypus. The sequence continues at coordinate 30,567,155 of NC_135719.1, read as the reverse complement.
ATTTACGTCTTTAAAGACACAATGACATCAGGGATAACCCCCCTTTTGTAGCATCCAATATTTGTACATGAATTAATGTTTTGCATAAAACTGACATGTAAAGATCTCAAAAGATCTATTCAAATCAGCAGACTAATGTACCCAACCCTCCCCAAATAAATGTAGTTTTTTTTTTATTTGAATTCAATTAGCCATTTTAGCAATTTTTATAATATTGTATCTATTAAGATATAAAGTCTTCAGCAATCCATTGTTAACAGAAAGTAAATTATCTACAGAAATAGAAAAAATACACATAGAAACAGAAAGTAAATTAAATGGTAACCTGAAGTTGGGAGTGGAAACAGGGAATGTATGTAAATGAGCATGAAGGATCTTACTTTGGTAATGCAGCATCCTAAAAGCACCTGACAATGGTTGCAAAAGTCAGTATATTTATGAAAAAATTAGGTGCATTTTATGGTATATAAACTATAAATCAAAAAAGCGGTTTTTAAAATGTAAAATGTCAAGACCTTCACATAATGTACAAAGTTTATAACATTACTTTTTATATCGCCATTAGTGAAAAAAAATAAAAACAAAAACAAAGAATGCTAACCATTCAACAAGACACTATTACTGGAGTACACACCCTCTACCATCAACAATGGAGACGTACTACCAGACACTGCACCGCAAGACCATGATTATTAGAACAAAAGAAAAAAACAGTAGGGCTAGATTTCAAGAGTTCATTTAAGGGAAAAAAAATGTAATCACTGAAAAGTTTCTTATGTAAGGATGTAATAGAACCCAGCATCAAATGTGCATTTACAGTGAATTTGTAGTCAGTCACCTTTCCAATAAAAATTTAAAATTCAGAAACAAAATTTTACCTTCAGATGCCAAAAAGATTCGAGTACAAATTTCCCTATCAGCTTCAGTTTAAATGTTCTGTCCCAACTGGCATTTCAGTGAACACATAACTATCAGGCTTAATTCATAGTTTAACTTAAAGAAACCAACAAATCCAAACATTTCCTTTGTATAGTGGAAGAGTAAAAAGGAAAGGCCAGTTGCAGTCCTGTTTCTGTCCATCACCTAACCTGCTGAGTTTATAAACCCCTTCCACATCTACTAGATGTTGTTAACCAGTTATCAAGTATAAAAATGTACCTGCAGATGTGAGTCATAACCTAAAGAACTGGAGACCTAAAGAACTGGGAACACAGACGTGTAATATAATATAAAATATTCTATATAAATAAGAGATATACATTTTACTCACAACTCAGAATAGGGGTTGACTGAAGTGGTTAAGGAAAGACTCTCCTTAACGAATAGGACCTAAGATTTAGAAAGTTATCTCTTATTCCTAAATTTAGTACACCATAATCATGAACCCTTATAAGCGAAAGGATGTTTCACTTTGGAGATTGATCAAATTTATCTCCATAGCAAATGACATCAACATGCTTCATGAAGAAGAGCGTAAGAGCACAACATCACATTGCACTGATGAATTAGCAGTTATGATAAATCTCCTTACATCAAAAAGCATAAGCAAATAAATGGCCCCCTGACTCAAACATCCTGAGATGCCTCACAAAAGAAGTTCTTAAACTTTTGGAAAGTCTGGACTTTCAAATGATTAAACTTTATAAAAATTTAAGTGAAAAGATAAGATGGTCAAACTTGTCCAAGATACATACAACAAATGAGAAATCATATAATAATGGTAATGCATTAGTGCTCACTCAAATCTGGTAAAATATCACACCCTTCACAGAAAATGTGCAAAAAAGTTTAACAAGTAAAAGGAGAAAACACAATAAATGGAAAAAAGTATTCATCCACAAAGCAATGCCAATTAAAACCATACACACACACACACAAAAAACAATTTTCCATTTTTGGAACTGTTTATTTATCAAAGAAAAAGACACACAAAGATGGTACTGAGAAACTAGCACTAGCAGTAATTATTCTTGATGGCAAACAATGCTTATGATGCTGTCAGAAAGCAATGTAACAAAACATTTAAGAGTCATACTAATGTGTATACCCTACAGTCCACAATTGGATCCTTATCCTAATAAATTTAAGATACCAAATATATCTTTTAAATATAGAATATTTATAAAAGCATAGCAAACTAGAAAAAAACAAGTACAAGGAAAAGTAAATCATGAATAAACTATCATTTATTCATTAGAATAATTATCATTATGATGACTATAATAAAATGAGGAAACATTAGTGATATACATTTAAGTGAAATAAATACAAAATAAATTCATTTAAAAGCATGATTCCAACTTAAAAAAAGCAAATGGGGAAAATGAAAGAAAATTCAACCTTACGCTGTGGCTGAAACATGGGTTTTAAAATCTTTGGTTTAACTCCCCATTTTTCTTGTCTATCACTTGGAAGCTTTAGATTTTTATTGTAAAAAAGGAAACATACCAATTGTTAAAATGTCTTTAAAAACTACCCATCTACATTTATTCTTTAACATGATTCTTAAACTTGACCTTATCCCAGAAATTTATCTGGTTCCCTACCCTATAATGTTCACTTTCATGTAACTTCCTTTATAACCCCTTTCTCTTCACCACCTTCTATAGTATCACCAGTCCCCCACTGTCCCAACTTGGTGTTTTCATCTTCAAATGTGATTCTCTAAGAAAGATGCCAGAGAACTTTCTTTTAAAGAAGAAGATATATTTCAAGCTTTACCTGCCATTCAATCTGTCACAACTACACCAATCTGCTGCTGTAGTGACAAATACAGCAATAGACCATACACAAACGAAAGGACATGGCTGTGTGCCAATAAAATTTTCTTTAGGAAAAGTGAGTGGGTCAGATACTTTACTAACCCCTGCTCTAAAACAATCCTAGTAAAAAGTGCTGTTTAACTAGCACTTGAAACTAAAATAAAAAATAGTATCAGAAAACCAGATGATCCTATATGAAGATCATAATGTATGACTTAAATATTATATGGGTGCTTGGCTGGCTCAGCTGGTAGAGCATGTGAGTCTTGATCATAAGCCCCAGGTAAATAAATAAATAATTATACTTAGGAACTTACAAGAGTATATGAGCTACACTGAAGAGCCAAAAAACTCCTGGTTAAAAAAAAAATCTGCTTTTCTCACTTAATCATTTAAAAATGGCCTTACTCTGGGGAACAGCTGGGGACAATGATCAGATTCCACTGTCTGAAATCAATGCCACTGCCCTGCAATCAGCTCCAGGTAATTACTGGAGAATGCTGAATAAAGGATGCAGAAGGGGAGAATTCTCAGAAAATCTGTTTTGTATCTTTTAATTTAAAACTCAAAATAGTGGCTATAAACAGGCCTAATTAATGTGCGTTGAGAGGTAATACACCAAAACAGAAATAAAGAAAATCTAGAACAAAACTCATCAATAGGCTCCTGTCTCCTACTTTCTAAAAAGTGTATTAAACCCTTTGCATTACAGGCATTCAAATATTAAAATTTAAAAAAGGTCACATAAAACATTAAAAGACAGACTGTAAATAAATCTACATCACATTGAAAAAATCATGGATAATATTTTTATTACATTGTCAGCTGAATCAAATACATTGATACATTGTCAGCTGATTCAAATACGTTGTTGAAAACAAAAAAGTGAAAAAAGACAAAACAAAAAAAGCAATAATTAGTAAATATGCATGGAAAATTATTTAGCTTATTTGGTTATGAATGTGATGTGTATTTATAATTCAGTAGGCACAAATGATATGTAATTAAAACAACCAATGCAGGTAAAAGTGTATCGTAACTGGCATTCCATTTTTTTCCCATTATTTATTCAGGGTAATGGAGACTAATACTTTGAAATATAATTTAGAAAATGTACCTAAGCTAATATTTCTGATTCAGTTTATTTTCACATCTTCATATCTGAGTAAATGATCCTATCTAATATGTTATGCTTGGCAGTTCACTGAAGCTTTATTGAAACTACCAGGAAAAAGATGAAGTTTCTCACAAAAGGTAATTACAAAACATTCACTAGCAGGATATTCAGCATCCATTTATAATGCAGTATGTTTATATAATATTAATTGGAAAACCAATAGAAATTAGATACAAATAAACTACCTAAAAAGCATGCACTAAAATGACTGGGAAACTAAGTGTCGGGTTAAGAAGACCAAGGTCCTATTGCTTGCTTTTACTTCTTTAATCTTTCTGCAATGTGATTATATGAATTTTTTTATTTAAATTCAATTATGAAATTTTTAAGAAAAAAAATGTATTTTAACATATCCCAAGTAATTAAGTGACCTCCAAACACACTATTTATTTATTCCTAACCATGACTCAATCAGTTCTAACCTGTTTTTTCACTTGGAAATCAGCTACCTGGATGTTCCAATACCGCTTTAACCACCTCTTGGTGTCTCAGCTAAGAATGCCTGTCTCAGTTCCGCCTGGAAATCCACCACAGGTATTTGCTGCTGCTGAGATCGCCTTGGGTACAGCTGACACCTATGACAAGAGCACAATATGTAAAAATGAATATAAATGAGAAGAGATTTTCCTATATGGGTAACAATATGAAAGAAAATGTGTAGACCCTTACATTTAAGGAGAGACTCAATTAGGGTCAGAGCTTCCCATTACTTTTGTGAAGAGACTGGAAGAAGAAATAGGAGTCTCTGTACACAGAATGTGCAAGGAACAAAAGGATACTTACTACTTTAGGGATACTACCCAAGAAACTTTAAAATAAAAAAAAAAATTCTTTTGTTTTAAAAAGCCCTGTGGAAAAACCATCAGAACCATACGCATTACTCACTTTCCAATCCTATCTGGAAACAATTCTTTAACCCTTAGCAAGAAGAGGGAGGCATTTGCTAAGGCCATTTCCAGCAAGATATTAAGGCTGTTATCCATACTAAATACTCCAAGGAGTAACCACCTGAAACAAGGATCTACCAGAGCCCAGAATTTTAGGCTCTCAAACTATATAAACTGACTACCTATTAGTTGGAAGGGAATTCCAGACAAAAGTCCTCAGTATATCCGTATGGATCAGTAATCTGGCTGTGAATCTGATTCTGTAAATTATGATGTAGGAAATCTTACTGGCTAACAAGACAAGCATTAAGAAAAAAAAAATCACCAGCAATTCAGCCCTTGTTAAGTGTGTTATGTGTGCATATATATACGCACATACATGTGCATATATATACACACATACATGTGCATATATATGTGTGTGTGTCTATTTATGAAACTACTCAATAGCAGATTTGGAAATGGGCCTGAAAAAAAGATATTCCACTATTTTTCTACAGTTTTTAAATGGCATTTTTAAGATTCTGTTAAATAAAAAGAATTAGGTTGGAATTTCTTCATGGCTCATGGAAGGTAACCTCTAAATTCTCAAATTTACCAAGTGATAGAAGTATCTTCGTTATTCTTGGTGGCCTCTTGGATCATACCTGAGTTAACACTAATAAGATTATTCAGGACAGGGGCTGGCCAAGCCACAAAGACCAACTATGTGATTAGAGTGTGGGGCCCGTGGTCAACCACATGGTCAATGATTCAATCATGTTTAAATAATGAAACTCTAATAAAAACTCTAGAAGGCAGGGTGCTTGGGTGGCTCAGTTGGTTGAGCGTCTGCCTTCAGCTCAAGTCATGATCCTGGGGTCCTGGGATCTAACCCCATGCTGGGCTCCCGGCTCAGCAGGGAGTCTGCTTCTCCCTCTGCCTCTCCCTCCCCCCTGCTCATGCTCTCTCTCTCTCTCAAATAAATAAATGAAATATTAAAAAAAAAAAAAAAAAACTCTAGAAAGCACCCAAAGTTCTGGTGAGTTTCCTGTTTGGCGATATACATACATTGATGAGCTGAGAGTATTACAACCTAAGGACATGAAGTTATGGATCTTGTCCTATGAGTCTCTACATTTGGCTTATCCTGACCTGTATCCCCTATAGTAAACTTAATAGTAAGTGTAGTGCTTTTCTTGAGTGCTGTGAAAATTATGGAACCTGAGGAAATAGTGGAAACCTTGAATCTCTATCCAGATGCTGAGAAGTGCAGGTGGCCTAGAAACTCTGGGGCTTGCAGTTGCTATCTGTTTTGAGGGTAATCTTAGGAGGGACTGTACCCTTAACATGTCAAAACTGCACTAACTCCATTAAGAGTCTTCATTACATTGCTCATGCTTTTTAAATTGTCCCATTTTTATTTAGGTATTCTTAGTTCCAATCCTTTATTACCAAATGGCAACTAAGAGTCTAACCTAATATGGTTCTAAAAGTGTTTCAGAGAAAACAAAAATATATTCCTTGGCCCTCTTAAACTCCTACTGGAGTGTTCCTCTGGGGTTTAACCTGAAACCCAGCTGCATACTAAACTAAAACTGGAGAAAATAAAATGCAGTACATGTAATATTCAGTTCATAAAATGCAGAATATAATTTAGAAAGACATATAAAAGGGTGCATAAAATAGATTCTCCAGAAGACTCTCCAGCCCCAATCTCCAAATTCTCTCAAATTTACAATGCATCAAGAAACAGGAAAGACATTCACCAGCCCCAAAGATCAAAAACTGATTTACTTGATAGATCTATCGGAAGATGGTATAACCATCAATTCCAAGAATAAAAACCAGTGAGCTTCTATTAACAATTACTGTTGGTCTGTGAGAGGTTTCGTCTGCATTGTTTTGGTTTTTATTCAATTTTGTTTTGTATCTTGGATGGAACATGAATAGCAAATCTTTATTAGCATTAGAACCAGTACCACACAATTTCTCAGGAATACTGACTTTTAGCACTTATGGTTTGGGAAAATGTGGGATATTGATGGATTATCATCAAAATAAACAGACTAACTGTTAACTATCCCAATCCTGAGAGAATTCTGAGCATATGTATCAGTATGCAAGGCTTAGCGAGTATCAATACTGCTTACCCATTTTATAATCCACTTACTCTCAAAATGGAGATAAATGACTGGGGAAATTACACTATTTCCCTAACTCAAAACTCCCCTGCCCATTTAGCACCCTGTAGTATTTATACGTAATATAAACAGCAGAGGTCAGGAAATGAACTTATTTTTTCTTTGAAAGCAACAAAATGTTTCCATGGCTTTGGACAAGAAAATGACACCTAAAGAGGTCTTAAAGAAAATGAGATTACCTGTTATGCTGGTTCACACTGGTCCTGCATAAGATAAAAGCTCTAACAAAATTTAACTATGACAGAACCATTACCCACTAACAAAAGATCCTCCCCTCAAGAGAATCCCCCATACCTCAATCACAATCTCTAAACAAACTCAAGATACTTCCAGAGATTCTGGGTAAAAATGCCACTTTTAAACGCTTTTAAGTTACAAAAGACATTACCATACAAGAGAAAATTAATATGGCAAAAAGTTTATCATGCAATGAGGGGTACTGAAATGAATTTAATTAATGAAAGAAACCTATGCTTATAATATAGAAGATAATGCAAAACACTTGAATCAACCTTAATCAGGTAGTACTAACTTATGTTAAATTTTAGTAAAATGCATTTTTTCCCAAATGTGTAGGTGAGTTTTATCAATAAAATTCTACATCCCTCAAATTTGATATTTATATAATTTCTGTTTTATGTTACTAAATCACTTCTACGTTTGCAAAATTTTTTATTCATTGACCGAATGCTAATTTATGTATTCACACATATGCTGCATTATTATATATCTCCTTTATAAGGACAAATTATAGGGGCAACTGGGTGGCTCAGTTAAGTGGCCAAACTCTTGATTTTGGCTCAGGTCATGATCTCAGGGTTGTGGGGTTGAGCTCTGCTAGGGTGCCATGCTCAGCACGGAGTCTGCTTGAGATTCTCTCTTGCTCCTCCCCTCTCCCCCCCTCACTTGCACATGGCTGGTGCTCTCTCCCTCTCTCAAATACATAAATCTTTTTTAAAAAAGAACAAATTACACAGAATATCCATTCACAAAATACTTCTTTTAAATTCCCAAAATAAAAATGTAATAAAATAGTGAGCTCAGAAGAATAAATAAACAGGGAAATGGGGAAATTGTTGGCTTCACCAGTAATTTAAAATGTGCAACTGAATATATTGCAACTTTACCACGTAAAATGAGCAAATAACAAAAAACAAAAGACAAAATTCTACCCCTTTATAACGTCTTTTTTTTTTTTTTAAGACTTTATTTATTTGACAAAGAGAGATCACAAGTAGGCAAAGAGGCAGGCAGAGAGAGAGGGGAAGCAGGCTCCCTGCTGAGTAGAGAGCCAGATGCAGGGCTGGATCCCAGGACCCTGAGATCATGACCTGAGCCAAAGGCAGACGCTTAACCGACAGAGCCACCCAGGCTCCACTATAACAGTTTTTTTAAAAAAGCTTTATATTTGAGGAACTGAAATAAAATGTAAATAATTAATACTAATAAAGAATATTAACTTTCAAATTGACTGCCCTTATCTTTGTTGATAATAGCAAAGAAATGCAAATCAGTAAGCTACTGATAAATGAAACTGTTATTAAACCACCCATATTCTACAATCTGTAAAATAAATGAGGTGGGGTGCCTGGGTGGCTCAGTCGTTAAGCATCTGCCTTCGGCTCAGGTCATGATCCCAGGGTCCTGGGTTCGAGCCCCGCATCGGGCTCCCTGCTCAATGGGAAGCCTGCTTCTCCCTCTCCCACTACCCCTGCTTGTGCTCCCTCTCTCGCTGTCTTTCTCTCTGTCAAATAAATAAATAAAAATATTTAAAACATAAATAAATAAAATAAATGAGGTATTTATATGCATTGAAATAGAAAGATCCCCAAGACATACTGTTGCACAACAATAAATCTCGCATATGTAAAGAGATCACAAGTAGGGGCGCCTGGGTAGCTCAGTTTTAAGCCTTGATCCCCAGGTCCTGGGAGGGTCCTGGGATCAAGCCCTGCATTGGGCTCCTTGCTCTGCGAGCCCCGCGGGAAGCCTGCTTCTCCCTCTGCCACTCCCCCTGCTTGTGTTCCCTCTCTCGCTGTGTCTCTTTCTGTCAAATAAATAAAAATCTTTTAAAAAAATAAAAATTTACAAAAGGAGATCGCAAGTATGCCTCTCCCTCTCCCCGCTTCCACATGTGCATACACATGAATGAACAGGAAAAGGTCTGAAAATATAGACATCTACATACCTGTGGATTATCTCTAGGAAGGGAAGGGCAATGGTAAGTCGAAGTAGATACTTTCTATCTCAAAGTTAAGTGTTTTATAAAGAGACAATAATCATGTATTTTTAATATTTGTAATTTTGGAAAATAACCAAATAGAACAGATTTGGGAAAGGGAAAAAAATGCTACCCACTGATTCTGTCATGATTTGTGATAATAACAAAATGCAAGATCTAATAAATACTATGTATGTATCATGTAATTAAAAATGTTGGTATATTTTGTATTAAAATCACCCTTCTGGAAACCTAAATTTAAAAGTGCATGGGGGTGCCTGGGTGGCTCAGTTGGTTAGGTGTCTGACTCTTGATTTTGGCTTCGATCAGGATCTGGGGTCCTGGGATAGAGCCCTGCATCAGGCAGGCTCCATGCTTGGTGGGGAATCTGCTGCAGATTCTCTCTCTCTCTCCCCCTCTGCCCCTCCCCCAGCTTGATCTCACACTCTCTCTCTCCCTAAAAGGAATAATTAAATCTTTTTAAAAATTAAAAAAAATATTAAAAATAAAAAAATAAATAAATAAATAAAAAATAAAAAATAAAAATAAAAATTAAAAAAAATAAAAGTGTACCTCTGTGTAGATATCCTATGTAAAGAGAGGAACAAATGTATACATTTCAAGGTTTTTTTTAAGATTTTATTTATGTATTTATTTGAGAGAGAGAGCATGATTGAGAGAGCAGAAGCAGCAGAGGGAGAGGGAGAAGCAGGCTCCCCGCTGAGCAGGGAGCCCGATGCGGAGCTAGATCCCAGGACTCTGGGATCATGACCAGAGCAGAAGGCAGTCGCTTAACCGACTGAGCCACCCAGGTGCCCCACATTTCAAGTTTTTAATTGGATAAATGTATTAACCAAAAATAAAAATCTGAATAATGCAGCATATGTGTGAATATATAAATTAGCATTCAGTCAATGAATAAAAAATTTTGCAAACATAGAAGTGATTTAGTAACATAAAACAGAGATTATATAAATATCAAATTTGAGGGATATAGAATTTTATTGATAAAACTCACCTACACATTTGGGAAAAAATGCATTTTACTAAAATTTAACATAAGTTAGTACTACCTGATTAAGGTTGATTCAAGTGTTTTGCATTATCTTCTATATTATAAGCATAGGTTTCTTTCATTAATTAAATTCATTTCAGTACCCCTCATTGCATGATACTCTATTCAACTTTGAACAAGAATTCTAAACTAAATTGATTCTCAACCCAGACTATACTCACTCTTGGTTGCTCAGTGAGGCTGTCCTTCTACGTTTGACTTGGACTTCCACCTCTGGTACGTGCTGTTCCGTAGTCCGTCTCAGGTGTAAGCGGTCCCTGAAGCAGAAAGAGAAATTTATTTTGTAAGACTTCATCAACTTTAAAATAACCACTTATTTAAAGGCTGTATTTATTTTTAAATATTTTATTTATTTATTTGCGAGAGAGAGAGAAAGTGAGAGAGCATAAGCAGGGTGAAGGGCAGAGGGAGAAGCAGACTCCTCACTGGGCACGGAGCCTGATGTGGGATTTGATCCCTGGACTCCAGGACCATGACCCGAGCTGAAGCCTTGGCTTAACTGACTGAGCCACCAAGGCGCCCCTGAAGGCTGTATTTAGAACTATATTAATATAATGGAGTTTTTAAAGTGCTTATAATATAATTAAAACAAGGTACAATAGTAATGTAAGTCAATTGTATCTCAATAAAAATGGTAGAAAAGAAACGTGGCAAAATTTTAATAAAAATATCCTCCAATAGTCAGGATCTATCCTAAAACCACTTTCTCCCTTTTGAAACTCCTAACATCAGGGTCACTTGGGTGTCTCAGTCAGCTGAGCATGTGACTCTTCGTTTCGGCTCAGGTCATGATCTCAGGTTGGTGAGATGGAGCCCCATGTTGGGCTCTGTGCTCAGCAGGCAGTCGGCTTGAGTTTCTCTCCCTCCACCCCTCCCCCCACTCATAAACACCCTCTCTTTTTCTCTCCCTCCCTCTCAAACAAATAAATTTGTAAAAAAAAAAAAAAAAAAAAGAAAGAAAGAAAAAAGAAGCCCCCTGGGGGTGCCTGGATGGCTCAGTTGGTTGGGTGTCTGCCTTCGGCTCAGGTCATGGGATTGGGCCCCACATCAGGCTCCATGTTCAGTGGGGAACCTGCTTCTCCCTCTGCTGCTCCCCGTGCTTGTTCTCTCTCTCTCTCTGCCAAATAAATAAATAAAATCTTAAAAAAAAGAAAAAGCCCCCTAACATCAGAAAACTGGGGGGGTGGGATATATCAGAGAATTAAGCAAAAAGAAAATATTTCCACTTATTTTTATATTATGCAGACATAAAGCTATACATTTACAGAGATATACTTATATGCACTAACCTACTACCCATACCTACATACCCTCAAAAAATAGATGGTTTGGTTAGATTCCAAAACTGGTTTGAAATATTTTTAAAGATATTTTTAATTTATTTGAGAGAGTGAGCAGGAGCTGCGGGGGGGGGGGGGGCAGGGGAGGGAGGTAGGCAGAGGGAGAGGGAGAAGCAGATTCCCTCTGAGAAGGGAGTCGGACAAGGGGCTTGATCCCAGGACCCTGAGATCATGACCTGAGTTGAAGGCAGAGGCTTAACTGAGCCACCCATGTGTCCCTGGTTTGAAAATATTTTATTAGGACAGATCTTCTAGTATAATGGAATAAAGCATAAAGTTTAAACTATAAAATTTCTACTTAAGCAACCTCCTGTGCAAATGTTGTTTTCCTAGGATTTGTAAAACAAGAAATAAAAGGGATGCTTAAACAAAAAATAAATACATAAAACCAACATAGCTACCACCATCTTATGATCTGCAGAACAGCTCACAAAATGGCTGCTCAAGGGATCTGAGCATGTAATCTCCCACCTGGGTCATCCACGTTAGAAACTACAGGAACCACTCTTATAACTGCAATTTAACAATGCTAATCAGAGAGGATAGAAGAAAAGCAGTTTACAAAAATCATGCAATGTAATATTTCCAGGGCAGAATTCATTTTTTAAAATATTTTATTTATTTATTTGACAGAGCGCAAGCACAAGTAGGCAGAGCAGTAGACAGAGGGAGAGGGAGAAGCAGGCTCCCCGCTGAGCAGAGAGCCCAACATGGGGCTGGATCCCAGGACCCTGAGATCACAACCTGAGCTGAAGGCAGCCACTTCACCAACTGAGCCACCTAGGCTCCCCTCCCTCCAGGGCAGAATTCAAGGAAGCATCCCCAAAACTAATTCTTTGAACCCTTGCTATTTTCAAATTCGTTAGATTATGCAAAATAACCCAATCAAATAGCTTTCCAATAAACCCAAGTTGCTTTACTGCTTCAAAAACTTTAGTGTTTCAATCAAGCATTAGAAATCATTTAAGGGGCGCCTGGGTGGCTCAGATGGTTAAGCGTCTGCCTTCGGCTCAGGTCATTATCCCAGGGTCCTGGGATCGAGCCTCACACTGGGCTCCTTGCTCAGCAGGAAGCCTGCTTCTCCCTCTCCTTCTACTGCTCTCCCTGCTTGTGCTCTCTCGCTCTCTCTGTCAAATAACTAAATAAAATCTTAAAAAAAAAAAGAAATCATTTAAAAATCACAAATGTACATAACAGATTTTTAAATCATAAAAGTATATAATTTGCTAATCTCCTTGACCTTTGATTAGGCAATGGTTTCCTAGATACCTGAAGTACCAGAGAAAGGAATCCATAAATTGGATTTCATCAAAAGTAAAATACATATTTGCTTCAAAGGACACTATTAAGAAAGTGAAAATGTAACTGGCCAAATGGGAGAAAATATTTGCAATTCACACAGCTCAAGAACGCTTACAACTCAATAATAAAATGAAAAAACTCCACTTAAAAATGGGTGAAAGATTGGAACAGACTGCTTTCCACAGACATACAAATTTACATCAGCACAAAAAAAGATATTTAATATCAGTATAGTCATTAGGGAAATGCAAATAAAAACTACAAACATACTACTTCACACCTCTGGAGTGGAGGAGGAGGTGGAGAAACTGGTAGTGGGAATGTGAAATGGTATAGCCTCTGACACTTCCTAAAAATGTGAACCACATAGTTTAGCATTTGACACTAATTCAACTCCTAGAGGAAGTAAAATATATGTGCTGCCGAAGTGAACACAAGAGGGAGTTAAAAAAAACAAAATCATATAAACTTGAGTGTGAATGTTCCTAGCAGCTTTAATCTTAAGAGCCAAAAAGCAGAAACAACCCAAAGTACAACCACTAAAAAATGGATAAACCAAATATGGTGCAGTATGGTATATTCAATACAATGGAATGTCATTCAGTGCCAAAATGGAATGAAGTATTTATCGATGAAACATGGCTTCACAAATATATTTGTTAATATTATATTAAAATTATATAATAAAAAGAACTATCATAGACCTCTATGTCATAGACCATCAATTATGATTAATCGAATAGTATAATTGAAAATACCACATTACCAAAAAATAAAAAATAAATAAAAATCTTCAGTTCCTTTATCCCTTCATAGCAGTTGCTCAGTATGAAAAAGTCTGAGTTCATGGGAGAAATGAAACAGCACACAAAATTATTCAATTTTCTAAATCCATTTTTAAAGCTACATGTATGGGGTGCCTAGGTGGCTCAGTCGTTACGCGTCTGCCTTCGGCTCAGGTCATGATCCCAGGATCCTGGGATCGAGCCCCGCATCAGGCTCCCTGCTCTGTGGGAAGCCTGCTTCTCCCTCTCCCACTTCCCCTGCTTGTGCTCCCTCTCTCACTGTGTCTCTCTCTGTCAAATAAACAAAATCTTTAAGAAAAACTTAAAGCTCCATGTAAAATCAAGGAGCAGCACTGTTTTCACAATATAGGAAGTTTGTTCTAAATATACATACATGTGGGTTTATAATCTTCCTACTGCATTCACAACCTAGAAACCAGCTTTCAGAAAATAAGCATTTAAAGGAAAAATAGAGAGGTGCCTGGCTGACTCATTCAGTGAAGCATGCAACTCTTGATCTCAGGGTTGTGGGTTCAAGCCCCACATTGGGTGTAGAGATTACTTAAAAATAAAATCTTAAACAAATAAGTAAATAATAAAGGAAAATAGATGGGGTTTGTTGGCTCAGTCGGTGGAGCATGTGACTCGATTTCAGGGTTGTGAGTTCAAGCCCCACATTGGGCATAGAACATACTTTAAAAAGTTAATGAAAAAAACATGGAAAAAGTTGTATGTGCACAATGTTAATTTTTTTGCTCCAAAATTGCTTTCATTAAAAAAATAATACTAATTTGGAAATACAATGAGAAGCAACAAGGATGAGATCACACAATGTTTTTCCAAATAGCCTAACATTCTGTCAAATATATAATATCCCTTACATCCTGCCCGAAAAACCTAATAAAAATTCAACTACTAAGATCTCAAGAATGAAAAATAAAAAAAGAAAATGTGAGGTAATCTCAGTCTACAGATCTTCCCATAATCATGAGAAAACCAGTGCCTCTAAACCAAAACCTGTGGAACCATCAAAAAGAAATTTCTAAGCCAGCCAGCATTCAGGAACTAGAAGGCAAAAGAAATGACTCCCTTATACAACCTTTGTTAGTGAGAGAGACAACCTTAACCATCAACAACTCTTAAGCTTTCTGGCTCTGGGCCACACAACTGGAAGGGGCAAAGGAGACCAGCAATAAAATCCTAATGTACACTGAAGAAAGACAAAAAATCTCATTGTCCCTGTCATGTTGAGTCAATATTCATACCCTGCTTAATTCAAGGATTCTTTCTAAATATAGCTAAGTAGCAGAGTACAATGTCAAAGTAAGAGATTAAACTCAAAATGGATTAAAGACCTAAATGTGAGACCTGAAACCATAAAACTCCTTAAAGAAAATATAAGCAGTAATTTATTAGATGTTGGCCTTAGCAAAATTTTCCTATAGAGGTCTCCTCTGGCAAGAGAAACAAAAACAATTAAACTATAGGGTCTACATGAAAATAAAAAGCTTTTGCACAGCAATGGACAACATCAACAAAAAACAGGCAACCTACTGAATGGGAGAAAATATTTGCAAATGATATATCTGATAAGGGGTTAACGTAATGTAATGTATCTGATAATGTAATGTATCTGATAAGGGGTTAGTATATAAATAACACACACACATGCCCACACACACACACACACAAAAAAAAATCCCATTAAAAATGGGCAGAGGAAGTGAATAGACATTTTTTTTCAAAGATATATAGAGGGCCAACAGATACATGAGAAGACGCTCAACATCACTAATCATCAGGAAAATGCAAATCAATACCACAGTGAGATATCACCTCATACCAGTCAGAATGGCTAGTATCAAAAAGACAAGAAATAACTCTTTGTAAGGATGTGGAAAAAAGAAACTCATGCACTCTTGGTAGAAATGTAAACTGATTCAATCACTGTGGAAAACAGTACATAGGTTCCTCAAAAAATTAAAAATAGAAATAGCACATGATCCAGTAATTCCACTTCTGATCATTTACCCAAAGAAAACAAAAGCACTAATTCAAAAACATACATGTACTCCTGGGTTGACTGTAGCATTATGTATAATAGCCAAGATAGTAAAGTAACTATCCATGTGTCTGTCAATAGATGAATGGATAAAGATGCAGTATATAAATACAATATTACTCAGCTATAAAAAAAAATTTTGCCATTTTTGACAAGATGGATGGACCTAAAGGGTATTATGCTAAGTGAAATAAGTCAGAGAAATTCAAGTACCTTATTATTTCACTTATATGTGGAATCAAAAAAAAAAAAGAAGAAGAAACAAAAAAACAAACAGAAACAGACACCCAAAAGAACAGAGATGAAACTGGTGGTTACCAGAGGGGAGAATGGGGAGGAGGGGCAAAATAGGTGAAGGGGAGTGGGAGGTACAAGCTTCCAGATATGGAATGAGTAAGTCAGGGGAATGCAATAGGGAATATAGTCAATGATATGTATTTCAACAGCACTGTACGGTGACAGAGGGTAACTACACTTATGAACACTGCACAACATAGAGAGTTGTTGAATCACTACGCTGTGCACTTGGAACTAATGAAGTATTGTGTGTCAACAAAACTCCAATTAAAAGAGTAACTTTGAGGCCTTGACATCTTAAATGTGGAATTTTTAAAAAACAAATCTGAGCACATTCAGAGGAAAGGGCAGGAATGAAGATGTAGCATCACCACATATGGGGAAAGTATTTCAGTAATGAGACATGTGACAGATGCACTGGGCAAACCGATATAATACAAAATAATCTGAATAAACCCAAACCAGACAGTACCTTGCCTTAGATAGCAATACAACAATCCCTGGACTGTTTCCTTGCACTAAACCACAGAAAGGGTTCACACTGCCTAGTCATTTTCAAAAAGCCCTACTACTAAGCCAAATATTCAGTGGGCAGGGCAGAGACCTTGAAACCTCAGAGGTCTTTCCAAAGGGATCTGCCATATTGAGATCCTGAGTCTGCGTGAAAAACTACAAAATGGCTGATCAGGATAATACACACTCATTTTGCAAATAGCCAAAATGATCAGAAATTAAAGCAAAATATAATTCTTTGAAGCAGTATGTGTATACAAGTAGGAAAAAATGAGCAAACCGTAAGTATCACAGAATTCCAGCCTCCTATTTCTAAAACTACTCAAAAAGAAAATTCCACAACAAAGCTTTCCAAGTCTTCTGGGTTTATGTTTTCCTTAATTACATTCCAATTTAGCACAACCATATTGTTTGTGAGAGAAAAAAAAAAAAGGCAAGCCCATCAACATTCTGCAAAGAAAAACAAAGTCCTTGAAAATGGTCCCCTTCAAAGGTGGAATACAGAACACTGGAATAGTTACTTTCTTAATTATATTTTCTCACCAAATTTTCATAGTAGGTCCAACTTCAAAATGATGGGTCAAAAGCATCACTTTAAAAACCTGACTAGAGCAAGAATTCCCTAATCCAACATATACTTACAGCCGTCTAGCATTCTACTTTTCTGATTCTCTGCTCTGCTCCCCTTCAGCAAAGAAAACTTACAGGTCTCAGCTCCTAAACACCCTGGAGGAGCCCTGATCCCCGATTTAAGGAAACGGTATATAAAGGCCGCATCACAAAAAGAACATCCACAGATTAAGAAATACGATACTCTTAAAGGTGATGCAGTTGTGCAATTATCGAATCTGTAAAGTGGAAATCAAATGTAATAAGGGGTTTTCTAAAGGGTTACTGAATCCCCTCTGAATATTAAGAGACCGCTCATAATACAACCTAGGGAATCTATAAAAATGAAAAGGTGGACCTCTGTAAGTCAGAAAACATTTCAAATCAGCACCATTGATAGAGGCTGCCTTAAGTAACAGCAATGTGGATCATGGGATGACTTCGCCTTTCTTGCCCTGCCTGCAGGCCCCCATCTCTCCCTTCTGCGGCGCAACAGAAAAGTAGGGGCACAGCATGGCTGCCAGTCTAGGCAGGCATAGAACGTACAAATCCTTTGCCCCGTTGCCCCCTCCACTCCAATGTGGCCTTATGGGCAAGGGGCGGCCCAAGGTACAAGCTCAGCAAATCCACGTCTCCCTTCCCTCCATGCACTGCAGCACAAGAGGGCAGGAGTAGCCGTTACAGCAGACAGGTGAAGGGGGGGTAGCTGCCAGCCCCACCAAGCGGATGCTGCGCAAACCCCCTCCCCTGATGCCCGCCCCATTGCCGGGCGTAGACAGTGTCTTCCCAGTTGTGCCTGCGCACCCAAAATCCCGCACCCTTCCCCACTGCGGCACTTTGGGGAGGGGGCAGCTTGCCCACGTTGCCGGCCTCCTCCCCTCAGCACTGCGCTTTGAAGGTGCCGCCGAAATTGCCGCCTGGGAGAAGCTGCATAGACTACCCTTCCCCCACTGCGGCACGGGGGGAGGGGTAGGCTGCCCCCAACCCTGTCACGCCTGCGCAGATCCGCACATCTGCAGCGGCAGCCATCTTTGGCGAGCCGCACAATGGTCGTGACGCGGCAGCGGACCGCTGAAAACCTTATTCCGAATACAGGAAAAATCAGTGCAAACAAGACACGCCTCTGCAGTGTTACATCCCAGAACCTGGTACGACTCTCACAAGTTCATAAAGCAAACTCTGCACACCATATCCCTAATCTTACACCAAAACCACAAAAGCGAGGAATTATGAAGGAGTAAAATATCTAAAGACAAACATTTGTGCAGCTATCCCTTCAGATGAGTAATGGATAGGTTCGCCCTAATATAAACTCTTTAGACTGCCTCAGATTAGAGAACAAATGAACGGTCTCCCCTTTCCCTCAAACTAAGGGTTGTGGACCACTCGCTGCCCCTTCCATCAGCCCACTACCAGACTACAGATCCACTGCCTTCGCCGCCTTTTACTGCGTTCATTCAACCACCACCATGGCGGCCACTCTTCCAAGGTTCCCACACACCACCATGACTGCCCCCACCACCACCTGATCGCCCCTCCCGTCACCACCATCATGGCTGCCTCGCCGCCCCCACACATACCATATCCAAGGTGGGTCACCCCTTTCACCGTGCCACCCTCTTTGTATCACCCTCACGGTGGCCTCCCTGCCACCCCCCTCCCAAACACCGCCATGGCAGCCACCCCCACTGCCCCTTACCACCTCCGCCCCTCCCTACCACCACCATGACGGTCACTTTGCTGCCTCCCCCCAAACCATGGCCACCATGATCACCTTGCTAGTCACCCTGCCATCTCTTCCCTATCACTGCCACAGTGGCCACCTTGTTGACCCCCAAACCACCAGCACGGCCACCGTGGCTACCCCCTCACTACCATCACAACCAAGAACAGCCTACCCTCTACTCCCTCCCACCACCACCATGGCGGACACCATTGCTACAACACGATCACATCATAGTGGACACCTCACCCTGAAGACCCCTCCTTATCACCACGTCAGCCACCCTGCTACCCCCAGATACCACTGTCACCAATACCCGATGCCCTACCCTGTCACCCCCTCCTTGGTACTGTGGATTCCCCACTGATCCCACCCCGTCGTACCTTCCCCTGCCTTTCGCACCACAGCCATCACAATATACCCTCCTCAACCACAGTCATGGCCTCATATCTCAAGGACAAAGGGCCACTCTAGAATGGATCTGATGGGACACGATACAGTGGCGTACACTGGCTGCAATATGACACGGCACGGTCAGAGTATCGTCCAGGGAGGTCCAACCAATCCCCAAACCTTCAAAAGTGTACCATTCAATTCTCCAGAACAAAGAACTTTAGAGCCAGATTCCCACTATATACAACAATACTTTAAATTCTACAAACTTGGAACACTGAACAAACAAAAACGACTATTCCCCAGGCTGTCTCTAAGGGAAGAGAGCCACACAGCTAACCTGGCCCGCTCCATCGCGCTGCTAGCCGCTCCTCAGTACAGACCGTCAGGCATCTCCGGCGACCACTCCACTCTGCGCTTGAGTCACTGCAGCAACACCAACTAATCGCACCAGTTCCACATGCGCATGCGCAGCAAACCTCCCCTCCGGCTTTGGCTGCGCAACCGCAACAGTTTGCCGCAGTGCTGAGGTCCTGCCGCAGTGCTGAGGTCCTGCCGCAGTGCAGGGGTGCCAGCGCCTCTGCTAAGTGGAATTACCCGGGCCTGATGTCTGCTGGATTCCAAATAGCCAAGGCATTAGCGCCTTAAGAGAGGGACTCCAGGGACGACACCACCACCCTGGGGTTCAATGGCAAGGTCTTTTTTTAAATATGTGTAAAATGTTGAGGAAATAATTCAAATCTTTGCAGGCACCATGGGCCAAGCAATCCTGATTTACAATCATCTTCATGTTTTCCTACACCATGTCAGAAATGCTGATTTGGAAAAGTTAAATTGATGCAAAACCACAGTCAATGCAATATTGCTAGATAATCGAAGCTAGAAGAAAATCCCTTTTAAAAGATACTATATTATTTCAATTTGGTGGGATTTCTTTCCTTCTTTTTCTGCTTTCTACAGTTTATTTATTTTTTTTTTGCAAATTGTCAAAATTATGCCAAAACAATCATAATGTAATTAAACTCTCCAATACAGAATGGATAAGTAATTAAATTGGAAAAGTTGTCTACTCAATTCGTATAAAATGAAAAATTAATTTGTATTCCTACATAAAACCTTTACATAGGTATATTGAAATTTTTACCAGTAATCAGTGATAGCTGGAGTGGGGAAAATAACACTCTCATACAATAGGAATGAGCAAGTAGATACAATGATTTTTTTTTTCTTTCCAAATAACACCCTCTACAGATTTAAGAGACACTTTGGTAACTCCAAAATTGTTACATATGTATAACATGGAAAAAGACAATGCTGAGGAGAGAAAGCTAAAGAAATAATCCCGAAGCTGTATTTGCATAGAATTTTACATAGCTTTGCTATTTTCTCCATTCTCCATGTCAAAGAACTGAGGGTGAGGGTGGGCTAATGGTGACTAAATGGCTAAAATTCCCCCCCCCCCGCCCCCCTAAGCTAGTGCTCTGTTCCCAATCATCTTGTACTATACAAACAAGTGTGAAGAGACATGTCAATGCAGACATCTATCATAATAAAATCTTGAAAACTACGTAATGTGCCTCATGAAAGATATACAGGCTAAGTAAATTTTTACCTATGTATATAAACAATAATAGGCTGATATATAGAAATATAATACAGCTCATATAAAGAATGAATCATTTGAAATTATCAATATTAAACAGATTTTGATCTACAAAATTGCACTAATAGTTCATTTTTACACATTCTTGTGAAGTAAAAATGAAGGAGTTCATAACATACTACCCCAAAATATGCCACTCTGGCATATTGACTATTTTTAGTTACTCCCCTAGAAATAGAAAGTCAACTCTGATCATGGGAGTGAATAGCAAAATATTATGTAAAATTAATGCTATGTGAATATTTTATGTAAATATATGTTTACATGCACATTAAAAAAATGTATGAATGGATACATACCACTATAGTGTTGAAAACCATCCTTGGACTCAGACTCATTTGATTCAAATTCTAGTTGTGAAACTTGACAGCAATGTTACTTTAGGCAATTATCTAACTTTCTGTGCCTTATTTTTTTTTAATCTGTAAAATATGGAGGATTTGTACTTATCTTACACAATGATTTGACAGTTAAATGAGTGATTATGCATATATAGAATAGGGTTTGATTCAGACCAAAAACTCTATAAATGTGTTAGCTCTTTGAATAGCCCCAATTATTACAGTGGTAACTTCCACTGGGAAATAAAAATTGGGTATATATGTTATTGTTGTTAATTAAAATTTGTACCTTACTCATATTTCCTCAGATTTTTCTTAATGTCATTTTCTTGTTGCAAGATACCATACACATGTTCAGTAGTCATGTCCCTTTAGGCTCATGTTGGCTGTAACAATTTTGGTATTTGTGTGTTTTTTTTAAATGTTTTTACCATGTTTATACTTTATACAGTGTTAATTACCTTTAGAATTAAAAAATAAATATTAAGATAAAACAAAATTATATTTAATTCTCAACTCTAACATACTTGTCTAGTTTATTGACCCATCTTCCAAATCCTTTTCCAGCCTGCTCTTTTTGACAACTCTGACCACATTCCTGATAGTTTTCTGTCTGCTCTACCACCGTAAGAAGCTGGTTTTAGATGCCAAAGAAGACACGATAAGCTCCCTGAGCCTTACACACAATCCAAAGAGAGCTGCCATATTGGATCACTCATGTACTTAAAAAGTATAATTTATATCAGTTTACAAGCCTGATTGAGCATGCCCTGCAAATGGGAAGAAATATACAAAAAAAAAAGGGGGGGGGGAACTTTACCAATATGCTTTGTTATAAGGACTGTGTTGCTAGACAGATATGTCTCCCAACAATTCCATTTTTTCCAAAGTCTAGACCTATCCCCAAGTCATACACTCAAAGGTATAAGCTTAAGGGACAACAAATCTGGAGTAAAACTATTCTCAAAATTAAAACAAAACAAAACAAAAAGAACTTTTCTCTATACAACTGAAGCTAAAGAATCTGTAAAACTGATCAGAACTCCTATATCATATATAAAAATGAAATCAAAATGGATTAAAGACTTAATGTAAGAGTTTAAAATATAAAACTCTTAGATGAAAACAGGGGTGTAAATCTGTGTGATGTTGACTTAAGTAAGCAACGTTTTCTTAGATAGGATACCTAATGCACAAGCAGCCAAAAAAATAAAGTGGACTTTATCACAATTACATAAAAGTTTTTGCTTCAAAGGACACTATTAAGAAAATAAAATGACAACCAGCAGAATGGTGGAAAATATTTGCAAATATCATATAAAGGAAGTCTCACAACTCAACAATAAAAAGAGAAAATAAATTAAAATGCAAAAGATTTGAATAAATAATTCACCCAAAAAAACGATAAACAAATGGCTAATCAGCACATGAAAAGATGTTCAACATCAATAGTCATTAGGGAAATGCAAAAGATTAGCTCAATGAGGTGCCACTTCACACTCAGTAGGAGGGCTATCATCAAAAAGACAATAACAAGTGTTATGGAGGATGTGGACAAATTGGAACCTTCATACGTTCCTGATAGGAATGTAAATTAGTGCAGCCACTTTAGAAAAAAGTTTGGTAATACCTAAAAATTTAACCATAAAGTTATCCTATGACCCACAACTCTACTTTTAATATATAACCAAAAAGAAATGAAAACACACATCTATGCAAAAAATTTGTACATGAATTTTCATAGCAGTCATTATAATAGAGAGAGGAAATAACTCAGATGTCTATCAACTGATAAATGGATAAACAAAATATGTGGTATGGCATATCTATATCATTTAGCCATAAAAAGGAATGAAGTATTGATTCATGCTGTAAAATGGATGAACCCTGAAAAATGTTATGCTAAGTGAAAAAATCCAAACACAAAAGGCCACATTTTGTATGAGTGACTTATATGAAATGTTCAAAATAGTCAAATTCATAGAGACAGAAAGCCGAGCAGTGATGGTTAGAGAATGGGGGAAGGATGAGTAGGGAGTGATTCCTAGTGGTTATTGGGTTTCTTTATAGGATGATAAAATGTTCTGGAATTAAATAGTAGGGATGTTTGTAGAACATTGTCAATATAGTAAAAATCACTGAATTGTACAATTTTAAAAAGGAGGATATTATGGTGTGTACATTATATATATTTTTTTAATTTCAATTGAGGGAAATTTTACAAAATACCTGAATAGTAATCCAAAAACTGTCAAAAACAAAGAAAGTCTGAGAAGCTTTTTGGGTTATGTTACAACCAAGAAGAGCCTTGAGAGAGGAGTATTAAATGTAATATCCTGGATGAGATCTGGGAACAGAGAAAGGACATTATGAAGAGACTGAGGACATCTGAATAAAGTATGAACTTCAGTGTTGGTTCATTAACTGCAAACAATGCACCATACTAACGTAAGATGTTGATAACAGAGGAATATATGTGTGAGATATAGAATAACTGCACTATCTTTGAAAGAATTATGTAAATATAAAGCTGCTCTGAAATAAAAAGTTAATTAAGAGAATAAACTGATCAGAAATTATATACAAAAGTGTCCTAACATAGTCACCTACAAAGGAGAAGGTTGGTGGACAGGATAGAAAGATGTACCACTGAAGCATCTCTGTAAGCCTATTTTTTTAATTGTCATTTGAATTTATGAACTGTACCAAATAAAAAGTAAACAATCAAATGATACAGAAAAAGTTGTTTAAGGACACTTGTCTGGCAAAAGTATATAATAAAGAAGGTTAAAAGAGACAGGAGAATCCATTTGCAATATACTTAATATATACTACATCAAGAACTCATAGAAATCAATAAGGAAAAGAGAATTTCAAAGGAAAAAGTGCAAGGATGTTCAGTCATTATGAAGTACTTGCTCTCTGTGATCTCTCTACTCTGCACCTGCTGCAGATCTCTCTACCTAGGTGGTCCTTCTCACCTTCTGCTTTTGCCAGAGTCAAACCTACACAGCGCACAGACTCCCCACTCTGGCCCTTCTAATTCCTCTGGCAGGTGAAGAACAAAGAATACCAGGCTCCCTCCCTAGCAGTGGAGCCCACCCCCCAGCCACTACAAAACCCAAGCATACCATCAGGAGGAGTAGGAGGCAAGCAGGTAAATAGAAGAGATCAAGAAGAGGCAGCCAGCCAAAAGAAAATGATTAGATTCTAACCATGAGGTCTTCCAATTTACACACATTCTGGTCCTTAGAAAATCTGCTGCTTGGCCAAGGTCTGCATAAATCCCAACAGCATTATTTTGAATTTCTTGCTTTTTGAAATAATCCAAATAGACAGTGATAAGTTCAAATATACAGACTTAACATTTTCTAAAGTAACTCAGTCAATGTTAGGGGAAAAGCTCGAGGACGAGAAGAAGCAAAGAAAAAGTTTGTTTTGAAAGTGGATTTCCATTTTGAGTTTGTTATATTGTGAAATTATTATATGCTGAAAATGTATATAATTAATACAACATTAATAAATTTTCATTGAAAAGTAAGTGATAGATTGTGATTATCTTGACTCATATAAATTGTTTTGTATTTCCTGAATGTGAGGGAAGTATAAAAATCCTGCCCTGGTTTGAAAGTAAGATGTCCTGCTAATTGGCAAAAGCCCCTGTTTTAATCTTGCAGAATAGTTTATATATTGCTCTGAGAGTGAAACATTTTCTAATAAAATATCTATACTTATGTCTTCTGATCTTTATTATTAAAGATATGTTGACTGGGACATACACACATTGATCATTCATGTACACACATTTATTGAGTATCTGCTGTGTGAATGCCCTGGACATCCAGAAACAAATGAATAGTCCCTGCCTTTGAAGGAGCTTGCAGATATTTCAAGCAAAAATAACATAACTCCTTCCAAAAAGCATAATTTTTTAGAGATTTAAGTGGTTCTTAATACATAATTTTTAATTTTTCAGTATAAGTCCATAATTTTCAATGTAGTTTTAAGCACTGTAGTTAATATTTTTGATTAAATGATATATGGTTATGTTTGAGGAAGGGAAAAGGCAAATGAATAATAGGCTTGAGTTTCTTATTTTAATACAATATATTTTCTTTTTTTTTGGTAAAAAAATCCTTTAAAATAAAATAAATACAATTATATATATAACAGAACAAGGTATAAAATTTTTAAATATAAAATAAGATATTATGAAATTTTGTTTGTGGGACCACTAGACAATCTCCAGTCTATCTTTTCTACCATTAGGAGGACTTTTGTGGAAGAGCCTTTAAAATATGACATTAGTCTTTTTTATTTAAAAACATTGTGGCTAGTATGAAAATGAAAATCATACCCACTAAAACAACTTTTTTTGAAATTTTTATTCCAACATATCAGAACTAAAACAAATACAAAAGTTAAAATAATAAAATAAGATATAATTTGAGATACAGGTAAAATGATTTCGTATCTTAAACATTTGTGGAATGTGGACAGTATTTGAAATGATACTGCAGACAGGCTAAAGTCCTTTTTATGACAAAATTTAAAATTCAGAAGCAGAAATTCAAGGGAATAAAGACTACATGGTTTGAAGTCTGCACTCTATGTAAACAACTATTTTTCCTTATTCGTTTATTTATTTTACAGACACATATTCTGCTTACTGTGTATCAGGTGACTTTCCAGATACTTTATCATTAATCCAAATAACCACCGTATGAGTTGCTTTCTATTTCCATCCGTCTTACATATTAGGAAACTGAGGCCCAGAGAGGTCCAGAACCACACGCGAAGTCACACAGTTGACAAGCGGTTTAACCCAGATTCAAGCCCAGCACTCTGGTTACTTTGCCCCTGCTCTTAACCACTACCCTACGCTGAAGTGACTCTTAGGGGCAATGACTCTCATTATAATTCCTCTTCCACAAACCTACAGCCCAAGCGGAAAGCTGGGTCAAAAGACAAAACAGGGGGCGCCTGGGTGGCTCAGTCAGTTAAGTGGCTGCCTTCGGCTCAGGTCATGATCCCGGGGTCCTGGGATCGAGCCCCGCGTCGGGCTCCCTGCTCAGTGGAGAGTCTGCTTCTCCCTCTCCCTCTGCCTGCCTCTCTGCCTACTTGTGCTCTCTCTCTCTGTCAAATAAATAAATAAAATCTTTAAAAAAAAAAAAAAAGACAAAACAGAACACACACTTCGAGCACAGAAGCCCAGGAGAGCGCCTATAGGCACTTTGCTCAAGGCACTGGGCGGCAGCATTTCCCTACAGGCACAACCCATTCAGAGGAAAACTAGGAGAGATTTTTGCTATAGGCTCCCTTCCCCCAGTCTGGGGAACAGCATTCTTGAAAATCCCAAGACCAGCTCCAGAAGAGGCTGAGCTGAGGAAGGAAGTACCCCTCCTCTTGAGAATACTCCCGCAGGTCACAAGTAACAAAAAATACACTCTTCCACCCATGGCTTTTGCACACATTCTCACTCTATCCAGGCTTCAGGCAAGAACACCCCAGATGGTCAGCAAACGACACCAAATCTCACCTACTGCCTGTCCATTTTTTAAGTAGTTGGGAGGGAATCAACAGAAAGGCAATTTGGGGACACATGAAAATTACACAAAGTTCACATTTCAGTTGATTTAACTCAACTCTGATACTGTCCTACCTGGAAGTAGTGTCAGATCCTACAGTTAAGCCTCAGTCCCAGAAGATCGCTCCCATCCACTTGAGAGGCCAATTGCAAGTAGCAGGTCCAGAGGTTCCCCACAACGTCTGTCTGGCGTGGCTACAAATCAGAGGTTTCTGTGATCTCCTGTGCCTTTTGGTTTAATTAACGTGCTAGAGTGGCTCACAAAACTCAGTGGAACATTTACAGTTGACCCTTGAACAACACAAATTTGAACTGCATGGGTCCACTTTATAGGTCGATTTTTTTCAATAAATAAATTGGAAAGATTTTCGGAGATTTGTGACAATTTGAAAAAAACTTGCAGGTGAACCATGTAGCCTAGAAATACTGAAAAAATTAAGAAACAGACTGAGGGTTACAGAAGGGAGAGGGGTGGGGGGCTGGGGTAACCAGGCGATGAGTATCAAGGAGGGCACGTGTGTGTTGAACACTGGGTGTTATACACAACTAATGAATCACTGAACACTACATCTAAAACTAATGATGTAATGTATGGGGATTAACATAACAATAAAAAATAAAAACAAAAAACAAAATAAATAAATAAATAAATAAATGAATAATAAATAATAAATACATATCAATGCTTTCTAATCAAAAAAAAGAAAAGAAAAAATATTGTTGTAAGAATATAGTATATAATACGTGTAACATACAAAATAGATGTTAATCCACTATTCGTTATCAGTAAGGCTTCTGGTCAATAGTAGGCTATTAGTAGTTAATTTGCGGGGGGGAGGAGTCAAAAATTATACATAGATTTTCAACTGTGTGGGAATCGACACCCCTAATCCCCACATTGTTCAAAGGTCAACTGTACTTACATTGACCAGTTTAATTAAGGATATGATAAAAGGATACAGATGAACAATCATATGAGGAGATACACAGACCAAAGTCTGAGAGGTTCCTAAGAGCAGGAGCATTTGTCCCATGGAGTTGGGGTACCATGCATTGGGGATTTTTGTAGAGACTTCATTAGGGAGGCATGATCAATCATTAGCTCCGTTTCTAGCCCATCTCCCCTCTCTACAGAAGTGAGGGGTGGGGCTGAAAAATTCTAAGGTTCTAATCATGACTTCATCTTTCTGGTGGTCAGCTCCCATCCAGGAGCCATCCAGGAACCCACCCAGAGTTGCCTCCTCAGAACAAAATATGCTCCTAGGGTTCTTACCACTAAGGAATTTACAAGGGTTTCAGGAGCTCTGTGTCAGGGATGGGGTCGAAGACCAAATATTAAAACAAGAGTTGCCCTTAGTGTTCTTATCAATCAAAAAATCACAAGGATTTTAGGAACTCTGTGTCAGGAACTGTGAGTGTGTGTGTGTGTGTATTTTTTTCTTTTATTAAAGTATAGCTGATATTTACTTTTTTCTATTATCTCACACAGTCAAGCCCATTTGTTTATATATTTATCTATGGCTACAACTTCACAGTTGAATAGTTACAATTGATGGGGTTCAGGCCACACTACCCCAGAATATGGCACCTTGGCATATTGAATAATTTAAGCTAATGGAGTTTGAGAAAATTGCAGAAGAATAAAATTTCATTTTGGCGGCACCTGGGTGGCTCAATTGGTTAAGAGCCCCTCTTGATTTCAGCTCAGGTCATGATCTCAGAGTTGTGAGATATAGCCCTGCATTGAGCTCTCTCTCAAACTAATAAATAAAATTGGCTGATTATAGGTTCCCTATGATCATATGATAGAGGAAGAGAAAACTCAGGCCTGCAGGATATGCAGACACCACCCAAAAGTACACAGCTGCAGCACTATGTCCCTTTTCTGGGATATTCCTGAAGCAACACAAGAAAGTGGTAAAGGGAAGTCCTTCCGGCGGGCATAACTTCCAGCAGTGCACCTAGTTGTTTACTTTGCTTAAGAGAAATGGCCAGAAATGTGATTATATGCTGATTGCAGTGCTATAGCCAATGGCTTGGCTGAATGGCCAGGATTTGGAAAGAACATGATTGGGCAATTGGCAATAAGGAGGTCTGGGCAAGAGGTATACAGATAGACTATTCTGAATGGGCAAACAGTGTGAAGATATTTGAGTCCTGTGTGAATGTTTACCAAAGGGTGAACTCAGCAGAGAAGGCTTTTAATAATCAAGTGAACAGTATGACCTATTGTGTGGACAACAGTCAGCCCATTTCCCCAGCTACCCATCATCGCTCAACAGACCCATGAACAGAGAGACGAAGGTGGCAAGGACAGAGGTTATGCATGGGCTCGGCAACACGGATTTCCACTCACCACAGCTAACCTGGTTGCAGCCACTGCTGAGAACCCAATCTGGCAGCAGCAGATATCAACACTGAGTCTCTGATATGGCACCATTCCCTGGGGTGATCAGCTAGGTGCTTGGTGGCAGGCTGATTACATTGGACCCCTTCCATCATAGAAAAGGCAACATTTCATTCTTACTGAAATAAACACTTACTCTGGATATGGATCTGCCTTCCCTGTGTGCAGTGTTTCTGCCCAAACTGTCAAGCTACCATCTATGGACTTGTAGAATATCATATCCACTGACATGCGTTGCTTCCGATCAAGGAACCCACTTCATAGTGATGTGGTTCAGGACCTGCTACCCCCAAGTATGTCACCTTAGCATATTGAATATTTGAAAATGAAGGAGCTTGAGAAAAAACAGAATCAGGAAGTTCACTCATACTCTACCCTCCACCTCCCCCTTCTTCCCTAAAACAGTCCATAAAACCCACATGTGAAAGTATCCAGTATCCATAAAAAATAAACATCTTTATCTCTGAACACAAAGGGATACTGAGGAAAATCTGAACAAACAAGACCTTTTATGTTTCCCCATGTTTACTACAATTACCTCATACTCCTTAATGTATTCCCCCATGACTGCCCACTTTTCAACAAACCTATCTTCAATATACTCAGGTCTGTTTCTTTGGGTCTTCATTTCTTTATTAAGGCTCCCATGTTACATACAATTTATATTCAATTAATTTGTATGATTTTCCCATTAATCTACCTTTAGAATATTCACATCCAGGGACATCTGGGTGGCTCAGTCAGTCTGCTTTCAGCTTGAGTCATGATCCCAGGGTCCTGAGATTGAGTCTCACATTGGGCTCCCTGCTGCTCCACCCACCCTTGCTTGTGCTTGCTCACTCTCTTTCTCTCTCTCAAATAAATAAATATAAATAAATAAATAAATAAATAAATAAATAAATAAATAAATAAAATCTTTTTTGTTTTTTAAGATTTTATTTATTTGACAGAGAGAGACACAGCGAGAGAGGGAACACAAGCAGGGGGAGTGGGAGAGGGAGAAGCAGGCTTCCCGCGGAGCAGGGAGCCCGACACGGGGCTCGATCCCAGGCGCCCCAAATAAATAAAATCTTTAAAAAATATTCAGATCCAGCCAGAGACCCTAGAAGGGTAAGGAAAACTTTTTCCTCTCCAACAACAGAAAATGAAGTACAGCAATGGTTGGAATTCACTCATCTTACCCTGTTTCCCACCATCCTAAAGCTGCTGGCTTGATAGAATGGTATAACGGCCTTTGAAATACTCAGAAGTGGTGCCAGCTAGTGGCAATATCTTGCAGGGCTCGGCATGGATTTTCCAGGAGGATGTATATACCATGAATCTGCATTCAATATGGTACAGTTTCTCAGACAGTCAAGATTCATGGGTCCAGTAATTAAAGGGTAGAATTGGGAGCGGCACCGTTCCTTATTAATCCTAGTGACCTACTAGCAAAGTTTTTACTTCCTGTCCCTATGACCTATGCTTTTCTGGTCTAGAGATTTTTGTTCCCAAGGGAAGGATACTGGGATGTCTCGGTGGCTCAGTTGGTTAAGTGTCTGCCTTCAGCTCAGGTCATGATCCCAGGGTCCTGGGATTGAGTCCTGCATCAGTGAGAGCCTGCTGTTCCATCTCCCTCTGCTTCTCCCCCAACTTGTGTTCTCCCTTGCTCACTCTCAAATAAATAAATAAAATCTTAAAAAAAAAAAAAAGAAGAAGAAGAAGGAAGACAGATACTTCAAAAAGAAGACAAAGAGTGATTCCACTGAACTGGAAGTTAAGACTGCTCCCCAGCCATTTTGGGATCCTTATGTCTCCAAAACAACAAATAAAGGAGCCACTGTGTTGGCCTGGGTACCTGCTCCTAATTACCAATGGAAAATTGGACTACTAACCACAAGAGAATAAGGAAGAGGATGTTTGGACTGTAGGATATCCCTTAGGACATCACTTAGTATTACTATATTCTATAATTAAAGCCAATAAAAACCTACAACAACAAAGACAGACTATTCATGGTCCAGACTCTTTAGAAACGAAGGTTTGGTTATACCACCAGGTGAAGAACCACAACCAGCTGAGATGCTTGCTGAAGGCAAAGGGGATACAGAATGGGTAGTAGAAGATGGTGGGTATAAACACCAGCTGAAACCAAAGGAAGGAGGACTGTAAGAGTGATATGTATTTCTCTCCATTTTGTTATATGTTTGGGTAGTTGTGTGGGCTTATGTTTTATTTAGGTACCATTAACTTTACATCATAGTATCTCAGTTACAGGATAGCAAGGAAAAAAGTTAAGATCCCCCAAAGACTTTGTATCCTTTTCTGGGGAAAGAGTTAGTGAGTTTTTAGTTTTACTCAAAATAGTTGTATCATGTTAGGCAAAAGTAGGACATTGTTAATATCTTTATGTGGAGATTAAGTATGTTTGTTTTTTTTGGGAGGGAGGGGTAGAGGGAGAGAGAGAATCTTTTTTTCTTAAGATTATTATTTATTTGATTTTTTTAAAAGATTTTATTTACTTATTTGAGATAGAACACAAACAGGATGGAGGGGCAGAGGGAGAGAGAGAAGTAGACTCCCCACTGAGCAGGGAGCCTGATGCGGGGCTTGATCCCAGGACCCTGAGATCATGACCTGAGCCAAAGGCACCCCAAGAGTATTTATTTGAGAGAGTGAGAACATAAGTCAGGGGGATGGGTAGAGGGAGAGGGAAAAGCAGAATCCCTGCTGAGCAGGGAGCCCTCTGATGGGGGACTCAATCCCAGGACCCGGAGATCATGACCTGAGCCAAAAGCAGACACTTAACTGACTGAGCCACCTAGGCGCCCCTGGAGATTAGTATGGTTTAAGGAAATATATGAGTGCCAAGTTGACAAGAGATGAATTTATGATGGTAATTTTATATGTCAACTTGCCTGGGCCACAGCACCCATATATTTGGTCAAACATCAGCCTGTATGCAATTGAGAAGGTGTTTTTTGGAGGAGATCAACATCTAAATACACCTTTAGTAAAGTGGATTAACCCCCTTCATGTGGGTGGGTCTTATCCAATTAATTGAAGGTCTTGAGAGAGAACAGACTAAGGTTTCCTAAGAAAGAGGAAATTTTGTCTCCAGCCTGGTTTTGGATTTAAGTATGCAACTCTTCTGTGTCTCCAGTCTACCAGGCTACCCTTGCAGATTTTGGACTTGTCAGCCTCCATAATTACATGAGTCAATTTCTAAAAGTAAATCTCTCTGTCCTTAATAAACTGGCCCTTTAGAAAAAGGTTTTGCTGATCTGTATCCTAGTCACATGGCCTATATCACGAAAGTCGTCAGGGATTCCTAGTCAGAATAGTGTGATTTAAAATTTTCCTCAGGGGCGCCTGGGTGGCTCAGGCGTTAAGCGTCTGCCTTCCGCTCAGGTCATGATCCCAGGGTCCTGGGATCAAGCCCTGCATCAGGCTCCCTGCTCAGCAGGAAGCCTGCTTCTCCATCTCCCACTCCCCCTGCTTGTGTTCCCTCTCTTGCTGTGTCTCTCTCTGTCAAGTAAATAAATTCTTTAAAAACAAACAAAAGAAAACAAAACAAAACAAAACAAAAAAAACAGTGCTGTAGAGATAATTAAAAAAAATAAAATAAATAAAATAAAATCTTCCTCATTGTATTTATTCTTAAAAGCTCTACTAGGAATGCTAACTTTGAAATGTAAAGCCTAAAAAATATTTTTAAAAAAATGCAAAACACATAGACCAATGGAATAGAGCCCAGAAATAAACTTTTGCCTGTAGGTCAAATGATTTTAACAAGAATACAAAGACCATTCAATGGGGGAAAAGACAGTCTGTTCAACACACAGTGCTCGGAAAGTTGAATATCCACATGTAAAACAATGAATTTGGATCAAAGACCTAAACTTAAGAGCTAAAATTATAAATCTCATAGAGAAATGCTTCATGACAATAGATTTGTCAATGATTTCTTTGATGACACCAAAAGCAAAGGAAACAAACAAAAAATAGATTAAATGGAAGTACACCAAAATTTAAAACCTCTGTGTATCAGTAGTGTGGAAAAAAAACAAGCTGCAGAATGGGCGAAAATATTTGCAAATCATATATCTGATAAGTGGATAATATCCACAATATATAAGAATTCCTACAACTCAACAACCACCACCACCACCAAAATACCCT
Source organism: Halichoerus grypus (assembly GCF_964656455.1). NCBI lineage: Eukaryota > Metazoa > Chordata > Mammalia > Carnivora > Phocidae > Halichoerus > Halichoerus grypus. The sequence goes on along the minus strand of NC_135719.1, from coordinate 30,533,667 downwards.
GGTTAAGAAATGGGCAAAGGACTGGAATAAACATTTCTCCAAAGAATATAAACCAATCAGTAAAAAATCAGTATACAATGAGATACCACTTTATACCCATTAGAGTGGCTATTACATTAAACAAAATAACAAAAACAGAATAACAAGTATTGGCAAGGATATAGAGAAATTAGAACCCTTGTGCTTTGCTGTTAGAAATGTAAAATGGTACATCTGCTATGGGAAACAGTGTTTCCTAAAAACAAAAAACAGAATTACCGTATGTCGCACGTATATGTAGTATACACATGCAACAGAATATTATTCAGTTTTAGAAAGGAAGAAAATTCTGACTCATGCTACAACATGGATGAATCTTGAAGACCTTATGTCAGTGAAATATGCCAGACAGCAAAGGACAAATATTATATGATTCCACTTATATGAAGTATCTAGACTAGTCAAATTCAAAGAGACAGAAAATAGAATAGTCATCCCCAGGGGCTGGGGATAAGGAGGAATGGGGAATTGTTATTTAATGGGTACAGAGTTTCAGTTTTCCAAGATGAAAAGAGTTCTGAAGATGTATGGTTGATGATTGCAAAGTAATGTGACACACTGAATGCCACTGAGTTGTACACTTAAAAATGGTTAAGATGGTAAATTTTATGTAATATGCATTTGAACACACACACACACACACACACAGATTTGTAACGCAAAGTATTATGACAAATAAGCAAATACTAGATTCCTGAAAATCAAGTCCAGATGCAAATTTTAAAGTACTAAAAAATGTGGGGCGCCTGGGTGGCTCAGTCGTTAAGCATCTGCCTTTGGCTCGGGTCATGGTCCCAGGGTCCTGGGATCGAGCCCCACATCGGGCTCCCTGCTTCGTGGGAAACCTGCTTCTCCCTCTCCCACTCCCCCTGCTTGTGCTCCCTCTCTCGCTGGGTCTCTCTCTGTCAAAAAAAAAAAAAAAAAAAGTACTAAAAAATGTCAGTATATTATACATGTCCAGGGAAACTGTTTTGGTTTTACTAATTACTTTTTAAGTTACTAGTAAAACATATTTATTTTTATCAACTATTATTTTTAATAATCAATTAATTCTGTTGATTATTAAAAATAAGTAAAAATTTTTTTTGGTCCCCCTCCCCTGGCCTCAACCATCATTAGTCCATTGATCCATACCTATGCTATGCTCAAATCTGACTCCCCTACCACTGAGATTCTGGTTCCCAACCCCCACACCATTCTTACCAGATACCAGGAATCTGGGCTCCCTGAAAGTTAATATGACATAAAACTTGGCCTCCCAACTCTTGATGATAAAGGTCATGTTAAACTATCCCTGATTCTTAGAGACAAGTTTTAAGCAAAATCAAGGAATATAAACAAGTATGTTTTAACAGAAGATTCATTATTACACAATTCACAGGATACCCATGATAATTTTCAGTGGGAAGGAGCAGGAAGGGTGCAAAATGGAGAAATAATATAAATAATGCAAAGAATGAACACCTACAGTTCACTTTTCCCAAAAGCAGGAATGACCTTCTGATACTTAACCTTATTTGTGGGCAACTTTTCAGATTCCCATGGTTCGGAAGATCTCTTGTTTGAAATTTCCCTTGATTGCATTTGCTCCAAACAGACAACACATGCTAGAGATGACATGTTTAGAGCAACGTAATCTCCAGTCCAAATGACTTGGCACGTGTCACTCCCCTTGAAACCTTTCATGACTCCTCTCTCTTTCCAATACTGTCCTCAAAACACTTCCCACTTCATACTCAAGAAACACTCCCCATTCCTCCATGGTCCTGTCACATCTAAATCTCAGGTCAGACTCTTGCCTCTAGCCCAGAACCTCTTTGTCTCCATCCTTGCATCAGTTTGGACAGTAAAAACTGCAGGAAGCCTCTCAGGAGGCTTTTGGAAGTAGAGACACCTTAACACAAAGCACATTCCTTATCCCAGTACTTCTACCTGAATTTCAAATAAACCCACCAATTAAACAAAATCTCTCTTCCACCAGAATGTCATCTCTAAGATAAAAGGGGTCTTATCTTCCTAACTTGTGATCTCCCACAACATACACACAAGTAACTGAATGCCTGCCCCCACACTGAGGATTCCACAACAATTTAATTGGATTAATCAGAGGTCTGCAACCCTTTTCTGTAAAGAGCCAGACAGTAAATATTTTAGGCTTTAAGAGCCGTAATTCTCTGTTGCAACTACTTTGCGCTCTTTAGTGCAAAAGAGCCATAGACAATGTGTAAATAAATGGACATAACTGTACTCCAATAAAATTCTACTTATGGACACTGAAATTTGAAGAAATCATATATTTTTTAAAAATTTTTCTCAACTACTTGAAAACACAAAAATAACTTTTAGCTACATGCCACATACATACAGGTAGCAATCTGGATTTGGCCATAAGTTGTACTTTACTGACCAATGATATAAATTAATAGAGTTTAAGTCAGTTCCAGATGTGTGTCTATGATCCCATTCCTTGTTTTTCTAGTTATCCTACAGACTTCTCCATGCATTCCCAGGGAACTACCCCAGTGGAAATCCTTCAGTGTGTGTCATGTGCCCCCCCCCTCCATTCTATGGGGCCTGTAAAACCATTAAACCCCATATCCTGCCTCTCCAATCTCGCTCCATGTTTGTGAGGCAGATCATTTTCCTTTTTGGCAGTATCTCCAAGTGATTAGTTTCCTGGTCTGTGAACTTCCATCAAATCCAACCCTTTATATACCCTGGAACCCTAACCCAATCATTGTCTTCCCTAAGAATCCCTACCTGGCTACCCTCTGCTAGGGTCCCAAACTCTACATTCCCAAACATGGCTGTACTTTGCTCACTGTCCTGTCATGGACAGCAGGCTGATTGCTTACCTTCTCTCTTTTCCTAATCAGCTCCCCACAAGAGCCATAGATATTGTACCAACAATTCCACAAATGGGCTGGCAAAAAGTGAATTTTCAATCACTATTATATAACTAATGACTCTCACTGCTGGGAAACACATTATACTTAAAAAAAAAAGAAGAAGAAAACTGAAATAAAATGGAAATCATTTGGTATATGTGACATCATTGCTAATGAGACAGGGACTAAGTTTAGTATAGTACACTTAGGAGAGGGGTGTCGCCAGGCAAAACTAAGGAATCCAAGCAGCAGTGGCTCAATGGTACTAACAGATGAGCTGGGGAGAGTACCATCATGACTGAAACTTGCTAGCAACCTGGCTCACAGAATATGGAGCTCCAGCCCCAAAGGTGAGAGCCTTATCTCTGGAACTAGCTACCTGTGATACTGTGATTTAGAATAAGAAATATATAGTTGGGGCGCTTGGGTGGCTCAGTTGGTTAAATGTCTGCCTTTAGCTCAGGTGATGATTCCAGGGTCCTGGGATATAGCCCCGCATCGGGCTCCCTGCTCAGCGGGGAGTCTGCTTCTCCCTCTGCCCCTGCTTGTGCTCTGTCAAATAAGTAAATAAATAAATAAAATCTTAAAAAATAAATATATAGTTGATCTTCATCCCCCTTTCTGTCACAGAGCTCCTAAAATTCTTGGAATTTCCTGCGATGAGATTGATAAAAATACCTTCTGTGATGTTAATGAGATAACACTGGAAGGCCCGGAAGAATGGGGGCTGGTTTGGATGCCAGGAGGATCATGTGATTAGAAGGTTGGAATCTGGGGTGCCTGGGTGGCTCAGTCATTAAGCATCTGCTTTAGGCTCAGGTCATGATCCCCGGGTACTGGGATCAAGCCCCGCATCGGGCTCCCTGCTCTGCGGGAAGCCTGCTTCTCCCTCTCCCACTCCCCCACTTGTGTTCCCTCTCTCGCTGTATCTCTCTCTGCCAAATAAAGAAAATCTTTTTTTTTTTCTTAAAGGTTGGAATTTTCAGTCCCATCTCCCTAATGTTGGGGGAGGGGAGACAAGCTGAAGATGGAATCAATTTCCAATAGCCAATGATTTAATCAATCACTCCTATGTAATAAAAGCTCCATAAAACCCCACAAGGATAGGGTTAGGAGAGCCTCCAGGCTGTTAAAACAATGCTTCCGTGTGCCATTGTGCTGGGCCCAAACTCCATGGATAAACAAGTTCCTTTGTTAGGGACCTCACGATATGTATCTTTTCATCTGGCTGTTGATTCCTATACTTTATATCCTTTGTGATAAACTGGCAATCTAGTGAATAAACTAGAGTCCTGTGAGTCAATCTAGCAAATGAATCCAACCCAAGGAGGAGGTCATAGGAATCTGATATATAGCCAGTTGGTCAGAAGCACAGGGGACAACCTGGAGTTGGCAACTGGCATATGAATTAGGGGGCAGTCTTTTGGGTCTGAATCCTTAACCTGTGGACTCTGATGCTGTCTCTGGGGAGATGGTGTCAAAATGGAGTTGAATTATACGTCACTCAGCTAGTGCCCGTGAGTTGCTTGATGATGTGGGAAAAAACTCCCCACACATTGTAATTGAGTGCCGGAGAATATAATACCCAACATTCAGCCCCCGTGAGTACCACTCTCCTTCATCTCCCACACCAACACCAGCTTCAGAACTCCACTGGTCAGGAGAGAAAGTCAAAGGGGTGGGGAACTGAAAGAACTGGTTAACTTGTGGGCTTCCCTTCAAGTACTCCAAACATGGTTTTTTGTCTGAGCTTATTTTCTAGCACATTCTCTGAAAAGAGTAAGGAAACCGATACACAGGCAATTTAAGTGACTTGCCTATGTTCCCACACCTTTTTTTTCCCCCTATTATTATCATAAGGCTAAGAAAATCACAAGCACATGCCAGTGAATCAGCAAGAATTAGACCAGACAGTACTACAGATGTGGAAGATGTTAAGATGCTTAAGAAGAATTTACTAAAGAATGTGAAGAGGGGTGCCTGGCTAGCTCAGTTGGTGGAGCACATGACTCTTGATCTCAGGGTTGTGGTTCGAGCCCCATGTTCGGTGTAGAGATTACTTAAAAAATAAAAGGAATATGAAAGAACATGAAATGATAGGAAGGGATATTAGAATAAATTATCACTTGTTTATAGAGACGGTCACTGATTCAAAGGCTCAATCATCATTATTAGTTATACAGGTGAAATGTTTGACCACTGAACTCAGTTAATGACAGAAACTCCTGAAATAATTCCACTGAATAAAGATGTTCTGGTAACATAAGGAAGAGTTGCAAAAATTAAGACATGATTTTGAAGGGTACTGTCTACCATTTAGTCAAAGAATGAAAAAGGAAGACTTGGAAAGAGAACAAAGGGTTGGATAAATAGCAACAGATAGTGCAATCTCAATGTACTACACAATGAATTGAAGCATCATGTAGTGACATTTTCTGAATTGAGAACTTTCAATAAGCTGAAAATAAAAAATATTTAAAAGAGGGGCATCTGACTGGCTTAGTCAGTAGAGCATGTGACTATTAATTTCAGGGTCACAGGTTCAAGCCCCTTGTTGGGCATACAGCCTACTTTAAAAAAATGATTAAAAGAGTAGGAGAAACTCTTGATTACCTTGGGTATCCCGAAGACCATTTTCCTCCACCTGACAGAAATGTTAAAGAGAAAAAAAATTCAAGAATCAACTGCATAGGAGCACCTGGCTGGATCAAATGGAAGAGTATGAAACTCTTGATCTTGGAGTCAGGGGTTCAAGTCCCATGGTGGGTGTAGAGATTATTAAAAAATAAGTAAACAAACTTAAAAAAAATCAACTGCATAACTGACAGCACTGCGTGAAATGTTACAGATTCATATAAATAGATTAGATGCTACACATGGTCCGTGTCAAAACTAGTGATTCCTTTTAGCCACCTTCTATTGAGCTGCTGTTACTTAATGGAATTGCCTGGAGACATCCAGAAGATCCTACCCAGATAAGATTGAAAACATTCCATCAGTGAAAGGATGGTCTCTTTTTCACAAAGTACTTAAAGAATCTTGTCATTCAAGGATAATGGAAGCACTGAGGACTACTTGGACAAAGAACATATTTGCAAATCAAAGCAATACGCCATCTTCCTTTTATCATTAAAATGCAACATGCCACAGGGGCACCTGGCTAGCTGAGTCAGTAGAGCATATGACTCTTGATCTCTGGGTTGTAAACTCAAGCCCATGTTGGGTGTAGACATCACTTAAAAAATGAAATCTTAAGGGTGTCTGGGTGGCTTAGCTGGTTAAACATCCTCCCTCTCAGATCATGATCCCAGAGTCCTGGGAGCGAGCCCCGCATTGGGGTCCCTGCTCAGCGGAGAACCTGCTTCTCCCTCTCCCTCTGCTGCTCCCCCAGCTTGTGTGTGCTCTCTTTCTCTGTCAAATAAATAAATAAATAAATAAATAAATAAAATCTTAAATAAAAGGCATATGCCACAATCTATTATTTATTTTAAATTATTTTAAAATGATCTTCTCTCATTCAGTCAGTGCTTTAGAGTTTTAAACTGTATGGACAAGAATGCAAGTAAAAATATTCTAGGCTTGGGACGCCTGGGTGTCTCAGTCATTAAGCGCCTGCCTTCGGCTCAGGACCTGATCCAGGGGTCCTGGGATTGAGCCTCTTCCGGGGGCCTGGGATTGAGCCCCGCATCGGGCTCCCTGCTCCGCGGGAAGCCTGCTTCTCCCTCTCCCGCGCCCTCTGCTTATGTTTCCTCTCTCGCTGTGTCTCTCTCTGTCAAATAAATAAATAAAATCTTTAAAAAAAATATTCTAGGCTTAATCATTATAAAATAATGAACTTTACTTCATGTAATATTCTTTGGAAAATTCTTTAATTTATGATGTTGCTAATGTAATATTTTCCATTTAAATTTCAGCAGGTTTTATGCATTTAAGTTCCATTTATGGCTCAACTCTTTTATATTTAGGAATTATAATACTACATATATTAGTATATACATACATATATATATATCTCTAACAGATCAAAAGATGCTCAACATCACTCATCATGAGGAAAATGCACATGAAAACTACAGAGAGCTATCACCTCACACCTGTCGGAATGGCTAAAATAAAAAACAAGAAACAACAGGTGTTAGCGAGGATTCAGAGAGAGGGGAACTGTCTGTACTATTTGTTCCTGGGAATGCAAACTGATTATATCCACTCAGGAAAACAGTTCGGAGATTCCTCAAAAGGCTAAAAATAGAGCTACCCTATAATCCAGTAATTGCACTACTAGGTATTTATCCAAAGGATACAAACATACTAATTCAAAGGGATACATGTACCCCCTTGTTGTAATGAACACTAGGTGTTGTATGGAAGCATTGAATCACTATATTGTACACCTAAAACTAATATTACACTGCGTTAACTGGAATTTAAATAGAAACTTTAAGAAAAAAATTCATTTCTGGAGCACCTGGGTAGCACAGTCCATTAGGCATCCAACTCTTGGTTTCAGCTCAGGTCCCGATCTCAAGATCATGAGATCGAGCCCGGAGTCAGGCTCCACACTCAGAGCAGAGTCCGCTTAGGATTCTCTCTCCTTCTCCTTCTGCCCCTCTGCTTGTGATCTCTCTCTCTCAAAATAAATAAATCTTTTAAAAAAAATTTCCTTTCTGGGACACCTGGGTGGCTCAGTCGGCTAAGTGGCTGCCTTCTGCTCAGGTCATGATCTTGGGGTCCTGGGATCGAGCCCCAAGTCCTTCTAGCTCCTTGTTCAGCGGGGAGTCGGCTTCTCCCTCTACCTCTACCCTCCCCCACACTGTGCTTGTGCTAATGAATAAAATCTTAAAAAAATAAAAAACTAAAAGAAACCTTCATTTCTGATAATGTATAGATGGAACAGGACGACTCAGAAATTTCTGGAGATGGTGATCTATCTTCTGAGAATTTAAACTAAGGACATAGGGCACCTGGGTGGCTCAGCTGGGACAGCCTGCTTCTCTCTCTGCCTGCTACTCCCCTGCTTGTGCTGTCTCTGTCAAATAAATAAATAAAATCTTTTTTTTTTTGAGACTTTATTTATTTGACAGAGAGACACAGCGAGAGGGAACAGAAGCAGTGGGAGTGGGAGAGGGAGAAGCAGGTCTCCCGCTGAGCAGGGAGCCCGATGCTGGGCTCGATCCCAGGACCATGAGAACCATGAGATCATGACCTGAGCCAAAGGCAGACGCTTAACAACTGAGCCACCTTGGCACCCCAATAAATAAAATCTTAAAAAAATAATCTATTTAAAAACAAACAAAGGACATGGGCAGAATGAAAGAAAAATATTTATAAAATATCCTTTGCCCTCTTAAATAAAACAATATAACATTGTTATTACCTCCATATTACCTCCTTTATTCATTTAACTTGAAAAACATGTATTTTTCTCCTATTGCAGAGACTGGTTGTCGACACAAAAAGTATCACATGGACTCTGATCTCATGTTCACTATCCCACAGGAAATGTTGGATCCAGCTTGGAAAAAAATGCACATATGCCTTTTATGGGAAACTGTGTGGCAGCCCCATGGAAGATTGTCAGGGCCTTGGCACAGGACTCTGGGCTTCTTCTGTCACCCAAGGCTCAGGCAGACAAGCTACCACCCTCATGAGGGGACACTCACCTGACAGGGTTCCTGCAGCTTCCCTGAGCCAAGGTCACTTCAGACCCTGGGTGCTAGCAAGTATTCTTCATCCCCCAAAACCAAGCCCCTTTCACTTTCCAGAAAACTGCATTTTCTGTGACATTTTTTAAAGTTTGATATTAAACCTATGATGCCCGCATTGTGCACCTCTGGTCTTTCAACCAATGGGAAGGAAGGGCAACAGGAGATGAAAACGGAGGGGAAAAAAGAGGAGAGAAGCCAAAACAGGGAAGAAGATTCTGGGAAAGAGGGCTATCCATGTGGAAAAAGGCAATGCAAATAGGGAATGGAGGAAGGCAAACCAAACCTGTGTGACTAGACTGGGATTGAAAGTATCATTATAAACACATGGAAAAATACATGCACACATGCAGGTTTATATATCTATATATCTATACACAGATCCTCCTCAACTTATATTGGGGTTATGTCCTGATAAAGCTGAGCTGAAAATATTGTAATGTTTAAGACACCTAACCTACCAAACATCATAGCTTAACCTAGCTTACCTTAAACATGTTCAGAACACTTATATTAGCCACCAGTTGGGAAAAATCACCTAATGCAAAGCCTATTTTACAACAAAGTGTTGAATATCCCATGTAACTTATTGAGTACTGTACAGAAAATGAAAAACAGAATGGTTGCATGGGTCCAGACTGCATGGCTGACTGGTAGCTATGGCTCCCAGCCACTGTCCTGCATCATGAGAGAGTATCATGCCTCGTATCACTAGACTGGGAAAAGATCAAAAATAAAATTTGAAGTACTGCTCTCAGGTTCTTGCTTCCAAGATGCCCACGGAAAGAAGGAACCATGATTGTGCCAAAAAGGGCCACTTGCAGCCCATTCTCTGCACCATCTGCAACCATTGTATGCCCAAGGATAAGGCCATTGAGAAGTTCGTTATTGGGAACATAGTAGAGGCCACCGCCATCGGGAACATTTCCAAAGCGAGGGTCTTTGATGCCTATGTGTTTCCCAAGCTGTGTGTGAAAATCCATTACTGTGTGAGCTGTGCCATTCACGGCAAGGTGGTTAGGAGTTGCTCTGGTGAAACATGGAAGGACTGAACACCACCACCCCAATTTAGATCCGTGGGTGCTGCCCCACCACCTCCACCAAAACCCATTTAAGGAGCTGAGTCCTTAAAGACTGAAGGAAAAGTGTTCCAGGAAAAAAAATAAAATGGAAATTATACTATAAAAAATTTTGAAGTATGATTTCTTCTAAATGAGTATTGCATTCACACCACTGTAAAGCTGAAATATAATGTCAAACCATTGTAAACTGGGGACTATCATATTTATGTACAACTACATATAATCATATATATAGTTATATACATAGCTATATCTATATATCTTTTTTTTTTAAAGATTTTATTTATTTATTTGACAGAGACACAGCGAGAGAGGGAACACAAGCAGAGGGAGTGGGCGAGGGAGAAGCAGGCTTCCCACAGAGCAGGGAGCCTGATGCGGGGCTCGATCCCAGGACCCTGGGATCATGACCTGAGCCAAAGGCAGACGCTTAACGACTGAGCCACCCAGGTGCCCCTATATCTATATATTTTTATTTGAAAGGACATAAAAGCAATATTACTAGCACTGAGACCTTATTTTCTAAACACCTTTCCCCTATGCCTACTTTTTTATTTATGAATTTGAATGGCTAATATAGTCACATGTTGAAAGATCAAAATGTACAAAATGACATACCATGTAAAGTCTGCCTTCCATGCCCGATGACCATATATCCCCATTTTCCTGGTGAAGACTCATTTTACAACTGCTGTCCTGGCATAATAATGAATAGTTCCTTCTTTCTCTCAGGAGTGTGCTATTTTGGACGATAATTATACCAACACTCTACTTGGAGCCCTCTCCCTTCACCATGCTGTCATGGTGTCTTATGTCAAGACATAAGAGTCACTTGTGTTGGGCGCCTGGGTGGCTCAGATGGTTAAGCGTCTGCCTTCGGCTCAGGTCATGATCTCAGGGTCCCTGGGATCGAGTCCCGCATCGGGCTCCCTGCTCCTTGGGAGCCTGCTTCTCCCTCTGCCTCTCTCTCTCTGTCTCTAATGAATAAATAAATAAAATCTTAAAAAAAAAAAAAAGAGTCACTTGTGTTATCAGTGTCTGTGTATACTTCTGGAGGAATTCTATGTGTATGTAAGTAAATACATACATAAATAGTTTTTTTGTTTTGTTTTAACCAATTGAGCCACACAGGCATCCTCCCCTTTTTTTCAAGAATTTGTCAGAGAGAGAGAGAGAGAGAGAGCACAAGCAGGGGGAGCGGCAAGCAGAGGGAGAGGGAGAAGCAGGCTATCTGCTGAGCAGGGAGCCCGATTCTGGACTTGATCCCAGGACCCTGCGATTATGACCTGAGCTGAAGGCAGATGCTTAACCGACTGAGCCACCCAGGTGTCCCCTGTTTGTTTGTTTTTTTAATTTTAAAGAAATGGGTATATTCATGCTATTTTTAAGTTTATTTTGAAGCAAACTTACCTATAGAGAAATTGCAACAATATTAAAAAGAATTCACATTTACCCTTTACCTAGACTCACTAATTCTAAATATTTTGCCACATTTGGTTTGTCATGTTTTGAGCCACCATCACTTTCACCTGGATTGCAGTTTCCAGGCCCCTCCCTCTCTCAGCCCTCCTTCTAAATAATTTGGGAAAATTAATACACAAAGGAAGACTCTAAGAGGACAATATTGAAAACTTCATGGAATAGAACACTGGCAGAAAATGATAGCAAAGAAAGGGGAGTGTTGAGGCGGTAGAGAGTGGGGGGTACATAAGGAAGCCTTGTAATCCTAATTTTGAGAATCAAAGAATTACACAATCAGTAGATATATAGATGCTTTACCTGTGATTGATATCAAGCACTGAAAATGTCCTTTCTCCCAGGAGCCCTTTATAAACTTAGTAACACATGTACGATGCACTAGGTGGCATAGGAAAAAAAAAAAAAAGCTGAAATTTTAGCTTTTCCTGCCTTAACTCTGAATAACTTCAGTACAAGCCTTCATACACAATTCTATTTAAGTCAACAAAGAAAATAATCATGTGGGATTTTGCCTTACTGTGTTCACAGTCCAATAAAGAATTAGAACTAGTTAATGAAATTTGAATTTAAATAGTAAGAAAATAACTACAGCTAAACCGCAAGTCTCTGTCCCTCAGTCTGCACCCAAACCTCCTGCTAGATATGCACAAATCTATTGACAATAGTCATTTATCAGTTTTCACATGGCTGAGTGTAAGGGTCTTGTCTAGTCTTACTTTTAAGTGTAAGGGTCTGAGGATACACACACTTAGAAGTTCATGGCAGCAATGTTGGTGATAACTGTACACTACACAGGACCCAAAAAATCATCAGGTACAGAAGGGCCCCATCTACTTTGGGATTTATTTATATATCATATAAAATGGCATCATTCATACATATATAGATATATTTAATATCACTATGTACACAGATATGCATAATTGTTGGTATTAGATATATAGTGGTGATAGATATTGATAATGATAGAATACTGTCTAGAGATGAAAATGAAAAATTGGAGCTACATACAGCATAGATAAATATTGAAAACTTAACAGCCTTACTTTGGAGACGTGGGTTTAGTTCCAGACTACTGCAACAAAGTAACTACCACAATAAAGTGAGTCAAATGAATTTTTTGGTTTTCCAGTACATATAAAAGTTATGTTTACACTATACTGTAGTTTAAGTGTGCAATAGCATTATGTCTAAAAAAAAGTATATACCTTAATTTAGAAAAATATTGCTAAAAAATGCTAACCATCATCTTAGCTTTTGGTGAGTCATAATCACTGTCATAGATCATTGTAACAAAAAATTTAAAGTTTTAAATTTTATGGATGTGACACAGAGACATGGAGTAAGCAAGTGCTGTTGGAAAAATGGCATGGGTACAGTTGCTTGTTGCAGGGTTGTCACAAATCTTCATATTGTAAAAAATGCAATGTTTGGGGCTCCTGGCTGGCTCAGTGGGAAGAGCATGAAACTCTTGAGCTTGGGATTGTGAGTTCGAGCCCCATGTTGGATGTAGAGATTACTAAAAATAAAATAAACTTAAAAAATGCAATGTCTGTGAAGCACAATAAAATGAGGTATGCCTATAGTAAGTGGGAAAAAAACAAAAAAATATGCATTTAAGAGTGAGTAAACTATAAACTCTATAACTTAACTATGTAATCTCAAGGGATAAAACTGTAAAGACCACATGGCAGATTCATCTCCGTTGGAAGACATCAAGATTGGGAAGGGATGGAGAAAGAAGGTGATAAATCATTTTACGGGGGAAAAATTTACCCTCCCTGGATCACAGTTGTTAATCCTTTAACAAATGTGTCCTAAGTAGGCTTGAAAATTTTTCAGTCCTCAAAATAAGAAGTATCAGAGAAGTTTTGCTGAAAAGTCTTGCTTTGCATTTATTTCACTTTTTTTCTGTTTAATAGTATATGAAGATCTTCAATAAAAGCTGTAATTGCTCCTCCCCACCCTGCAAAAAACCAGAAGATTGAGAAGGGATACCCAATGGTTATGAGAAACCCAGGGATCTTTCTTAAGATTCTACATCACTGTTACTTCCACTCCCTTACCTGGAAAATTAGTTGGGATCTCCTTAGACTAACAGAAGAAAGACTCATTCTTGAGTGCAAATAGACACGATTCCCAGCTTACTCTGCAGCAATACATTCTGGGAGTGGCTACAACTACTCTAGGATCCCTGTTTTTCAAGCATATAAAAGCATCCACCTGCTTCCCTATTAATTCCCCCAAATAAGCCTCAGGGCAAACTGTTCACCTGCTAATGTCAATCTTCTTAAACATGGCTGCCTCAGAAACCTTCACAAAGCTGAACTTGGATTTCCAGTTCCATTGACTTTGGATCCCATCCAGTCTTGCACTAAGGCAATCCTGTCAGAAGAGCATTACAGTTGGAATATTTTAACTGTCTTTAGATCTATGCTAATCCCAGAATTTGTGAGTGTCCACACCAGGCAACTTGTGGATATCTCTGCTCCGTCAGTTAGAAGCTCTTCTGAGATGGAAAGGTTTATAATGTACCTCTAGGGCATGCTCATTAAATCCCTAGTTGGAAGGGTGCCACACCTGGGTAACTCTCCCAAACAAATCTTAAACAGCAACTGACTTACAACATAACCACAAAGCATTAGCTATCTAAATGCTCTCTGAGCTGAGCTCTGTTTCAGGGACTTGAGATTTGGAGGAGAGCCTAGTCCAGTGCTTTTCAAAGTATAAGGAGCTTTGGAATCACTGGAGACCATATGGATTCTGATTCAGTAGATCTGGGGTGAGAGCTGAGATTTGCATTTCTAACAAGACTCCAGCTGATTCCAATGGTGCTTGTTCGCAAACCTCACTTAGAGTAACAAGGATTTAGCATCCTACTTAAGGTTGTACTTGTCAGGGAGACATATCTAGATAGAATCCTAATTTTAACTAAACTGCGGTGGGATCTTGAATAAGTCCTTTCCCTCCAGAGTTGAGTTTATGATTAACCCCCCTCCCACATCTGCCTTGATGGAGTTTGAGTATGTAAAGCACTCATTTACATGTTAAACTAAGCTTCAGTTCTGTACTCTCAGACTTGGTACATTTCAATGATTTTCTCTATCCCTGTCAGTGAACCCCAGTCTCACTCACTGGTCGCACTATTACTTCTCTCAGAGTGTGGTCCTCAGATCCACCCTGGCACTTGTTAAAAACAAATTCTCAGGCCCCAAACCAGACCTAGTGAATTAGAAACCTGGGTGGGGGTTTCACTCTATGTCTTAATAAGCCTTCAGATTATGCTGATACACACTCAAGTGGGAGGACAATTGCCTTTGCCAGAGGGATATAGCAGAGTCAAGCAGAACCACTGGAAAAAATAAAATATCCAAACATTATATTTATAATTGCACAATATTATAATTGAAATGATAATTGCTTTATTGATATGAAAAACGTTTCTTTTTTTTAAAGATTCATTTATTTACTTGAGAGAAAGAGAGCATGAGTGGGAGGAGCAGAGGGAGAATGAGAAACTCAAACACACTTCATACTGAGTGCGGAGCCCCACATAGGGCTTGAACTTATGACCCTGAGATCACAACATGAGCCGAAATCAAGAGTTGGCCGCTTAACCGACTGTGCCACCCAGGCGCCCCAAAAATGTTTCTGAAATTAAGTTAAGAAAATTTTTCTAAGCATCTCTAACAGATAGAGGAGGTGGTGAACTTGACAGGGCATATATGTAAGTAGAGGGTAAGGAGTGAGAAGCTAGAGACATAGATTTCTACTCACATAAGAGAAAGTACCTTCAGTGACTGGTTAAAGGGGCAGAAAATTCTAAGACAGCTTCACATACACTGAAGTTGAGAATTACAAAGAGAAAAGCTGTAACACACTGTTCAAAATACAAGTATATCAGTCAGAAAGTAATGCAATAATATGCGTTTTTGTCCCTTGGAAAGGGGAGATACAGATGGGAAAGATGGAACATTTTATAAAAAACTTGATTTCCAGGGTGCCTGGCTGGCTCAGACTAGACTGTGCAACTCTTGATCTCGGGGCTGTGAAATTAAGCCTCATGTTGAGCATAGAGATTATTAAACAACAACAACAACACACTTGATTTCCTGCATGCACACACACACAAAACTGAAATAAACAACAATATACTGATATATTGTACAAAACCCACAATCTTTTAAGATAAAGTAAGTGGCACTGTGGCAAATTTGCTCTAAGCCCTTGACTCTGCCCTATGTGAGAGACAGACTTCAGAGAAAAGTGATAGAGTGATGGAATTAAAACTCTGAATATTTTTTTATAATAGGGGTCTCATTAAAATAACAAAATTAACTCTACCATCACTTACTGAAAAATATCTCAAACGTTTTGACAAATATGTTAAAAACAACACAAGATAATTGTTTTGAAAGGAAGGGACACAAGCAAATTTGCTCACAGATGATTTCTGTAGCCACAGAATTAATGCAAAAATATTTTCATATTGTTCTGTATAAAATCCAAAGCTCTCTTCAGGACACATTTGTAAAGCCAGAACTAAAGGAAGAAGGTAAAAGATAAATGGGGAAAATTAGATCATTTAAAGTGTGTATTATACAGGGTACATTTCTAAGACTGTAGCTGCAAATTCATGTTTTAAAAACCTAAATTCTGAACATAATAACGAAAGCACCGAAAAACTCAAATATGAAACTGATAGGTTTCGCGGGGCCGCAGAAACGAAAACAGGCAGAGGAAGAACACAGAAGCAGGCGGATTGACCCCTGCGGGCCTCCGTCAACCAAGTCACCTTCCCGCAGTGCCGCAGGAGGGGGGCGGAGCCGAGCTGGCGGGCAGGCTCACTTCCTCCGGGGTGTGGTCCTGGGATGGTTTGCAGAAAACAGGGCGCGCGCGGGGCACGGGCTTAGTAGGCACGGAACCTCTAGAGAAACCTTATATTATCTTTTAATATAATAATTTTAAATAATAATATAGCTTTTTAATGATTTTAGTTTTCAAGATAGGCAACACTGGTCTGAAAAAAATACTTCGAAATTACCTAAGTTCATGCCTTCAGGATGCTCCAAAATTACTAGTTTTAAATAATTAGGACAGCGTAATCCCACGATGAAACATATGTCCGTTTCAGAAGTGTTTGATTCAGAGGAATTGAATCAGTGAAAAAAAAAATAGGACACCGTATTATTTCAAAGGAAGTTTTCCTTTATTTCGTTATTTGCCATTTTTCAGAAATTTGGGACCTTCAAAAATTCGTTCTTAATTAAAATTTCAATCTTGGTGTATATTACATACTGAACAAATAAATGCTGATACTGGCTAAATTTAGTATTAACATGATCTATATAATACATATACCTGTTTACAGTGAAACACATACAGAAGCATACAATGGTGGTATTTCTTAAGTGGATATGTGAATAGAAAGAAACCAAAATGCAACGTTGTGTAACCACACAACTCAGAAGGATGAGGTGGATTTTATTCCCTATTTTTCGACTATTCTTTCAATTACATTAGCACACATTCCTCCTTAAGAAAAAAAGTCAAAATGGTGAAATTTTGACTTTATTTTTTCAATTTAATTTTTAAACATTTAATAAAAATTTGATTAATAAAAATCAATAATAAAAATTGATTATTAAAAAAAGACTGGACATAGTTGAGGAGTTATGTTGGAATTATTCTCTGCCTCCCCTTAGCTTTTTTTTTTTTTTTTAAGATTTTATTTATTTGACAGAGAGAGAGACAGTGAGAGAGGGAACACAAGCAGGGGGAGTGGGAGAGGGAGAAGCAGGCTTCCCGCGGAGCAGGGAGCCCAATGCTGGGCTGGATCCCAGGACCCCGGGATCACAACCTGAGCTGAAGGCAGATGCTTAACGACTGAGCCACCCAGGTGCCCCTCCCCTTAGCTTCTCTATAGTCCTAATATTTTCTACCATTACATTAAAAAATACATAATAAAAAATTAATAGAATTATAAAATATAAGTCAACTTCCAAATAAGAATAAAGGAAGTAAGGAATCCTATTTTTTGGAGTAGTTTGGAGTATTGACTTGTTAAATTGTGGAATGCAACAGATATACGTTTATGCTATATTTTTGTAATATACATTGAAACCAGAAAGTGGAGACCAGCGGGAAATGGATCCAATGGACAATAAAGTTGAGGCAGAAAAGTGAGCCCCAGTGCAAGCTGGTGAGAGGAAAGAAAGGGAGCAACGATGGATTCAGTACGGGTGAAAATAATCAAAGTTCAGTAGCTACTTAGAAAATAATTTTAACTTACTTATTTCAAAACTTTGCAGAACACGCAAAAAACTGTCAACATACGAACAGTTTTAAAAGTCAAAATTTCGTTATTTTTAACATAAATCTTGAAACTCGGCTGAAATTTTGTCCCAATCAAGCAAATGTTCTTCAGGTAATTTGATTTTTTTAAAGGAAATTGCCAAAGAATGCAAGACAAAACCTAAAATTTCACTTTATTAAAATGGCATTCCCATTTACATAAATGAATGAAGCATAATAGCTTGCATATAATTTTAAAAGTATTTGAAAATTCAGACCAATGAAATTAACGAGAAATAAAAACATTATAAATGCTTATGTGACGTTTTACAAACTACAATTATAAAACAAAAAGTCTATGGACATAAAACACCACATTATTTTTCTGAGTAAATGCTAATTACTCTATATGCATAAATTCTAAAATCAAAGCACAAGAATACCCCCCCTTTCCCCCACCTTCCTAGGTGGTCTTTTTCTCCGTGGAGCAAACTACTGATGGAAATTCCCCTAATGGAAGAATCCCACAGAAGCCAGGAAGACAGAGGCCAGGAGCCGGAAGGAAGTCACATGGGGCCCCGCACCCCCATGCAGTGCAGAAGCTCACCGGATCATCCCATGTGGGCCACTGTCCTTTCTGCCATTCACTTGACCTTCCCTGGTGCACTGGGGAGACCCAGCAGGGCGGAACAGCTGTGTGTTTTCTGCTGGACATAGTGCCAGGCCTGGCATGATGATGGAACCTGGAGTGACAAATTCCCAGCCCCTAGGCTTCAGGACAACGGCTGCATTGTTTCTGGTTTCCTGCTACCCTGCAGATGGTCCAGAAGTAAGATTTTCAGATTAATGCAGAAAATTAAAAATTGACTTAACATAAAATTCAATCTTCCATAAAAGCATTATAAACCAAAACTCAATATGTACCAACATGTTATCAGGAAACCACAGATTTCAAGACCGTTTTATCCTGTTTTAAAACGTGAAATGCTCTGTAAGTTAACAATTATATTGTTATATAATTTTGATCATATAACAATGATTTCAAAGAACTATAGAAAACAAATGGATGAAGTAAAGACATCAGGTACCTGAGGGGGAAAAATGCTAATAAATCTTTAGTTGTTAGAAGAATAGGAAAATTCAAAATTAGTAACTGGACTCCTTCAAATGAAAAAGTAGCAAATCAAGGAAAGTGAGACTATGATTCACTTAGAGAAACTCCAACAAGGTGGATATAAAGTGATAATTTTTTCTCAGTCACATTGGAATACTTTTTTAAAAAAAACCTACCAAGGATTTAGGCTGTGAGATTACATTTATCTTATGAACCACCTTGCAATTGAAGAGGAAAAGAACACACACACACGTTTAGGGAAGGATGAGTTTGACACAGGACAAACACAACTGTGAACAGGTTTTACAATAAAATACGAACTATATATGTGCCCATGGAAACACACTCCTGAAGTCCATGTTTGTAAATGAAATCCATCAACCTAATAGGGCTTCACGCCAGCCTGAACAATAGTCAACTAGAGAAAGTGGCGTTAAAAAGTAGATATGGAGCCAGGCTTCCCTGTGTTTTTACTGCAAATAATTCTGAGTTGTGTTGTTTCCCTGGAGGCAAAACATACCATTATGTTTCAGTTTTGAAATAAGATTTAAAAAACAGATTCCTACTCAAATGAATGCAGTTATCTTTGGTGTTTGGGCTCATCTTTTCCTTTTTAGGACTTTTTCTCCTTTTAGCCTTTTGAGACTTGATCCCTCCCATCACAACTCTGCATTATCCCCAGCAGCTGCTGATAACAACAGACTGTGAGCTTTTCAATGAGATGGACTTTGTTCTCTCATTGTCTTGATGCCAGATGGCTCTGCAATCCTGAATCCTATATATGAAACAAAGTTTCTATTCCTGAAACATGAGCAATAAAGGCATGCAAATAACTTATGCATGGAATATTCACGGACTGATTTGGGATCTCACACAGGAAAGTCTAAGTGGATGAAGAGAATGGTGTGAGTCATAAACCATAATTCCTCATGAGCTTCTCCTTGGACTTCAGGATTTTTTTTCTCTCTCTGCCAAACCCTTTATCCTTTTGCCTGCACAGACTCTCTTTCTAAAACCAAGGGTGTGAATTAGTAAATTTTCAGATAATAAGAAACCAAGATTTTCAATTTATAGGCACATCAGCAACATTCCTATTGAGAAGATGTCAAATGTAGCTAATGAATATAAGAACAGCATACGATGACAATTGAAGTGTCATTAAACATTTTCAAAACTTAGACCCTGCATGTGTGTTCCTCTTGATTCAGGTAGATGAAATATTTTCTGCTTGTGGTACCTCAAATATTTTGTCATCTGTTCATACCCTATTTCCCACCCGGAACGGAAATCCTATTTTTGACTTCCCTGTTCTATTTTCCTTGAGTTTCTACTACCTACATTTTATGTCTCTAGTCATCATTTGCTTCCTCCAGGGAGCCTTCCCTGACCACTTAAATCTAAACTACAGGCTCATATATCCTCTGAAATCCTCCAGTACTGGGCACAACCCAAATCACAGCTTTTCTACTATAGGAGAGGAAAAAAAAAAAGTTTTTCTTTTTACCGTTCTAGATTCCTCACTGGGACTGTAACAAAAGCCAGATTAACAAGAGAAAAGTGTACACATTAATTTAAGTTTTACATGATATGGGAGCCTTCATAATGAAATGAGAGGACCCACAGGAACATTAAACCTGAACGTTTTTACACAAGGTTTGGTAAGAGCAGAAAGTCATAGGAAAATGTGATAGGACGAAAGGGTAAGGGCTAAGTATAGTAAACTGGAGGAAATTTAACAAGGCCTATTCATTCAGATTCCTCTTGGTGTCTCTCTGTCTTAGGAGTTAAGGATGTTCCTTTCCTCCTTTCCTCCGAGTATGGGGAAGGCACCTCACACTGAAGTGTCTTAGCACTTGCTTCAGGGAAGAAGGTTAGCAAGCCCTTTCAGTAACTCTTTCTCAAATTCCTTCAGCTTAAAATAATATGCCAAGGTGCCATATTTTGGGGTAGTGTCCCCAGCCCTGTCATTATTCACAACTTAATTGCCTATTAATTTATCTGAATTCCTATTCCATTGATGTTAAATACCCAAGGAAAGCTATGTTTTTCATTCAGCTGTTCATCCACTACAGGTAACAAAGTAGATGCCATGTGGTTGCCACTCAAAATTTGTTTGCATACATGCAGCAGTTTCCTTATATCCATCTACCTTTCTCCAAAATAAGCACAATTTAGCACTTAAATAGTACCACCCTAAAGCCCAAAGATATTATTAGAGCTTTCCCCACATGACAATTTCTCAGTTTCTTCTAAGTGCACAGAGGTAAAAATGACATCAGTCCTCCCTGCCTGTTCTGTCTCATCTCTTTCTCCAAACCTCCATTTACAACTCTCGGAACAGGTCATTCTGGTTTTTGTTTTGTGTTTTTGTTTTTTTTTTTTTTGTAATTTGTCAGTGTGCCATCCTTCTTCTTGCCTCCTTACACTTGCAAATTTTCCATTCTGCTTATGTGTCCTTTTCTTTCTATGTTCAGTGCACTTGAAATCTGTATTCACCCTCTAAGAATGAACTCACTCATTATTTTACTCCAGAAACCAATGTTCACATCCCATGTTATTTTAAGGTACAAGTTGATCCTCATTATTTGTGGATTCAGTATTTGCAAATCTACTTACTAAAATTTACTTGCCAAAATCAGTATTTGTGACACTTTCAGGGTCATTTGCGGACAAGGGAAGAGTGACAAAAAATTTGAGTCATTCTTTGAGAGCATGTCCCCAGCTAAGATCAAAGAAGGTGATTTGACTTTTTATTTCAGCTTTGATACTGTTAAAAAAAAAAGTGTTCTTTTCATGGTGTATTTAATGCCACTCTGAGTCTGTGATTGACTTAGGTTTGGAAGCTAGGTAGAGATCTGTTGCATTTTTGGTTTTTCCTCTTATATAGATCAAACAATACTCCAGTAGGTTTCCCATCTAATTCTAGAGACCCTCTGATCAGTTAGCTACTATCATAGATCCCCGTGTGCTAGAACATTCTGATTACTGGTATAGCCCCACTTTATGGCAAATCATACACCAGGCCTCTGGGAGTTCAGCTCTCACAAGAGCAAGCTTCAAGCCTTCACCAGCTGCATAAGACAACGTGATAAATCTTGAATCCTTGCACTGATATCATGAATTCAAACCAACCACGTGTTGTATTTTTCCCTCCTTGGTGTGACCACCTTAGGCTCTACTTCCAAGAATGCAGTAGTTTCAGAGATGGCCTAGTATCCCTTTTAAAGGGTTCATCTGATCCGGTGATGCTCACAAAGGATAATCTCCATTTTAATTAATTAAAAGTCAATGATGAAGTATAGATTCGAAGTCCTCTCAGGAGCTTTCCTGGTATAATCTGTGCTCAGCATAGGTCAGGGAAAGACTGAAGAGGCAGGCCACTCCAGGTTGGTAGGTGGTAGTTTTATTTTATTTTATTTTTATTATTTTATTTTTTTGTTCCATGGGAATTTTAACAATAATAATAATGATAATATTATTATTATAATCACACCCACTCACCAAATCTTAAAAGTTTACAAAAAGGCCCTAACTGGACTCAGTCACCTTTTTTTTTATTTTAAATTTTAGTTAGTTAACATAGAGTGCAATATTGGTTTCTGGAGTAGAATTCAGTGATTCCTCACCTACATATAAAACCTAGTGCTCATCACAAGTGCCCTCTTTAATACTCACCCCCCATCTAGCCCATCACCAACCTCCCTCCCTCCATCAACACTCAGTTTGTTCTCTATCATTAGGATCTTTTATAGTTTGTTTCCCTCTCTCGTTTTTTTCTTTTCTCCCTTCCCATATGTTCATTTGTTTTCTTTCTTAAATTCCACATATGAAGGAGATGAAGTATTTTGTCTTTCTCTGACTGACTTATTTTACTTAGCATAATACACTCTAGCTCCATCTACCTTGTTGCAAATGGGAAGATTTCACTTTTTTGATGGCTGAGTAATATTCCACTGTGTATATGTACCACATTTCCTTTATCTATTCACCAGTCAGTGGACATTTGGCCTCTCTCCATAGTTTGGCTATTGTTGGCAACGGTGCTATAAACATCAGGGTGTATGTACCCCTTTGAATCTGTATTTTTGTATTCTTTGGATAAATACCTAGTATTATAATTGCTGAATCATAGGGTAATTCTATTTTCAACTTTTTGAGGAACCTCCAAACTGTTCTCTAGAGTGACTACACCAGTTTGCTTTTCCATCAACACTGCAAGAGGGTTATCCTTTCTCTGCATGCTCACCAACACCTGTTGTTTCTTGTGTTGTTGATTTTAGCCATTCTGACAGGTGTGAGGTGGTATCTCATCGTGGTTTTGATTTGCATTTCCCTGATGATGAGTGTTGTTGAGCATCTTTTTCATGTGTCGGTTTAGGCTCAGTCACTTTTAAGGTGAAGGCGTTTTCTTTCTTTTTTTTTTTTAGATTTTATTTATTTGAGAGAGAGAGACAGAGATAGTGAGAGAGAGGGCACAAGTGGGGAGGAGAGGGAGAAGCAGGCTCCCCACAGAGTGGGGAGACCGATGGAGCCCAATGTGGGACTCGATCCCAGGACCCTGGGATCATGACCTGAGCCGAAGGCAGACGCTTAACCCACTGAGCCACCCAGGCACCCGGTGAAAGTGTTTTCAACATTGTATCACTAACTTAAGGCTCATGTTCTTGGAGCAGCCCCTGGAGCAAAAAAGGCAAGTGGAACCCACATTCTGAGGATGGGGGAGAGAGGTGCAGGGGAGCCTCCAAGTTCCTGGGTCCAGCTCGTGGTTCAATCAGGGGTCATATCTTTTTTGGTCACATTCCCCTACATTCTACCCCTTGTGACTGGCTCTTAAAATATCATGTGCCCCTCTTTTATTTTTTTTTTAAGATTTTATTTAATTATTTGACAGAGAGAAAGCACAAGCAGGGGGAGTGCAGGCAGAGGGAGAAGCAGGCTCCTTGCTGAGCAGTGAGCCAAATGCAGGGCTTGATCCCAGGATCCTGGGACCATGACCTGAGCTGAAGGTAGATGCTTAATGGTCTGAGCCATCCAGGCGCCCCTCATGTGCCTCTCTTTTCTTTGGTGGGCCAGACTGGTCAGCAAGCGGTTTCATTAACATGGAGGTGGCTCTTCTGGTGGCTATCTGGCTGCATTGGAAATAGACGTCACAACAACAAATAGGCACATGCAAGAGAAAATACAGATAAAGACATAATTTTTAAAATTAGTAAAAACTTTTTCTACCAAGATCCCAAGATCCAAACCATTAATTTATTAAATCCCCTAGGCTGGGGGTTGGGTCACTCAGGACATTTACTTGTGTCCTCATGTGATTTAATAAAAATGATATATTAGCAAGCTGATCAGGTACATCATTCTGTTTGGATAATGGTACAGGTGCCTTCTTGTGAGGCAGTAATAATGTCTAAGGTGATCCTATTTAGGAGGACATTAGAGTCAATTCAGTGTTTAGTAGGATCAGGCTTTGTTGGTTATCATGCAGGGCTTGATGAGTGAATTTAGTAAGGGCTTCTATGTGTGCTATGACATCTTCTCGGCCTATGGAGGGAACAAAGGCTGTGACCAAATGATCATACCAGTGAAAAACAATGTCTACATGGCTATGAGGAGAGGGAGCTTGGCAGCTTAAAAATTTGACTTGGTTGTAAATACCATACATATTGGCTAGGGGAGGAAGCATTACCAGTCATGAGAAGATGAACTGGGGATGGGCTATGCCACGGCAGGACACCCAACTTCTCCACTCTCTCAAGGTGGATGTTCCATCTCAGGCATAGTGCATTTCTACAAGTCCAGCTTTGCAGCAGGACAGTGGGATCCCAGTGGAGACTGAGTAGTCCCCCCTTACACAGGAACTTGGTAAAGTAACTTACCAACCTTGATGAGATGTCCCATTGCAAATTCCAGTAAATAATGCCTTTATGAGGTGTGATGGAGCTTGGAGTTCTCAGCAGCATAGCATGTTGATCCACGGTGACAGTGGGGCAATGCTGTTTCCTATGACTTCTTCAACTTTTCACTGTTGGGTGACATGGCAGGGGTCCCCAGACTGGGATATGGGTCAACAAGCCCTACTGGTTATTTAAATGTATGAAAGCCTGGGATAGTACTTTAATCCACCTGACCAAAGTGTGTTATTTTATTTTATTTATTTTAATTTTTTATTTAAATTCAATTTAGTTAACATATACTGTATTATTAGTTTCAGGGATAGAATTTGGTGATTCATCAGTTGCATATAACACCCAGTGCTCACTACATCAAATATCCTCCTTAATTCCCATCACCCAATTACCTCACCCCCCCACTCAGCTCCCTTCCAGCAACCCTCAGTTTGTTCCCTATAGTTAAGAGTCTCTTATGGTTTGCCTCCCTCTCTGTTTTCATCTTATTTTATTTTTCCTTCCCTTCCTCTGTGTTCATCTGTTTTGTTTCTTAAATTCCACCTATGAGTGAAATCACATGGTATTTCTCTTTCTCTAACTGACTAATTTTGCTTAGCATAATACCCTCTAGTTCCATCCTCATCACTGCAAATGGCAAGATTTCATTCTTTTTGATGGCTGAGTAATATTCCATTGTGTATATATACGACATCTTCTTTATCCATTCAACTGTTGATGGACATCTGGGCTCTTTCCATAGGTTGGCTATTGTGGACATTGCTGCTATAAACATTGGGGTGCATGTGTCCCTTTGAATCACTGTGTTTGTATCCTTTGGATAAATGCCTAGTAGAGCAATTGCTGAGTTGTAGGGTAGCTCTATTTTTAACTTTTTGAGGAGCCTCCATATCATTTTCCAGAATGGTTGCACCAGTTTTCATTCCCACCAACTGTAAGAGGGTTCCCCTTTCTCCGCATCCTCGCCAACATCTGTCATTTCCTAAGGTGTTAATTTTAGCCATTCTGACTGGTGTGAGGTGGTATTTCATTGTGGTTTTGAATTGAATTTCCCTGATGCCAAGTGATATTGAGCATTTTCTCATGTGTCTGTCAACTATTTATATGTCTTCTTTGGAGAAATGTCTGCTCATATCTTCTGCCCATTTCCTGACTAGATTTTTTGTTTCTTGGGTTTGAGTTTGATAAGTTCTTCATAGGTTTTGGGTAATAGCTCTTTATCTGATTAGTCATTTGCAAGTATCTTCTCTCATTCCATAGATTGACTTTTACTTTTTTTTTTTTTTGCTTTGACTGTTTCCTTTGCTGTGAAAAAGCTTTTTATCCTGATGAAGTCCCAATACTTAATTTTTGCTTATGTTTCCCTTGCCTTTGGAGACATGTCTAGCAAGAAGTTGCTGAAGCTGAGGTCAAAGAGGCTGCTTTTTTTCTCCTCTAGGATTTTGATGGATTCCACATTTAGGTCTTTCATCTATTTTGAGTTTATTTTTGTGTATGGTGTAAGAAAATGGTCCACTTTCATTCTTCTACATGTGGCTTTCCAATTTTCCCAACACCATTTGTTAAAGATATTCTTTTTTTAAAATTAAATTAAATTTATTTATTTGTCAGGGGACAGGGCACAAGCAGGGGGAGTGGCAGGCAGAGGGAGAAGGGGGTGGTTCCTGGCTCAGTGGGGAGCCTGATGCGGGACTTGATCCCAGGACTCTGGGATCATGGCCTGAGCTAAAGGCAGATGCTTAACCGACTGAGCCACACAGGCATCCCTTAAAGATATTCTTCAATTGGATATTCGTTTTTGCTTTGTCAAGTATGTTTTTAAAATTCCTTTTCACATTGGATATTCTTTCCTGCTTTGTTAAAGATTAGTTGACCATAGAGTTGGTTCTCTATTCTGTTCCATTGATCTATGTGTCTGTTTTTGTGCCAGTACCATACTGTCTTGATGATTATAGCTTTGTAATGCAGCTTGAAATGTGGAATTGTGATGCCTCAAGCTTTGGTTTTATTTTTCAACATTAATTTGGCTATTTGGAGTCTTTTCTGGTTCCATAAAAATTTTAGGATTGTGTATTCTAGCTCTGTGAAAAATGTCAATGATATTTTGACAGGGATTGCATTGAATGTGTAGATTGCTTTGGTTAGCATATACATTTTGACAATATTTTAATTCTAATCCATGAGCATGGGATGTTTTTCCATTTCTTAGTGTTTTCCTCAATTTCTTTCATGTGTTCTGTGGTTTTCAAAATACAGATCCTTTACCTTGTTGGTTAGGTTTATTCCTAAGTATTTTATGGTTTTTGGTGCTATTGTAAATGGGATCAATTCCTTGATTTCTCTTTCTTCTGTTTCATTGTTAGTGTATAGAATGCAACTCACTTCTGTGCATTGATTTTATATCCTGCAACTTTGCTGAACTCCTGTATCAATTCTAGCAATTTTTTTGGTGTAGTCTTTTGAGTTTTCTACATAAAATGTTATGTTGTCTGTGAAGAGTGAAAGTTTGACTTCTTCTTTGCCGATTTGGATGCCTTTTTTATCTTTTTGTTGTCTGATTGCTGAGGCTACAACATCTAGAACTATGTTGTACAACAGTGATGAGAATGGACATCCCTGTGGTGTTCCTGACCTTAGGGGAAAAGCTCTCAGTTTTTCTCCATTAAGGATGATATTCACTGTGGGTTTTTTGTATATGGCTTTTATGATATTGAGTTATATTCCCTCTATCCCTACACTGCAGAGGGTTTTTGTCTAGAAAGGATGCTGTATTTTGTCAAATGCTTTTTCTGCATCTTCTCAATATGGTTCTTGTCCTTTTTTTTTTTTTTTTTTTTTTTTTTTTATTAATGTTGTGTATCATGTTGACTGAATTGTGGATGTTGAACCACCCCTAGAGCACAGGAATAAATCTCACTTGGTCATGGTGAGTAACTTTTTAATGTACTGGTGAATCCTATTAGCTAGTATCTTGGTGAGAATTTCTGCATCCATGTTCATCAGGGATACTAGTCCGTAATTCTCCTTTTTAGTGGGGTCTTTGGTTTGGGGATCAAGGTAATGCTGGCCTCATAGAATGAGTTTGGAAGTTTTCTCTCCAGTTCTATTTTTTTGGAACAGTTTCAGAATAGGTATTAATTCTTCTTTAAGTGTTTAGTAGAACTGCCCTGGTTGTTGGGAGATTTTTTTTACTTCTTCAGTTTCTTTGCTGGTTGTGGGTCTGTTCAGGTTTTCTATTTCTTTCTGTTTCAGTTTTGGTAGTTTATATGTTTCTAGGATTGCATCCATTTCTTCCAGATTGCCTAATTTGTTGGCATATAATTGCTCGTAATATTCTCTTAGAATTGTTTGTATTTCTATGGTGTTGGTTGTGATCTCTCATCTTTCATTCATGATTTTATTTATTTGGGTCCTTTCTCTTTTTTTTTTGATTAAGTCTGGCTAGGGGTTTATTGATCTTATTAATTCTTTCAAAGAGTCAGCTCCTAGTTTCATTGATCTGTTTTACTGTTATTTTGATTTCTATTTCATTGATTTCTGTTCCAATATTTATTATTTTCCTTCTTCTGCTGGATTTAGGCTTTATTTGATGTTCTTTTTCCAGCTCTTTTAGGTGTAAGGTTTTGTTGTGTATTTCAGAATTTTCTTCTTTCTTGAGTAAAGCCTGTCTTGTATATACTTCCCTCTTATGACTGCCTTTGCTGCATCCCAAAAGTTTTGAACTGTTGTGCTTTCATTTTCATTTGCCTCCATTTTTTTTTTTTAATTCTTTAATTTCCTGGATGACCCATTCCTTCTTTAGTAGGATGCTCTTTAACCTTCATGTATTTGTGGTCCTTCCAATTTTTTCTTGTGGCTGACTTCAAGTTTCATAGCAATGTGGTCTGAAAATATGCATGGTATGATCTCAATCTTTTGTACTGGTTGAAACCACTTTTATGACCTAGTATGTGATCTATTCTGGAGAATATTCCATGTGAACTCAAGAAGAATGTTTATTCTGCTGCTTTAAGATGCAATGCTTTGAATATGTTAAGTCCATTTGGTCCAGTGTGTCATTAAAGCCCTTGTTTCCTTATTGATCTTCTGCTTAGGTGATCTGTCCATTGCTGTGAGTGGGGTGTTAAAGTCCCCTACTATTATTCTATTATTATTGATGAGTTTCTTTATGTTGGTTTAATTGGTTTACCATATTTGGCTGCTCCCAAGTTAAGGAGGGGCATAAATATTTACAATTATTAGATCTCCTTGTTGGATTGACCCTTTAATTATGAAATAGTGTCCTACTTCATCTCTTATTATAGTCTTTCATTTAAAATCTTGTTTGTCAGGGGTGCCTGAGTGGCTCAGTCATTAAGCATCTAACTTCGGCCCAGGTCATGATCCCAGAGTCCTGGGATTGAGCCCCAAGTAGGGCTCCCTGCTCAGTGGGAAGTCTGCTTCTCCCTCTCACACTCCCCCTGCTTGTGTTCCCTCTCTCCCTGTCTCTCTCTGTCAAATAAATAAATAAAATCTTTAAAAAATAAATAAAATCTTGTCTGTCTAATATAAGATATAATTATTGCTACTCTAGCTTTCTTTGGATGTCCATTAGCATGATAAATGGTTCTACACCCCCCCCCCCAGTTTCAATCTGGAGGTGTCTTTGGGTCTAAAATGAGTTTCTTGTAAGCAGCATACTGATGGGCTTCCCCACCCCCCCCATTCTAATAACCTATGTCTTTTGATTGGAGCATTTAGTCCATTTACATTCAGAGTAATTGTTGAAAGATATGAATTTAGGGTCATTGTATTACTTGTAAATTCACTGTTCCTGTAAATTGTCTCTGTTCTTTTCTGGTCTGTGTTACTTTTGGGCTCCCTCTCTGCTCAGGAATCCCCTTTAATATTTCTTACTGGGCTTAGTGTGGGGTTTAATGGTCACAAATTCCTTTAGTTTTTGTTTGTCCTGGAAACTCTGTATCTTTCCTTCTATTTTGATTGTCTGCCTTGCTGGATAAATTATTCTTGCCTGCATATTTTTCCCATTTAGCATGTTGAATATATCATGCCAATCTTTTCTGGCCTGCCAGGTCTCTGTGGGCCAGTCTGATGCCAGCGTTATGTGTTTACCCTTGTAGGTTAAGGACTTCTTGTTCCAAGATGCTTTCAGGATTTTCACTTTATCTTTGAAATTTGCAAGCTTTACTATAATATGTCAAGATGCTGACCTAATTTTGTTGATTTTTAAGGGGGTTCTCTGTGCCTCTTGGACTTGAATGCCCATTTCCTTCCCCAGAAGATTAGGGAAATTTTCAGCTGTAATTTGTTCAAATAAACCTGCTCTCCTATCTCCTGCTCCTCATCTTCTGGGATCCCTATAATACAGATATTATTTTGCTTTATGGAATCGCTGAGTTCTCTAAATCTCCCTTCAAGATCTAATAGTTTTATTTCTCTCCTCTTTTCATCTTCCTTATTTTCCATCATTTTATCTTCCATATCACTTATTCACTCTTCCACTTCATTCATTCACATTTTTATGGCCTGCACCTAGGACTGTATCTAAGTAATAGCATTTTTAATTTTGGCCTGACTAGATTTTAGTTCTTTTAGCTCTATAGTAAGGGATTCTCTAGTGTCTTCTATGTTTTTTTCAAGCCCAGCTAGTATCTTTATAATCATTGTTTTAAATTCTAGTTCAGATATCTTACTATATCTGTATTGATTAAATCCCTGGCAGTGAGTACTACCTCTATTTTCTTTTGGTGTGAATTTCTCTGTCTTGTCATTTTGTCCAGAAAAGAAAAGAAGAAAGAAAGAGAAAAAACAACAATAACAACAACAGCAACAACAGAAAAAAAAAATCTAGATCCTGGGTGTGTTTTGGTCTGCTTGTTAAAGGAAACTAGATCCCAAAATAAGAAAGAAAAACTTATATGTATAAAAATAGAATAAGATATCTTAACTATAGGGAGGGTTGCTCGTGGGGAATGGGGTAATTGGGTGATGGGAATTAAGGAGGGCACTTGATGTAATGAGCATTGGGTGTTAAATGCAACTGATAAATCATTACATTCTACACTTGAAGCTAATAATACATTATATGTTAATTAAATTAAGTTTAAATAAAAATTAAAAATGTAGAATATACATTAAATAAAAATTATAAATGTAGAAAATACAATGAAAGGAGACAAAAATTAAAAAAAAAACCTATATAACATATATAAATAAATAAATAATAAAAAAACCTGAAAAAATGAGAAAACAACTGAGAAAATAATACTAAAATAATAAAGAATAAAAATACAAAGAATGCTATATACTGTTTCTCCTAGAGTTGAAGTTTTTCATCCATCTATGATCAGTAAACTTGATGCCACATAGACATGGAAGTTCCAAATACAGTCAGGCAAACTGATGTAAATATGACATTCTGAACTAGGAGAAGCGAGTAGGGGTCTGGAATTTCAGATGAAAGGAATGCGCTTCAAAGGAGTAGATGTTTGGTAATCAGATGTTTGCTCTACCATAAATATGGTTTACTTAGATAAAATTTATTTCTGTTAATAAACCTATTCTGGGAAAGACACTCAATTTAGATTCTTCTGTGTGATTAAGGGAGAGACAAAAGTTTCTCTTGAGCCCACAGGATCTCAAGTGCCTTTAGCTCAAAATAATCCACATGTCAAAGTGGCATATTCTGGGGGGTGGTCCTATCCTGAACCCCTTCAGTTTCACTGCCTGAAACTTCCTTGGGAATTTCATATATTAAAAGTTGAGTTGGTAGCTTGTTTCATCTCATTGATCCAGTCTCTTAGCCCTGACAATAGCTCAACTTAATCAACTTAATCAAACTCACTCCAGGAGGCAGTGATATAGGTGTCTTTTCAAAGTTAGGCCTATGGTTCAAGTAATCAGGTATTAAGTAAGGGACATTTCTATGGAAACAAAAGAAAACTGATGGTTAATGATTGGATCAAATGTTGCCAGTTGCAAAGACTTCTAGATGTCAGACCTGAAGCATCTTTAGATAAAATGAGGGCAGGTAATGGCAATCTGACAGATCTTACTGGTTTGTAGCTCAAATGTCTCTGGTGGTCTTTTGAGTGGCCCATAGAGAATGGTCAAAGATTGTCTATACATGAACTATTATGGCAATTTCTTTACAGCAAGTCATTTATATTCAGTTTTCAGGGCTTCGGGATAAAGGGCAGTTTTAGTTCTCAAATGATTTCAAGTCAGAAAGATGGGAGAAAAATCAAAATGTTAGTTTGAAGTGTTGTAGTCAGGTACTGGAGGACATTAGAAGAGACCAGGACTTAGTCCAGTTTATAATGAATAGTATTAAAATCTAATATCTACAAAGATGTTATTGAAAGATATTTTCTCTTTATAATCACCATAATTTTTACCAAAGGTAGCCAACTTAACACTAATTTGTTTGCAAAATAAGTATGGTTAAAAAACAAACAAACAAGGGTGCCTGGGTGGCTCAGTTGGTTGGGCGACTGCCTTCAGCTCAGGTCATGATCCTGGAGTCCCCGGATTGAGTTCCGCATCGGGCTCCCTGCTCAGCAGGGAGTCTGCTTCTCCCTCTGACCCTCCTCCCTCTCATGCTCTCTCTATCTCATTCTCTCTCTCAAATAAATAAATAAAATCTTTAAAACAAACAAACAAACAAACAAACAACTTGGCCTGATTATTCAGATAAGCACAGAAAAAATAGTGATTGACCATATAGACTCTTTAAAACTTTGTTGGATCTTTTCATATGGAATCTTTGAATTGAACTTTTAATAGCTTTTCAAGGCCAGAGCCAAGCTAAATATTTGCAATTGACTTCGCCTGTGATACCTATTGATTTGGGTGAATTCTTTTCTTCTCAAGTTCCCCAACATACCCTGAGGTTCCTTCTTTACTCACCTGGTGAACCTGCTGGGAAAGAAAATGACCTTCTTTACTCACCTGGTGGACCTGCTGGGAACTCTGTAAGCAAGGTCAGGCTGATATTTCCAAGGAAGCTTTGTTGGCCCCATAAAGCCAACCTTAGTTACTTAAAACTTAAAACTGTCTGGCCATATCTGAATATATGCAGGTCTTTCTCATATATGATATTCTAGTTTTGGTAAGGTAACCAGTGTTTCTAATTGCATCTTGTTACAAGGAGGATATATTCTTATCGAACTTAGTAATAAAATATATTGCCATAAGAATACTTACTGAGATTTTCTGAATTCTGGAGGATTCAGGTAAGGAGAAAAGATAATGTTTCAATTTGTTCACAAAAGTATATTCTGTCAAATTGCTGTGAGTCAGAGAAAAAGATTTCTTAAATTTGGAAAAAAACAAAACATTTTTAGAAACATCAATTTTTCAGGACACCTGGGTGGCTCAGTCATTAAATGTCTGCCTTTGGCTCAGTTCATGATCCCAGGGTCCTGGGATCGAGTACCGCATTGGGCTCCCTGCTCAGCAGGGAGGCTGCTTCTCTCTCTGCCCCTGCTGCTCCCCCTGCTCGTGCTCTCTCTCTCTGACAAATAAATAAAATCTTTTAAAAATCTCATCAATTTTTCAAACAAAAAAATCATAAAAAGTATAATTATCTTCCTCAATTCATTCAGTCCCATATTACTACTTATTCTGCTTGAATACAGTTTTTCCAGTAGTTCCAGAAATTTTTACCAAGGTCATTTATGATCTTAAGGTTATCAGAAACCTGTACTCAAGAGTTTTACCCATGAATCCTTTCTTTAAAAAGATTTTATTTATTTATTTGACAAGGAGAGAGAGAGAGCACAAGCAGGAGGAGTGGCCAGCAGTGGGAGAGGGAGAAGCAAGCCCCTGCTTCTCCTGAGGAGCAGGGAGCCGGATACGGGGTTTGATCCCTGGACCCCAGGATCATTACCCGAGCCAAAGGCAAACCCTTAACTGACAGTGCCACCCAGGTGCCCCTTATCCATGAATCCTAACTGAAGATGAAGCCTATTTGCAGGAAACTTTTATAGAGGCATCTGAATAAAAGTACAACTTTCTGTAAATGGTAAAAGACAAAAATAGCATGGTTAAAGGTCTGATTAGAGTTAATTACAGTGCAATTGACAAGGAAATTAGGCTGTTTTTGTGACATGCAACACTTCCAGATAATTACATAATGGAACATCAGATTTCTAGGAGTTCCATATAATTTTAGAAAACTTACTTTAATAACATAACTACATAAATATAATCTAAGAACGTTTAATATCACATCTATGACAATATTTTCCATGTAATTTAACATGCCAAATAAGCTTAATTAGTTTAATTTCTCACACACACAACTTTTTAAAAAAGATTTTATTTGTCAGAGAGAGAGAGTGGACACAGCAGGGGGAAGTGGCAGGCAGAGGGAGAAGCAGACTCCCTGTTGAGCAAGGAGCCTGATATGGTACTCGATTCCAGGACCCTGGGATCACGACCTGAGCTGACGGCAGAGGCTTAACCAACTGAGGTACCCAGGCATCCCCACAAATTTTTTTTTTTAAGTGTTCCAGAGGCCTGATGGAAAATTTCAATTAGATTGTGGTAAAAAACAAAAAACAAAACAAAACAAAAAAATCCCTTCACTTTAGATTTTGATTTTGGGAAGTATGTCCAAAAAATATCAAAAATTTCAAGTATTTGATTAAGTAGGATCACAGTCATGAAACAATATTTAATTATCCTTTTAACCAAAGTGAAAGTACAAGA
Organism: Halichoerus grypus; assembly: GCF_964656455.1. Classification (NCBI taxonomy): domain Eukaryota; kingdom Metazoa; phylum Chordata; class Mammalia; order Carnivora; family Phocidae; genus Halichoerus; species Halichoerus grypus. Next base: position 30,499,449 of record NC_135719.1, on the reverse strand, counting down.
TATCAAAGGCAAATATGGAAGGTTACATAGTTGTGAGTAAAATTTAGCTCTTTTAATATTAAGACTCAGATCCCTTAAGTAATCAGAGACCTGATAAATATGGTAAATTATTTTGGCAAACATAAAATCATTCTTTTTTCTTTTTTCTTTTTTTTTTTTTAGGCAGGTAACTTAAAAGGTAAAGAAAAACTTTTGTTTACAATTTCTTAAGAAAAGCAGACCAATAGTTTAAGAAAACTTTTTATTTTTAACAAAGAGAAAATGTATAATTTGCACCAGTGTACTTTTGAAATTAAAACTCATGTAATTATTTAAATTTATCCTAATTTTAGCCAATACTGATCACACATAAAATTTCTTTCCGGGGGCATCTGGATGGTGCAGTCAGTTAAGCATCCGACTCTTGGTTTGAACTCAGGTTGTGATCTCAGTGTTGTGAGATAGGGTCCTGCACTGGGCTCCATGCCCAGCATGGAGTCTGCTGAAGTTTCTCTCTCTCCCTCTCCCTCTTCTCCTCCCCATTTCATGCACATGCTCTCTCTCTCAAACAAATAAATAAATCTTTAAAAAAATTCTTTCCAAAGACTATCTTCATAAAACTTCTACAACTTTCTTTTTACATTCAGCTTTTGACCTAAATTTTCCCTCTATAAATAAACAGTCTTACTTTAGGATAAAATTATTTTCTTTTCCCTTAACAGATATGTATTTTTGTTCCTTATCTTTTTTCCCTCCCCAAAACACAGCTCTTATTTTCCTCATATACACGGTTGTTTCTCTTATTATTTCCAGTAGTCTTATACATTTATTAAAATTCTCAATGCTTAGGGGCATCTGGGTGGTTCAGTCCGTTGAACAATTGACTCTTCATTTCAGCTCAGGTCATGATCTCGGGGTTGTGAGATAGAGCCCTGCATTGGGTTCCGTGCTCAGAAGGAAGTCTGCTTGAGATTCTCTCTCTCTCCTTCTGCCCCTTCCCACCACTCATGTGCACAAGATCTCTCTCTCAAATATTTTCTCTCTCTCAAATAAATAAATATTTGAGAGAGAGAGAGAGATCAAGAGCATGATCGGGGGTGGGGCAGAGGGACAAGCAGACTTTCCACTGAGTGGGGAGCCCCACATGGGGCTTGATCCCAGGACCCTGATATCATTACCTGAGCCAAAATCAAATGCTTAACCAACTAAGCCACCCAGGTGCCCCTAAATAAATAAAATCTTAAAAAAAAGAAAAGAATTCTCAATGCTTAGAAACCTTAATTTCTAATGTAAACTAAGTAGTAAACAATTGTGAATTGTATGTTACACCAGATTTCTTTAGATTGGCAAATTTATGAATATATTTCATAATTTTTAGATGTTAAATAAAGGCTATGGTACAATTTTAAATAAAGCATAAAATGTGTTTACTAACAGACCTACATTCATCTTTAGGTTTTCTGTAAGACAAAAGTAGATAAATCATGTTCAGTACTTAATGTTTTATTACTTTATCTTATTTAGAAAAAAATCTAGATTATCAACAAACTTAATTTTACTCATCATTTAACTTAGCAAAACTTTAAAATTTTAGGTTAGCAAAACGTAGGAAGCTTTATAAAGGTTTACCTACAAATCTTTTTATTTTATTTGCATCTATTTAATTTACTTGTTCTTAACACTTATGCTTAGACTACCCACAATACTTCCTGAGGCATATAGACAAATTAAACAATTATCCTAAGATTTTTTATTGACCAATGTTGAAACAGAAATGTCATACACTTATTTGACTGCTGATAAACAGAAGCAGAAAAAAGGTTTTTTAAAAAGATTTTTTTTTAAATTCTAGTTACATGCAGTGTTATATTAGTTTGAGGTGTACCATATACTGATTTAATAATTCCATACAACACCTGGTGCTCATCGTGTGAAGTGCACTCCTCAATTCCCATCACCTATTTCACCCATTCCCCCCCACCTCCCCTCTAGTAACCATTAGTTTGTTCTCTATAGTTAAGAGCCTATTTCTTGGTTTATCTCTCTCTCTCTCATCTTTTGCTCATTTGTTTAATTTCTGAAATTCCACATATGAGTGAAATCATTTCGTATTTGTCATTCCCTAACTGACTTATTTCACCTAGCATTATACTCTCTAGGTCCATTAATGTCATTGCAAATGGCAGGTTTCATTATTTTTTATGTTGGAATAATGTTCCATATATATATGTATATGTATATGTGTGTGTGTGTGTGTGTGTGTGTGTGTGTGTATACATATATGGAATAACATCCATATACATAAAGATATTTATGTAACATCTTTAATGATATATATGATGATCTATCTATCTATCTATGCTAGCCATTCATCTATGGATGGACACTTGAGCTGCTTCCATATCTTGGCCATTGTAGATAATGCTTCTATAAACATAGGGGTGCATGTATCCCCTTGAATTAGTGTTTTCGTATTCTTTGGGTAAATACCTAGTAGTGCAATTGCTGGATCATGGGGTAGGTCTATTTTTTATTTTTTGAGATACTTCCATCCTGTTTCCCACAGTAGCTGTACCAGTTTGCACTCCCACCAACAGTGCAAGAGGGTTCCTTTTTCTCCACATCCTCACTATCACTTCTTGTTTCCTATGTTGTCGATTTTAGCTTTGGACAGGCACGGGGTGATATCTCATTGTAGTTTTGATTTATATTTCCCTGATGATGAGTGATGTTGAGCATCTTTTTATGTGTGTGTTGGCTGTCTGGGTGTATTTAGAAAAGTGTCTGTTCATGTCTTCTGCCCATTTTTAAATTTGATTATTTATTCTTTGGGTGTTGAGTTTTATAAGTTCTTTATATATTTTGGATACTAAGGCTTTATCTGATATGTCATTTGCAAATATCTTCTCCCAGTCTGTAGGTTGCCTTTTCATTTCATCTTGATTGTTCAGAAGATTTTTGTTTTGAGATATCCCCAATAGTTTTTTAACTTTTGTTTCCTTTGCTTCAGGGGCCCTTTCTAGAAAAATGTTGCTTATGACTATGGCTGATGTCAGAAAAGTTACTAACTGCTCTCTTCTAGGATTTTCATGGTTTCAAGTCTCATACATACATCTTTAATCCATTTTGAGTTTATATTTGTGTATGGAGTAAGAAAGTGGTCCAGTTACATTCTTTTCCATGTTGCTGTTGGCCAACACCATTTGTTGGAGAGACTATCTTTTACCCATTGGATATTCTTTCCTACTTTGCCAAAGATTAATTGACCATATAGTCATTTCTTGGTTTTCTATTTAGTTCCATTTATCTGTGTGTGTATTTTTGTACCAGTTCCATACTGTTTTCATCATTATAGCTTTGTAATATAACTTGAAGTCTGGAATTGTGATACCTTTAGCTTTTCCTTTCTTTTTCAACATTGCTTTGGCTACTCTTTTTCAACATTGCTTTGTGATTCCATACAAATTTTAGGATTCTTTGTTCCAGTTCTGTGAAAAATGCTTGTGGTATTTTGATAAGGGTTGCATTGAATGTGTAGATTGCTTTGAGGAGTATAGACATTTTAACAATATTTGTTCTTCCAATCCGTGAGTATGGCATGTCTTTCCATTTCTTTGTGTCCTCTTCAATTTCTTCAGTGTTTTATAGTTTTCAAAGTATAGATCTTTCACCTCTTTAATTAGGTTTATTCCTAAGTATCTTATTATTTTGGTGCAATTGTAAATGGGATTGTTTTTGTAATATCTCTTTCTGCTGCTTTGTTATTTGTGTATAGAAATGTAACTGATTTCTGTATATTGATTTTGTATCCTGTGACTTGACTGAACTTATTGGTCAGTTCTAGCAGTTTTTTGGTACCATGTCATCTGCAAATAGTGAAACTTTTATCTCTTCCATATCATTTTGGATGCCTTTTATTTATTTTTGTTGTCTGATTGCTGTGGCTAGGACTTCCAGTGCTATGTTGAATAAAAGTGATGAGAGTGGACAAATCCTTGTCTTGTTCCTGACCTTAGAGGGAAGCTCTCTGTTGTCCCCATTGTGTATGATGTTAGCTGTGTGTTTTTCATATTATAGCCTTTAATATGTTTAGATATGTTCCCTTTAAATCTACTTTGTTGCAGGTTTTTATCATGAATGGATGTTGTGCCTTGTCCAATGCTTTTTCTTCATCTATCAAAAGGATCATATGGTTCTTACCTTTTCTTTTATTAATGTGATGTATCACATTGATTGATTTGTAAATATTGAACCACTTTTGCAACTCAGGAATAAATCCTACTGATCTTGGTGAGTCATTTTTTAAATATATTGTTGGATTCAGTTTACTAGTATTTTGTTGAGGATTTTTGCACCTATGTTCATCAGAGATATTGGCCTGTAATTTTCTCTTTTTGTGGTGTCTTAATCTGGTTTTGGTATCAGGGTAATGCTGACCTCATAGAATGAATTTGAAAGTTTTCCTTCCATTTCTATTTTTTGGAACAGTTTGAGAAGAATAGGCATATATTCTTCTTTAAATGTTTGTTAGAATTCACCAGTGAAGTCATCTGGTCATGGACTTGTTTGTTGGGAGGTTTTTGGTTACTGATTCAATTTCTTTGCTGGTAATTGGTCTGTTCAAATTTCTATTTCTTCCTGTTTCAGTTTTGGTAGTATATACAGTCCTAGAAATTTATCCACTTCTGGGTTTTCCAATTTGTTGGCATATATTTTTTCATAATATTCTCTTATAATTTGTTTGTGTTTCTGTGGTGTTAGCTGTTATTTCTCCTCTTTCATTTGTAATTTTATTTGAGTCCTTTCTCTTTTTTTTCTTGATAAGTCTGACTAGAGGTTGAATCAATTTTATAGATTTTTTTTCAAATGATCACCTCCTGGTTTCATTGATATGTTTTATTGTTTATTAAGATTCTATATCATTTTTTATTTTTTTCTTAAAGATTTTATTTATTCATTTGAGACACAGAGATACAGAGAGAGAGAGAACATGAGCTGGGGGAGAGGCAGAGGGAGAGGGAGAAGCAGACTCCCCGCTGAGTCAGGGGCCCCATGTGGGGCTCGATCCCAGAACCCCGGGATCATGACCCAAGCCAAAGGCAGATGCTCAACCATCTGATCCACCCAGGTGCCCCTATATCATTTATTTCTGCTGTAACCTTTGTTATTTCCTTCTTCTAGTTTTGAGGTTTTTGTTGTTGTTGTTGTTCATTTTATAGCTTCTTCTTCTTTTTTTTTATTATGTTATGTTAGTCACCATACAGTACTTCATTAGTTTTTGGTGTAGTGTTCCATGGATTCATTGTTAGCATGTAACACCCAGTGCTCCTTGCAATATGTGCCCTCTAGCTTCTTTAGGTGTAAGGTTAAGTTATTTATTTGAGGAAGCATTATAAAAGTTTTATAATTAATGCTGATATTTCTAAACACATATCTATTTTTATTAAATCAACGACCTTAAATTAGCTTTAATACCAAATATTATCCCAGATATATGAACTTGAAAAACATTTGGGTTAGTTCCTGTCTGTTTTAGAATGTCCAATCCTTACAAGCACTTGCCTTCAAAACAACTAAAGAGAGTTCTTTTACATAATAATAATTTTAGCAGTATCATCCAGAGGTAGAGAAAATATCTCACATTTACAGCATACACGGACATACACACACACACACACACACAAGAGATGTAAACAAATCTTAATTTCGTTTCCACTAATATTTGTGAAGAGGATATTATAGACCCAATTTTGAAATCTATTTATTTATTATTTATTTATTTAATGAAAAAAACACTTTTTTCTAAAGTTTGTATGACAAAGTTTGGCGCCTAAGTCCTAGAGAAAATAAGAGTAGAAAATTTATATCACAGGCAGATTAAGATTACCTAAGTTTTCCGAAGGTAGATATTTGGAGCATATCTGCCTGCTATCAGAGGTGCTGCATCCTTGACTAAAAGCCCTTTAATAGTTCATATTTTAAAAAGGCTTCCTTCTACCTTCTCTTCTTCTTCTCCTACTTCTTTTTTTTTTCTTTAGTCTCAGGAGATTGTGAGCAGTTTTTACATTTCAAAGACATGATAAAATTTATAATTTCAAGGGTTAGAAAAAGAATGTAAATATTTTTATTCTAAATATTTCAAATTGCCAAAGCAGTCTTGAAAAAGAAAAACAAAACTGGAGGTATCACAGTTCCAGACTTCAAGTTATTTACAAAATTGTAGTAATCAAAACGGTATCATACCGGCACAAAAATAGAACAGAAAACCGAGATATAAAACCACCATTATATAGTCAATTAATCTTTGACAAAGGAGGAATGAATACCCAATGGGAAAAAGACAGTCTCTTCAACAAATGGTATTGGAAAAATGGAACAGTATCATGCAAAAGAATGAAACTGGACCACTTTCTTTTACCATACACAAAAATAAACTCAGAATTATTTAAAGACCTAAATGTGAGACCTGAAGCCATGAAAATCCTAGGAGAGAGTAAAGGCAGTAACCTCTTTGACCTCAACTCTAGCAGTATTTTTCTAGATAGGGCCCTGAAGCAAGGAAAATAAAAGCAACAATAAACTATTGGGACTACTTCAAACTAAAAAGCTTTTGTACAGTGAAGGAAACAACAAAATGAAAAGGCAACCTACAGAATGGGAGAAGATATTTGCAAATGATATACTTGATATAGGGTACCAAAAATATATAAAGAACTGATTCAACTCAATACACAAAACCCAAAATCTAAATCGAAAATGGGCAGAATACATGAACAGACACTTCTCCAAAGAAGATATCCGGATGACAAACAGACACATAAAAAGGTGCCCAACATCATTCATCACCTGGAAAATATAAATCAAAACTATAATGAGATATCACCTCATGCCTGTCACAAAGGCTAAAATCAACAACACAAGAAACAACAAATGTTAGCAAAGATAGGGAGAAAAGGAATCCTCTTGCACTGTTAGTGGGAATGCAAACTGGTGCAACCACTCTGGAAAACAGTATGGAAGTTCTTCAAAAAATTAAAAATAGAACTATCCAATGAGCCAGGAATTGTAATACTGGGTGTTTACCCCCAAAATACAAGAACACTAATTCAAATGGATACATGCACCCTTGTTTATTGCAGCTTTATTTACAATAGCCAAATTATGGAAGCAGCCCATGTGTCTACTGATTGATGAATGGATAAAAGAATGTGAAATATACATTATATATATACTATATATATAATGGTATATTACTCACCTATAAAAAAGAATGAAATCTTGCCATTTGCAATGATATGGATGGAGCTAGAGAGTATAATGCTAGATGAAATGAATCTGTTAGAGAAAGACAAATACCATATGTTTTCACTCATTTGTGGACTCTAAGAAACAAAACAAATGTGCAGAGGGAAAAAGTGAGAGAGAGAGTGGAAACCAAGAAACAAACTCTTAACTCAGAAAACAAACTGTTGGTTTCCAGGGGGAGGTGGGTTAGGTATGGGGATGAGGATTAAAGATAAAAAATAAAATAAAATGATAAAAAAGGAAAAAAGGAAAAATAAGAAAGTTTTTCTAGAGTTTCAGTGTAATTGCTATTTAAAATTTACTTTTCTTTAGTACAGAATAATTTTGTTCCAATATCCTGATTTTTTAATAATATCTACAAACATTTTGAGAAGAATACATGAAGTTTGGAGATTGGCAAAAACAGATTGGCTTTAACTTGTTCCTAATACCCTAAAGACCTGGATTATAGCCTGAATATCAAGGGACTGGCCCATCTTTTTAACTAAATTTGATTTTTTAAAAGATTATTTATTTATTTATTTATTTATTTGACAGAGAGAGACAGTGAGAGAGGGAACACAAGCAGAGGGAGTGGGAGAGAGAGAAGCCGGCCTCCAGCCAAGCAGGGAGCCTGATGTGGGGCTCAATCCCAGGACCTTGGGATCATAACCTGAACTGAAGGCAGATGCCCAATGACTGAGCCACCCAGGCACCCCTGATTTTTTAAATCAGAGAGAATTTTAAATAAAATGGGATCCGAAGAATTTATGCCTTATTAAAGTCTGTATAAAGCATTTTATCAAAAGCGTTTTTTCTGGGTACACAATTTAACCTTCACTTCTATTAGCCCATGAATATTGGCCTTTTTTTTTTTAAAGCAAATTTATAAATTTATTGTGATGATTAGATGAGTGATATACATAAGTATTAAAAACTGTATATTTTTGTAGATAAGTAAACATAACCTAGGAAAACCACATTTTCAGTTTGGGTTGGTCTTTGTTCTTTTTTAAACAGCATATGAAACTTCTAAAATGTATCATGATTTTAAATTGAAAAGTGTGCTAATTCAAAATAAGCAACTAAGATTATTACCACATGAACATGTATATGATAAAATCAATGGAGTATGGAATTTATCCAGTGATAAGGTATTGTGCTAAAAGCTAATGAACCTTTTGGGTCAGTGCTTTGGTAATCATTTTTCCATTTATCATTGAGTTTGTTTGCAAATCATTTGTACAAGGGCCTAGGACAGATTTTGGTCATCTATTTCCTCAGAAGGGAAGGTTGTGAATATGGCCAAGTAATCTTTCTAATTATTCTCTAAATTCAGTTAGATCTTCTGAAAGTAGAGATAAAAGGGCTTTATAATTTAAAAGCTCTACTGTTGTCCAGGGGATACAATTTTTTTTTTTTCATTGTCGGGGTCTAGGATACTATTGCAAAGGACATGTATAGGAATGCCTGAGGCTAGACAGAGCCTGATTACAGAGCCCTGGAAGGTAGGTGCAAAGCAAGCCTTATTGGCAGTCTTGGGTGCTTTTCTTAAATTCTTTTCTGGTCAGCATTTACATGAGCAACCTGTATACTTTGAACCTAGAGATTTGGCCAATGTGATTTTTGCAAATCTTGTAGAGAAAGTAGAGTAAAATCTGGCAGATGGGGTCAGATTTTAGGAAGGGGAATTTACATTGGCTATGGACATTTCTTTTTATCTTATGTCTAAATTCTGTTCTTTGGGGCACTTGGGTGACTCAGTTGGTTAAGTGTCTGCCTTCAGCTCAGGTCATGATCTGAGGGTCCTGTGATCAAGCCCAACATCTGGTTCTCTGCTCAGGAGAAGCCTGCTTCTCCCTCTCCCTCTGCCTGCCCCTCTGCCTGCTTGTTCTCTTTCTCTCTCTCTGTCAAATAAATAAATAAAATATTTTAAAAATAAATAAATTCTGTTCTTTTATCTTGTCAAAGGAGTCCCTAAGACTAGCTGTTATACCAATAGGAAAATTGAGAGCTCTTTAATATTTTAATATAGCCAATTTAAAGAATCCATCATCTAGTCATTGACAAGTAGCATCTCTTAATAGTGACTCAAAACAATAAGATTTTTAATGGCTTAAGCAAAGATGCAAGAGGTGTCCAGGGATCGCATAGATGACACAGTCTCTATGATCCCAAAGTTTATTCCTGAAATTAGTCTAAGAAAGCAAAAACCTTTGTTGTATTGGTGGTAAAGATGGCATAGTGAAAATGGTGTCCCCAGTCTTCCATGAGAATGTGGCATGCTTTCAGTCACAAGCCTGCTAATCTATGACACTGGGCAGGCAGTTCTGGAATGGACTTTCCAACACTAACAAGCAAAAAAGGTTGAGATGACAAAGTCTCCTATGTGTTGGAACCTCTCATGACAAACACCTCTAAGGCCAAAATAGCCAGACAGAGAAAGAAACTCAGATCCCCAGTCTATTTGATTGTCAACCAAGGTATAACCTGGTGGAGACCAAAGAGAATGTTTCACTGGTCACAAAGCTAAGCTCTTATGACCTAGAACAAGACAAAAGGAAAAAAGAAAACTAACAGTTTTATCTAATCCTTGGGTCTGTTGGAGTCACACCTAGAAAGGATATGCTGCATGTTGGGGACTGTGTGTTGTTTTACAGTGTACCTCAGTGCACAGAAGTTTTCTTGAGGTTGGTGGGAGAACTAGTGTCAGTCTAAACCATTCCATGACCAACTTATCAGAGGAGTCTTCTTGAAGTGACAAGTGCTCTAACAGACATTAATTGTTTGACCCATACAGCTTTGGTTTCCAAAATTTCCCTTAGCAATAAATGACAAACAACATAAAATACACAGCAAAGGAAAACAAAAATTATCTCTTGGAGGAAATGGATCAGTAATAAAAAAGTATGCTACCACTTCTTCCTAAAAACATCAACAAGGCAAGGGAAGCAAGGGCAAAAATGAACTATTGGGACTTCAGCAAGATAAAAAGCTTTTGCACAGCAAAAGAAACGAAACCAAAAGACAACCGACAAATGGCAGAAGATATTTGCAAATGACATAACAGATAAAGGGCTAGTATCCAAAATCTATAAAGAACTTAAACTCAACAACCAAAGAACAAATGATCCCATCAAGAAATGGGCAGAAGACATGAACAGACATTTTTCCAAAGAAGATATCCAAATGGCCAACAGACACATGAAAAAGTGCTCAACATCGCTCAGCATCAGGGAAATCCAAATCCAAACCTCAATGAGATACCACCTCACACCAGTCAGAATGGCTAAAATTAACAAGTCAGGAAATGACAGATGTTGGCGGGGATGCGGAGAAAGGGGAACCCTCCTACACTGTTGGTGGGAATGCAAGCTGGTGCAGCCACTCTGGAAAACCCTATGGAGGTTCCTCAAAAAGTTGAAAATAGAGCTACCATATGACCCAGCAATTGCACTACTGGGTATTTACCCCAAAGATACAAATGTAGGGATCCAAAAGGGTACGTGCACCCCGATGTTTATAGCAGCAATGTCCACAATAGCCAAACTGTGGAAAGAGCCAAGATGTCCATCGACAGATGAATGGATAAAGAAGAAATGGTATATATATATACAATGGAATATTATGCAGCCATCAAACGGAATGAAATCTTGCCATTTGCAATGATGTGGATGGAACTGGAGGTTATTATGCTGAGTGAAATAAGTCAATCAGAGAAAGACATGTATCATATGACCTCACTGATTCGAGGAATTCTTAATCTCAGGAAACAAACTGAGGGTTGCTGGAGTGGGGGGTGGGGTGGGAGGGATGGGGTGGCTGGGTGATAGACACTGGGGATGGTATGTGCTATGGTGAGTGCTGTGAATTGTGTAAGACTGTTGAATCACAGACCTGTAGCTCTGAAACAAATAATACATTATATGTTTAAAAAAAAAAGAAGAAGATAGCAGGAGGGGAAGAATAAAGGGGGGGAATCGGAGGGGGAGATGAACCATGAGAGACTATGGACTCTGAGAAACAGAGGGTTCTAGAGGGGAGGGGGTTGGGGGATGGGTTAGCCTGGTGATGGGTTTTAAAGAGGGCACGTACTGAATGGAGCGCTGGGTGTTATACGCAAACAATGAATCATGTAACAGTACATCAAAAACTAATGATGTGGGGCGGAACAAGATGGTGGAGGAGTAGGAGACCTGGATTTCGTCTGGTCTCAGGAATTCAGCTGGATAGGGATCAAACCATTCTGAACACCTAGGAACTCAACAGGATATCGAAGAAAAGAACAGCAACAAATCTCTGAAAAGAAAAGCGACCACTTTCTGGAAGCAGGGACACTACAAGCGGCAGATCCGGGGAGAATCCCCTCCCTCCCCCAGGAGGAGCGGCTTGGGAGCGCACCGCAGGGATCTGCTGGGTTTGGAGACTCCACACCGAGGAGGGTGCCAGAGATAGAAACGCTCGGTCACAGGCCGGGTGAGCACGGAGTGCGGCCAGAGACCGGGGAGACGGGAGTGACTGACTGCTTTTCTCTGGGGGTGCACTGAGGAGAGGGGCCTCGAGTTCTTGGCTCCTCTGGGGCGGAGATTGGGAGGCTGCCATTTTCACTCTCGTCCTCCAAAGCCGAACGGAAAGCTTGCAGGGAACAAAAGCTCCTGAGAGCAAACCCGAGCGGATTACTTAGCCTGGACTGACAAGGGCGGGTCAATTCCGCCTCCGGCAAAGACATTTGGGAAGCAGGGCAACAGGCCCCTTCCCCAGAATATCAGCAAGAACAGCCAGCCAAGACCAAGTTTACCGATCAATGAGAATGGCAGAACCCCAGAGCTAGGGGAATACTGCACATAGAATCCATGGCTTTTTTACCATGATTGTTTAGTCTTTCAAAGTTAATTTTTTTTTAACTGTCTTTTTTTTTTTTTTTTTGAATTTTTCTTTTTCCCTTTTTCAACCAACATCTCATCAATCCCTTTTTTAAAAAACATTTTTATTTTTCATCTTAGAGTCATATGCTATCCTTTCATAGCAGTTACCCTTATTTTTGGCATATATATATATATAAGTTGTTCTCTTTTTAAAATTTTGAGATACAGGTTCTTCTAACAGATCAAAATATACCCTAAATCTCTAGTGTATGGCTTTGTTCTAGTCTCATGCCTGATCACCTTCTCTCCCTTTTTTTTCTCTTTTTTTTTTTAAATCCTCTACTTTCTTTCTTCAAACAACTTCTTATCAATTCCTTTTATAAAATTTTTTATAATTTTCATCTTTACAGTCATATTCCATCCCTTCATCATATCAACCCTTATTTTTGTACATATATAAGTTTTTCTTTCTTTAAAATTTTGGGAGACACTTTCTTCTAACAGACCAAAATACACCCAAAATCCAGTGTGTGGTACTGATCTATGCAACAGCCTGTTCATATTCTGGTTTTTTTGTTTTGTTTTGTTTTGTTCTGTTTTTCTTTTTATCTTTTTCTTTTCTTTTTCTTTTTTCTTTCTTTCCCTTTCTTTTCCCCCGGTTTCAGGTCTTTTCTGATTTCTTTAGAGTATATTTTCTGGGGATGTTGTTACCCTGTTAGCATTTTGTTCTCTCATTCATCTATTCTCCTCTGGACAAAATGACAAGATGGAAAAAATCACCTCAACAAAAAGAACAAGAGGTAGTACCAACTGCCAGGGACCTAATCAATACGGACATTAGTACAATGTCAGACCTAGAGTTCAGAATGATGATTTTAAAGATACTAGCTGGGCTTGAAAAAAGCATGGAACTTATTAGAGAACCCCTTCCTGGAGAAATAAAAGAACTAAAATCTAATCAAGTCGAAATCAAAAAGGCTATTAATGAGGTGCAATCAAATATGGGGGCGCTAACTGCTAGATTAAATGAGGCAGAAGAGAAAATCAGTGACATAGAAGACCAAATGTTAGAAAGTAAAGAAGCTGAGAAAAAGAGAGATAAACAACTACGGGATCACGGGTGCAGAATTTGAGAGATAAGCTATACCATAAGATGAAACATTAGAAAAATTGGGATCCCAGAAAAAGAAAGAGAGAGAGGGGCAGAAGGTTTTTGGAGCAAATTATAGCAGAGAACTTACCTAATTTGGGGAAAGAAACAGGCATCAAAATCCAGGAAGCACAGAGAACCCCTCTCAAAATCAATAAAAATAGCTCAACACCCTGACAGCTAATAGTAAAACTTCTGAGTCTCAGAGACAAAGAGAAAATCCTGAAAGCAGCTCGGGAGAAGAGATCTGTAACCTACAATGGTAGAAACATTAGACTGGCAACAGACCTATCCACAGAGACCTGGCAGGCCAGAAAGGACTGGCATGATATATTCAGAGCACTAAACGAGAAAAATATGCAGCCAAGAATACTATATCCAGCTAGGCTGTCACTGAAAATAGGAGAGATAAAAAGCTTCCAGGACAAACAAAAACTAAAGGAATTTGCAAACACGAAACCAGCCCTACAAGAAATATTGAAAGGGGTCCTCTAAGCAAAGAGAGAGCTAAAAGTAACATAGACCAGAAAGGAACACAGACAATATACAGTAACAGTCACCTTACAGGCAATACAATGGCACTAAATTCATATCTTCCAATAGTAACCCTGAATGTAAATGGGCTAAATGCTCCAATCAAAAGACACAGGCTATCAGATTGGATTAAAAAACAAGACCCATCGATATGCTGTCTGCAAGAGACTCATTTTAGAGCCAGAGAAACCCCCAGATTGAGAGTGAGGGGGTGGAAAACCATTTACCATGCTAATGGACACCAAAGAAAGCTGGGGTGGCAATCCTTATATCAGACAAATTAGATTTTAAACCAACGACTGTAATAAGAGATGAGGAAGGACACTGTATCATACTGAAAGGGTCTATCCAACAAGAAGATCTAACGATTGTAAATATCTATGCTTCTAACATGGGAGCAGCCAATTATATAAGGCAATTAATAACAAAAGCAAAGAAACACATTGACAACAATACAGTAATAGTGGGGGACTTTAACACCCCCCTCACTGAAATGGACAGATCATCTAAGCAAAAGATCAACAAGGAAATAAAGACTTTAAATGACACACTGGACCAAATGGACTTCACAGACATATTCAGAACATTCCATCCCAAAGCAACAGAATACACATTCTTCTCTAGTGCCCATAGAACATTCTCCAGAACAGATCACATCCTAGGTCACATCAGGTCTCAACCGGTATCAAAAGATTGGGATTATTCCCTGCCTATTTTCAGACCACAATGCTTTGAAACTAGAATTCAATCACAAGAGGAAAGTCAGAAAGAACTCAAATACATGGACGCTAAAGAGCATCCTACTAAAGAATGAATGGGTCAACCAGGAAATTAAAGAAGAATTAAAAAAATTCATGGAAACCAATGAAAATTTAAACACAACTGTTCAAAATCTTTGGGATGCAGCAAAGGCAGTCCTAAGAGGAAAGTATATAGCAATACAAGTCTTTCTCAAGAAACAAGAAAGGTCTCAAATACACAACCTAAGTCTACACCTAAAGGAGCTAGAGAAAGAAAAGCAAATAAAGCCTAAACCCAGCAGGAGAAGAGAAATAATAAAGATCAGAGCAGAAATCAATGAAATAGAAACAAAAGAACAGTAGAACAGATCAACAAAACTAGGAGCTGGTTCTTTGAAAGAATTAACCAGAATGATAAACCCCTGGCCAGACTTATCAAAAAGAAAAGAGAAATGACCCAAATAAATAAAATCATGAATGCAAGAGGAGAGACCACAACCAACACCAAAGAAATACAAACAATTATAAGAACATATTATGAGCAACTCTCTGCCAGCAAATTAGATAATCTGGAAGAAAAAGATGCATTCCTAGAGATGTATCAACTACCAAACCTGAACCAGGAAGAAATGGAAAACCTGAACAGACCTATAACCACGAAGGAAATTGAAGCAGTTATCAAAAATATCCCAAGAAACAAAAGCCCGGGGCCAGATGGCTTCCTGGGGAACTCTACCAAACATTTAAAGAAGAATTAATACCCATTCTTCTAAAACTGTTCCAAAAAATAGAAATGGAAGGAAAACTTCCAAATTCGTTTTATGAGGCCACCATTAGCTTGATCCCAAAACCAGACAAAGACCCCATCAAAAAGGAGAATTACAGACCAATATCCTTGATGAACATGGATGCAAAAATTCTCACCAAAATACTAGCCAATAGGATCCAACAGTACATTAAAAGGATTATTCACCATGACCAAGTTGGATTTAGCCCTGGGCTGCAAGGTTGGTTCATCATCCGCAAATCAATCAACGTGATACAATACATTAACAAAAAAAAGAACAAGAATCATATGATCCTCTCAATAGATGCAGAAAAAGCATTTGACAAAGTATAGCATCCTTTCTTGATCAAAACTCTTCAGAGTATAGGGATAGAGGGTACCTACCTCAATATCATAAAAGCCATCTATGAAAAACCTACAGCGAATATCATTCTCAATGGGGAAAAACTGAGAGCTTTCCCCCTGAGGTCAGGAACGCGGCAGGGATGTCCACTATCACCACTGCTATTCAACATAGTATTAGAAGTCCTAGCCACATTATCAGACAACAAAAAGAAACAAAAGGCATCGAATCGTCAAAAAAGAAGTCAAACTCTCACTGTTTGCAGATGATATGATACTTTATGTGGAAAACCCAAAAGACTCCACCCCAAAACTGCTAGAACTCATACAGGAATTCAGTCAAGTGGCAGGATATAAAATCAATGCACAGAAGTCAGTGGCATTCCTATACACCAACAACAAGACAGAAGAAAGAGAAATTAAGGAGTCGATCCCATTTACAATTGCACCCAAAACCATAAGATACCTAGGAATAAATCTAACCAAAGAGGGAAAGAATCTGTACTCAGAAAACTATAAAACACTCATGAAGGAAATTGAGGAAGACACAAAGAAATGGAAAAATGGTCCATGCTCATGGATTGGAAGAACAAATATTGTGAAGATGTCAGTGCTACCTAGAGCAATCTACACATTCAATGCAATCGCCATCAAAATACCATCCACTTTTTTCAAAGAAATGGAACAAATAATCCTAAAATTTATATGGAACCAGAAAGGACCCCAAATAGCCAGAGGAATGTTGAAAAAGAAAA
Organism: Halichoerus grypus; assembly: GCF_964656455.1. Taxonomy (NCBI): domain Eukaryota; kingdom Metazoa; phylum Chordata; class Mammalia; order Carnivora; family Phocidae; genus Halichoerus; species Halichoerus grypus. The sequence continues at coordinate 30,483,013 of NC_135719.1, read as the reverse complement.
GCAAAGCTGGGGGCATCACAATTCCAGACTTCCAGCTCCATTACAAAGCTGTCATCATCAAGACAGTATGGTACTGGCACAAAAACAGGCACATAGATCAATGGAACAGAATAGAGAGCCCAGAAAAGGACCCTCAACTCTATGGTCAACTCATCTTTGACAAAGCAGGAAAGAATGTCCAATGGAAAAAAGACAGTCTCTTCAACAAATGGTGTTGGGAAAATGGGACAGCCACATGCAGAAGAATGAAACTGGACCATTTCCTTACACCACACACAAAAATAGACTCCAAATGGTTGAAAGACCTCAATGTGAGACAGGAGTCCATCCAAATCCTAAAGGAGAACACAGGCAGCAACCTCTTCGACCTCAGCCACAGCAACTTCTTCCTAGAAACATCGCCAAAGGCAAGGGAAGCAAGGGCAAAAATGAACTATTGGGACTTCATCAAGATAAAAAGCTTTTGCACAGCGAAAGAAACAGTCAACAAAACCAAAAGACAACCGACAGAATGGGAGAAGATATTTGCAAATGACATATCAGATAAAGGGCTAGTGTCTAAAATCTAAAGAACTTATGAAACTCAACACCCGAAGAACAAATAATCCAATCAAGAAATGGGCAGAAGACATGAGCAGACATTTTTCCAAAGAAGACATCCAAATGGCCAACAGACACATAGAAAAGTGCTCAACATCGCTCGGCATCAGGGAAATCCAAATCCAAACCTCAATGAGATGGCACCTTACACTAGTCAGAATGGTTAAAATTAGTAAGTCAGGAAAGGACAGATGTTGGCGGGGATGCGGAGAAAGGGGGACCCTCCTACACTGTTGGTGGGAATGCAAGCTGGTACAGCCACCCTGGAAAACAGTATGGAGGTTCCTCAAAAAGTTGAAAATAGAGCTACCATATGATCCAGCAATTGCACTACTGGGTATTTACCCCAATGATGCAAATGTAGGGATCCGAAGGGGTACGTGCACCCTGATGTTTATAGCAGCAATGTCCACAATAGCCAAACTGTGGAAAGAGCCAAGATATCCATCGAGAGAGGAATGGATAAAGAAGATGTGGTATATATATATATATATATATACATATATATATATATATATATATACAATGTAATATTATGCAGCCATCAAAAGGAATGAGATCTTGCCATTCGCAACAACGTGGATGGAACTGGAGGGTTTATGCTGAGCGAAATAAGTCAATCAGAGAAAGACATGTATCATATGACCTCACTGATATGAGGATTTCTTAATCTCAGGAAACAAACTGAGGGTTGCTGGAGTGAGTGTGTCGGTGGGAGGGATGAGGTGGCTGGGTGATAGACATTGGGGAGGGTATGTGCTGTGGTGAGCACTGTGAATTGTGCAAGACTTTGAATCACAGATCTGTACCTCTGAAACAAATAATGCAATATATTTTAAGAATAATAAAAAATAAGAAGATAGCAGGAGGGGAAGAATGAAGGGGGGGAATCAGAGGGGGAGACGAACCATGAGAGACGATGGACTCTGAAAAACAAACTTAGGTTTCTAGAGGGGATGGGGGTGGGAGGATGGGTTAGCCTGGTGATGGGTATTAAAGAGGGCACATTCAGCATGGAGCACTGGGTGTTATGCACAATGAATCATGGAACACTACATCAAAAACTAATGATGTAAAGTATAGTGATTAACATAATAATAAAAAATTTAAAAAAACTAATGATGTAATGTATGGTGATTAACATAACATAATAAAATTAAAAAAAAAAAAAAGCAAGCAGCAAGAACAACAAAAAAAGTATGCTACCAAATTTAACCAAAGAGTGACCAGGCCCAAGGATCTAGTTCCACACATATGTTCTCCTGCTAATCTAAATTTAGAAAGAGAGAAAAAGGACTCTCACCATTCTTTCTCCATTGGACTCTCTCTGCAGTTAGAGATTACAGGAGACTGACATGGTAAGAAATCTTATCTTCTGCTAACCATATGTCAGATATCCCAGGTTTTCTCACCTGCAGCAGTGTCCAGCAAGTGGTGTCCAGCAAGTCAAATATCCTGCTGACTACACCAACTGTCAGGGAGTAACAACTCCTGTCCCCTCAAAGGTCCTTCTAGCTGGCCTAAGAATCAAATTGACATGAGACAGATTAATAGGAGAAAAAAGAAGTTAATAGGCATACATATGGGGAATCTACACAGACATGGAAATTCCAAAGACAGTCAGGCAAAATGAGGTATATATATGTCATTCTGAACTAAGGAGAAGGAGGTAGGGGTCTGGGAATTCAGAGAAAAAAACACACTTCACAGGGAAATAAAAAGAGCATATATTTCACAATCAGATGTTTGTTCTATTATACAGATTGTTCATGCAGATACAATGTATCTCTGTTAATAACCCTATTCTGGGAAAGACCCTCAATTTAGATTCTTCTGTGTGATTTTTTTTTAAGATTTTATTTATTAATTTGACAGAGAGAGATAGCAAGTGAAGGAACACAAGCAGGGGGAGTCGGAGAGGGAGTAGCTGGCTTCCCGCCAAGCAAGGAGCCCGATGTGGGGCTCAATCCCAGAACCCTGGGATCATGACCTGAGCCGAGGGTAGACGTTTAACAACTGAGCCACCCAGGCGCCCCTAGATTCTTCTGTGTGATTAAGGGAGAGACAAAAGTTTCTCCTGAGGTTGCCTGGGTGGCTCAGTCGGTTAAGCATCTGCCTTCAGCTCAGGTCATGATCCCAGTGTCCTGGGATCAAGTCCCGCATTGGGCTCCCTGCTCTGCAGAGAGTCTGCTTCTCTCTCTGCCCCTACCCCACTCATTCTCTCTCCCTCTCTCTCTCTCTCAAATAAATAAATACAAATCTTTAAAAAAAAGTTTCTCTTGAGCCCGCAGGATATCAAGTGCCTTCAGATCAAAATAATCCACATGCCAATGTGGCACATTCTGGGGGGTCCTTTCTTTACCCTTTCTTCAGTGGGTAACAAAGTATGGAGGTATTTTGTCAGGTTGGGAATAAAAGTCCTTCAATACTCTAAAATCCCTACAAAGATTTGTATCTCTTTTACATTCTTAGGGGTTGGATAGGCTTGCAGCTTATCAGCCACAGTTTTTGGGACAACATGAGTCTTATCCAACCAGACAACACCCAAAACCGTACAGCAGTGTCTGGATCTTGAATTTTCTGTGGGTTCATTTCCAGTTCTTTTCCTGGCAGATGCCCCAGGAAAGCCTGCAAAGTGTTCTGCAAAGGCAATTCTTTACATGTTAACATTATCTTATCAGTGTAATGGGTTCATATCACTGATGTAGGGAAGGAGAACAGGGAGAAATCCCAGGCTACCATCCCATGACATATTGTGGGGCTATGCAGGTAGCTTTGGGAGAGCACTTGAAAGGTTTATCATTGTCTCTTCCACATGAAGGCAAATTGATCTTAGCTATCAGTTATAACCTGTGCTTATCAGTCTTTCCCAAGAATCTTCTGGAATATGAAGCACTTTTGCAGGAACACTTTTTGCCAAAGCATCAGAGTAAAACAATAACTGTAACAAAAGACTTAAAAATGGCCATGGTTAAAGATATGGTGAGAGTTTCTTATAAACCTGGTAAAGGTAAAACAGAAACTTAATTTTTTGGGGCAAATAAAGAAAAAAAAAAAAAACCCTGTGTTTATAATTTCTGATCAAGAGCAGACCAACAATCCAGGAAAATTTTGTCTTTTTTTTAAAAGATTTTATTTATTTATTTGACAGAGCAAGAGAGAGCACAAGCAGGGGAGCAGCAGAAGGAGAGGGAGAAGCAGGCTCTCCGTTGAGCAGGGAGCTGGACATGGTACTTGATCCCAGGACCCTGGGATCATAACCTGAGCTGAAGGCAGATGTTTAACCGACTGAGCTACCCACGTGCCCCCAAAATTTTGTCTTTTTAACACAGAGAAAGAGAGAATTCAATCTTATACCAGTATATATATATTTTTAAAGATTTTATTTATTTATTTGAGAGAGAGTGAGAGCAAACACAAGAGCAGGAACAGAGGTAGTGGCAGGCAGAGGGAGAGAGAAAAGCTGACTCCCTGCTGAGCAGGGAGCCCAAAGTGGGGCTCCATCCCAGGACCCTGGGATCATGACCTGAGCTGAAGGCAGATGCTCAACCAACTGAGCCACCCAGGTGCCCCAAGATTTTATTTTTAAGTAATCTCTACACCCAATATGAGGCTCAAACTCACAACCCAAGATCAAGAGTTGCATGCTCCACCAACTGAGCAGCCAGGCACCCAGCAGTCTGCATTTTTAAGAGCCCTCCCCCATCACTTTTTTTTTTTTTTCCTTCAGTCTCTGTGGGCAATGTTTTGGTTATTTCCTGAGTTGTTTATATTTCTAAGACATGATAAGACATAATTTAAGGGACAGAGAAAGGATGAAACTTTTCTCTCTAAAGAGTTTTGGAGGTAATTGCTATTTAAAAATTTTCTTTGTATTAAGCATCAGAAGGCATGGGGCATTTTGTTTTCTCATTTGCTCTACACCCAACATAGGGCTTGAACTTATGACCCTGAGGTCAAGAGTTGCATGCTCTATGGACTGAGTCAGGCAACCACCCCACGATATATTTCTTTGGTTTTTATCACTTTTCAGAGATTGCACCACCTAGCATCCTAATTAGGATCTGTCACAACTGCCCTGATGTTTATCTATGGCATCTTGTGCCCACTTAGCTTTGCAAAACAGCACACTAGGATCATTAAATTTTTATCCTGCTCTGCCATCTCATCCGCCAGCCCCAAAGCCATCAGGCTAGTTGGCACTCTCATGTCCTTTTCTAATATTAGTTCATTTTTTAACCTCTAGTCATGAGCTTCAGCCTCCAGCCTGGTATTGATGGCCAGCTGAACTGCCCATAGTAGAGGCCAGCCTACTGCAGGTACCATGTGTTTTCCTTCCTTGCTGCAGTGTACAATTTGCCATTTCTCCAACAAGCACATTAGATTTTCCAGCATTGTCTAGGTGTCCCTGTATTTATGCAGCAGTCTAAAAGTATCTGACATATGCATCACCTCTCCCTACACAGAGGTCGATGGACAACTCAGGATTTCTCCCATGAATACTTCTTTCCCAAGGCCTATTTCTTTGGTCTTCAGGTTGGCTCATCAACTGTAGGTTCACAACCCTCTCAGGAGCATTTCTGGTGTAATCTGAAACTGGACCCCATATGCAGAGGGCAGGGGGAGACTGAAGAAAGAAGCAGGCCACTCCAGGTTGGTAGGTGGCAATTTTAATAATCTCAAAGGAAACTTACATATGAGGCTTGTCTTGGGTGATAGCAAGAAGAATGGATCCCCACACCACCCACCAAATCTTAAAAGTTTCTAAAGAGGCCCTAACTGGGCTCAATCACATATACTGTGCAGGTAATTCAACATCGCATCATCATCTTAAGGCTATGTCCTTGGAGCAGCCCCTGGGAGTAGGAAGGCAAGTGGAATTCACATTCAAGGACAGGGGGAGGTGAATGCAGAGGGGCGTTTGAGTGTCTGGTCCAACTCATGGGTCAATCAGTGATCATGTCTTTTTTGATCATGTTCCCCAAATGAGGGACCTTAATTATGTCTGCAGTATCTCTTCACTTTTGTCATACAGCCTAACATAATCACAGTAGTGATATCCTTTACCATATTCTATTGGCAGGTTCTACCCTCACTCAAGGGGATGAGATTGCATAAAGGTATGACTAATTGGGGGTCATTCTAAAGTGTTTCCCCCTTAGGCACCACACTTCAGACACCATCTGCTGCACTGCAAGCGCACACCAGTTCTCTCATCAGACCAGCTGGTGATTTTATGCTCTATCAGGTTTTCCCTGTTCCAACATAGATTATGGTTCTGTTCTGCTAAGGATATTCCTAGAAAGTGCTTATGCATTCTGTGTGCCTTTATTATGTACTTAGCAGCTTCCCCATGTATGTAGAACTGAACATTTTGTAGCTGAATTTATTATTATTATTAATTATTATCATCATTAATTCTTGAGGTTTTATGTGAGGAAAAAAGTCTTTAATACCAACATTTTCCATCTTTGGCTTTGAAAAACCTGGTATTCGTATTTTCCTTTCCACTGGCATCTCAGTGAGTATATCGGAGTTCTTTAAATATAGAGTTTGTCTTTTGCTATTCCTGGTCTTGACTTATGGCTGTACTGGAGCAGGGATATTCAGGTAGGGCCAAGAGTAATGTGAAATACTTCAATGTTGTGCCCAAAGTATAAATTGCTATAGGACAGGAAGATGATGTAAAGAGTAATACAGAGAGAGTACATTTGTAATGGCAATATATTTTCATAATGTTCTTACTAATGCTCCAGGAAATGTTCATTCTTTAGATTTGTTAATATATTTAATTCCCAAAAGTTTCAATAAAGTGATCATTTTTATTATTGACATGCAACAGATAAGGAAATGAAGCATTGGTAGTGAGATGGAATTAAATAAGTACCCCATATTCTTAGATCTAGTAAGTGCGGATCCAGGAAGACATTACAATGAACTAATTGGGTGTATTTACCCCCACAGTTTCAACAATGGCCATACTATAATTACAACTAAAGCAGTGCTGGAGTTAAGGCATTGCCAACCTCTCCCTGAAGTAAGAAGGGAGACTAATATAGTAAGTTAGTTGACTTATGGGAAGCCTTAGTCCAAGTCCAAGTGTTAGGAAGGGAAAGTACTGGTAATACCATCTCCCTGTGGGCAGGAAGACAATAAGACAACAGTAAGACAATTGTTCCAATGAGATTTTAGAAGTAAGTGGAAGTCTCTTAGGAGTGTTTTCCTTCCAGAAGAAGGCAAAACTGCATAGGGAGAAAGTTTTTGCTGTTTGTCCTTCACACTGTCATTTTATTCCAGACTGCAAAAGAATGGAGGTCTCTACTTACCACTACTGTTTTACAGTGTGACTCAGGAAGACCAAGATGAAGAACTAGACATTGAGACTGAAGGAATGGAATCTGAAAATAAGTCCTTGATAGTATTGCTGAACCACCATTTCAGTCCTTTCCTGTTTCTCCTAGGATTGCTTGTTGCATGTAACTGATGAATCCACTCCATGTTAAGATAACTCAGATAGATGTTATGTTTCACACAGCAAAGCATAATTGAAAAAAAGAGAAAGAGTTTATTTCCCTGAATGATGTGCTCAGAAAATGTCCAGTTCCTTTATAAATGAAGAATCAATTCCAGTTGTGTAAATGTGAAAAAGAAAGGAGACATTCCTTAGGAAGATTTTGCATAGAAAATGGCAAAGCTGAAAAAAATGTCATTTGCTCTATTGTCTTCATGCATTGTACTTATTCCTGACAGCATGAAAGCCAGCTCCAATTTACTGCCCATGAAACAATAACATGAGGATGAAGGGCTACACATTAAGCATGGAGAAAATGGAACCTAGATGGAGTCTGAGTCCTTGTTGGCATGGTTGATCTACCATCCCAGCCCTTGTCTGCCTCTCGAAAGATTTCATTTTGTCCTGATAAAGGTTAAACCATCATGTTTTTTTTTTTTAATTTAAATTCCTGTTAGTTAACATAGTGTAATATTAGTTTCAGTTGCACAGTTTAGTGATTCAACACTTATATACAACACCAGGTGCTCATCACGATAATTGCACTCCTTAATCCCCATCACCTACTTAACCCAACCCCCCATCCACCTCCCCTCTGGTAACCATTAGTTTGTTCTCTATGGTTAAGAATTTGTTTCTTGGTTTGCCTCTCTCTTTTTTTCCCCTATGCTTGTTTGTTTTGTTTCTCTTTATTTCTTTAAAAAAATATTCTATTTATTTATTTGAGAGAGAGACAGAGAGCTAGAGAAAGAAAGAGAGCATGAGTGGGGGAGGGGCAAAGGGAAAAGGACCAGCAGACTCCCAGCTGAGCACAGAGCCCTGACATGGAGCTCGATCCCAGGATCCCGAGATCATGACCTGAGCCGAAGTCAGAGGTTTAGCCAACTGAGCCACCCAGGTGCCCCTTGTTTTGTTTCTTAAATCCCACACGAGTGAAATCAAATTCCGCATATGAGTGAAATCATATTTGTCTTTTTCTGACTATTTTGCTTAGCATGTACTCTCTAGCTCTATCCACACGGTGGCAAATGCAAGATTTTATTTTCATCATGTTTTAAAATAAACAGATTTTCTTTTTCCATAGTGAATGTGTGTTGCCAGCCTTTCCTGCTTAACTCTTGTGGCAAAAAAATGGTTTTTTGTTTCTGTTTGGACAGATGGCTCTTGGTATTTCATGTGTGATGGCATGTGAACTTCTATCTCTTTCCCATTTGGTTGCCTCTCTTAGCCTCCTTTTCTTGCTTAAGAAAAGGCTCACCAGGAAGCCATTTGGTTCAGTCAATGAAGTTTTGACTTTTAGGGAGGAATAGAAACTAGGAAGACATTTGGTTCAGTTGGTGAAGCATCAGCTTTTGGGGAGGACCAATGCTCACAGATTTACTATGGGATTCATTTGATTTGTTTATTGTTGCAGCATTGGGTATATTTGAATGAAATAGCCCTGTTATAACTGAAAATCAGAAATGACAATTTATCACTGCATGCAGCCCTTTGGGCTATATGCTCCGAAATTGGGCAATCTTTTTCTGCAACACTGCAAAAAATCCATTAGTCTCCTGAGAAAAAAATGACCAGTTAATCGATCAATAAGTTTTAATACCATCTTGCAATTAGATTTGTTTTGTAAAATGGAGATATTTGGAAATTGAGCCTTTAAGATTATATTTGCATCTTGTTTATGTATTTGAATGTGTGTCCATGTACATTGTAAATGTGTGTTTATTTTCTCCAACTCCAGATGGTATTGCTAAAATTAATTTGTAAAAGAGCTCTATTTAATTGGTTTAAAGGTAAGTTCTTATAAGAATTGGATATTCTAAAACTCAAATAGAAATCCAAATGTTTTACAAGTTTACATGATCTTGGAAAATATTCAATGTTAAAGCTAAATAAAGGTTGTTGGTTTAATTAAGTAGACATGTCTTTAGAATTATCAGCATTAAATGTAAAACTCATATTCTGCCTGTGTTTACTGAAAGGCAGAAAGTTCATGTTATCGCCATTGTAAAATTTGTCAGAACAAAAGAAAAATAAAACATTAGAACTTTAAGGCCTCATAAAGTTTTATGGGCAATCTAAGAACAAATAAACAAATTTAAATTTTAATAACTGTAATTAAGACTACTGTAAATTATAGGGGAAACACTTCTGTATGCAAGGGAATTGACACCAGTTATTTAAAGAGGGAAAATGGGGACACCTGGGTGATGCAGTAGGTTAAGTGTACAACTCTTGATTTCTGCTCAGGTCATGATCTCAGGGTCATGATCAAGCCCATCAGTTCCATGCTCATTGGGGAGTCTGCTTGAGATTCTCTCTCTCTCCCACTCCCTCTGCCCCTCCCCCTGTGTGTGCACTCTCTCTCTCTCAAATTAATAAATCTAAACAAAAAAATAAAGAAGCAAAATGTAGGAAAAAGAACGAATGTACAAAGGAAAGTTGTAGAAGTTTTGTGAGAAAGGAATCTTTGAAAAGTAATTTTGCACATGGTTGTGACTAAGATTATGATTAGTATGTAAAGTTTATTAGGGGGTGATCAACATCTGGGTAAGACAAGGGAGAATAAGAGAGCAAGATTAGGGGTGCCTGGGTGACTCAGTTGTTAAGCGTCTGCTTTTGGCTCAGGTCACGATCCCAGGGTCCTGGGAATGAGCCCCGCATCGGGCTCCCTGCTCGGCGGGAAGCCTGCTTCTCCCTCTCCCACTCCCCCTGCTTGTGTTCCCTCTTTCGCTGTGTCTCTCTCTGTCAAATAGATAAATTAAATCTTTAAAAAAAAAAAGAGAGCAAGATTAGGCAGAAGTTGAGCAGTGATACAACATCAACAGAAGCCTTAGCTGATTCTCTGAGGAATTCCAAAAGTTGGTTACCCTTTGGAATCATTTTAAATTGAGGCAAATGGTTGGACTTTTTTTTTAACATATAATTTATTATTTGTTTCAGAGGTATAGGTCTGTGACTCGTCAGTCTTACACAATTCCCAGGGCTCACCATAGCACATACCATGCCCAATATCCATCACCCAGCCACCCCATCCCTCCCACCCTCCTCCACTCCAGCAACCCTCAGTTTGTTTCCTGAGATTAGGAGTCTCTTATGGTATGTCTCCCTCTCTGGTTTCCTCTTGTTTCATTTTTCCCTACCTTCCCCTATGATCTTCTGCCTTGTTTCTTAAATTCCTCATATCAGTGAGATCATATGATAATTGTATTTCTCTGATTGACTTATTTTGCTTAGCATAATACCCTCTAGTTCCATCCATGTCATTGCAAATGGCAAGATTTCACTTTTTTGATGGCTGCATAATATTCCATTGTATATATATATACTACATTTTCTTTATCCATTCATCTGTTGATGGACATCTTGGCTCTTTCCATAGTTTGGCTATTGTGGACATTGCTGCTATAAACACTGGGGAGCAGGTGCCCCTTTGGATCACTACATTTGTGTCTTTGGGGTAAATATCCAGTAGTGCAATTTCTGGGTCGTAGGGTAGCTCTATTTTCAACTTTCTGAGGAACCTCCATACTGTTTTCCAGAGTGGCTGCACCAGCTTGCATTGTGACCAACAGTGTAGGAGAGTTCCCCTTTCTCCGCAACCTCTCCAACATCTGTCATTTCCTAAGTTGTCAGTTTTAGCCATTCTGACTGGTGTGAGGTGGTATGTCATTGAGGTTTTGATTTGTATTTCCCTGATGCCAAGTGATGTTGAACACTTTTTCATGTGTCTGTTGGCCATTTGGATGTCTTCTTTGCAGAAATGTCTATTCATGTCTTCTGCCCATTTCTTGATTGGGTTATTTGTTCTTTGGGTGTTGAGTTTGATAAGTTCTTTATAGATTTTGGATACTAGAATGGCTGGACCTTTATGACAGTCACTGAATATGACCATGTGGGAAGAGGGCATTTGGCAAAGCAGCTGTCTTCAGTCAAGGTAATCCTTGATGGTGTCTGAGAGTTGAGAACTGTTGGTAGCATCCCTACAGCTGAGAGTCCTTTATTCCTGATGGAGATTATGATCAGCACATTGTGTCATCCACCATAGGAACTCCTATCCATGCAGTGCCCTGGATATCCCTAACTCAGTATTTTTAAAAGTTTTTATTTAAATTCCAGTTAGTTAACAGACAGTGTAATATTAGTTTCAGGTGTACAACATAGTGATTCAACACTTCCATGTAACACCCGGTGCTCATTTCAGTAAGTATATATCAACATGGGAGATAATAGGGAGGGGAAAAAGGAGGGACTGCATAAAAAAAAAAATTATCTTGTTGGAATGAATGGGCTTTAAGATCAGAAGTACATTTGTATAAGATTGGAATTTGTTTTTTCTCCATTAAAATGACAGTTTTCAGGGTGCCTGGGTGGCTCAGTCGTTAAGCATCTGCCTTCGGCTCAGGTCATGATCTCCAGGTCCTGGGATCGAGCCCCGCATCAGGCTCCCTGCTCAGTGGGGAGTCTGCTTCTCCCTCTCCCTCCACCTCTCCCCACTGCTCCTACTCTCTCTCTCTCTCTCTCTGTATCTCTCTGTCTCAAGTGAATAAATAAAAAATTCTAAAAAATAAAAAAAAATAAAAAAATAAAATGACAGTTTTCTCAGATTATTGGTTTAAATTGTAAACAAAGATTTTTCCTTATCTTTAATCTGCCTAGAAAAACAAAGCTCCACAATGTTTTGTCTTTATTAGGTCTTTAATTACTTAGAGTTGAATCTTCTCAACATTAAAAGAACTAAGTTTTGTTAATTATACAATCCTCTGTATTTGCCTTAGAATGTCTTATTGCCACCTTGGCTAATAAGTTTTGTAATAATCTTTAATATTATTTAAACATGTGCTTCAAAACCTTCTGATATTTCGAATGTTCCAAAATATAACTTCTAAATGAAGTCTTCTTGACTAATTAGGCTTGTCTATTTGGTGTGTCAACTAATTTGGGAAGCATTGTCAAATAAGTGATGATAAACAGTATTTCCTTTTCAATTGCATTGTAATGACAAGTATAGGTCTCTGGTACCTTTAAGATTCTTATATTTTCATGGTAATATATTTATTTGCATAAGTTCAATAAGAACCTGGTCTTATGACAGTATACATTTGAAAACATTGGTACATAACCAAGGTTTTGACTGGAATGTCACATTTGAGAGAGATAGTTAGAGACTCAAGTATGACCAGACTGATTTAAGGAATTAAGGTTGACTTTACAGAGACAATGAAGTGTCTTGGAAAAATTGGCCTGGCACTTTGCTTACAGGGTTCCCAGCAGCCTTACATGGTAAGTAAAGAAGGTCACTTCCTGGCAGGTGCAGGAACCTCAAGATATTTTGGGGACCTCAAAAAGAGAAGAATTCACTCAAAACCTTAGGTATTGCAGGTAAAGTCTGATGACAAGCACTTGGCTTGTCTTCTTAGCTTCAAAAGGCTGTTAAATGTTCAGTTTGAAATTCCTTATGGAATGTTCCAGCAAAGTAGACTAAAAACAAACAAAAACAAAAACAAAAAACAGACCACTATATGGCCAATCACTATTCTTGATGTGCTTTTGTAAATAACTAGGCCAAGTTTGTTCCCATTTTCTCAGCTTGGGGTCATTGACAACTAAAACTGCTCTCTCTTTCCCTGCAAACTGAAGCTAGACAACTTGAGGTAATCTTCAAAGGAAAATTGCCACAGGGACACCTGGGTGGCTCAGTCGGTTAAGTGTCTGCCTTTGGCTCAGGTCATGATCCCAGGGTCCTGGGATCGAGTCCCGCGTTGGGCTCCCTACTCAGCGGGGAACCTGCTTCTAGCCTATGCCAGCCGCTCCCCCTGCTTGTGGTCTCTCTCTCTCTCTCTTTGACAAATAAATAAATAAATAAATAAATAAATAAATAAATAATCTTTTAAAAAAAATGCCACAACAACCCATGCCTGTGCATGACTGTTGCTATATAGACCATTGAGAAAGATTACCAGAGACATTACAGATAATTGAACAAGTTTGTTCCAGCCTTCCTAATTTGGTGGACCTATCGTTGGAAAATGCAGACTTTGAGATGTTTATGGATGGGAACAGTTTTATGGATCAAAGACAAGACCTGGATATAGTGGTGACCCATGAGCTATTGTCCACTGCTGAGGACACCAGAAATCAAACTATTTGAAATAATATTTTTAAATGAGTGCAGAAAGTTTCCACTCCTCTACCCCCCCATTTCTGCAAGAAGTAACTACAGTGGTCATTATCGCAATGCCCTCAAGAATGAGAAATATTCAAAAGACAGTGGAGATTGAAACCAGTATCCAAAGGATTAATGGGACTGGTCACAGCTGCAGACTAAGAAGTACAACTCAAACTTTTTTACCCAGACTGTTTTGGTTTGCTTTTAAATTTCCCTGACCAGCTTCATTTGGGAAAATGGGTTTGAGGCTTGCCCTCCCATCTCCTCATTTGGCTGCCTCTGGAATAAACCCTTTCTTTGCTGCATGTTCAACATCTTAGTGATTATGTTTGTGCATTAGGCAGAAGTTGGGTTCAGTTACACAGGCAATGCATAAATGACCTAAGAGCTTCTCAGTATGTCCTGTCAGTCTTATTCTAAGCAGAGATGGAACTGCTGGAAATCAAACTGATTGCTTGATTTAAAAGACAAATTGAACGTTCTGTATATATCTATGAGGTCCATCTGGTCCAGTGTAACATTCAAAGCCCTTGTTTCTTTGTTGATTTTCTGCTTATTTTGGTTAACAGTTGGCTTATGTAGATGGCTGCTCCCATGTTGGGGGCATAGATATTTACAACTGTTAGATCTTCTTTTGGATAAACCCTTTAAGAATGATAGAGTGTCCTTCTGTGTCTCTTATTACAAACTTTAGTTTAAAATCTAATTTGTCTGATATAAGAATTGCTACCCCAGCTTTCTTTTGAGGTCCGCTGGCATGGAAGATGGATCTCCATCCCTTCACTTTCAGTCTGGATGTATCTTTAGGTTCAAAATGAGTCTCTTGTAGACAGCATATGGATGGGTCCTGTCTTTTTATCCAATCTGCAACCCTGTGCCGTTTTATGGGAGCGTTTAGGCCATTCACGTTGAGAGTGATTATTGAAAGATATGAATTAATTGTCATCATGTTGCCTGTGAAGACGTTGTTTTTATAGATTGTCCCTGTAAATTTCTGTTGTATATCACTCTTGGGGTCTTTCTCCTTTTATAGAACCCCCCCTTAATATTTCTTGTAGGGCCGGCTTAGTGGTCACATATTCTTTCAGTTTCTGCCAGTCTTGGAAGCTCTGCATCTCTCCATCCATTCTAAATGACAGCCTTGCTGGATAAAGTATTCTTGGCTGTATGTTCTTCTCGTTTGGTACCCTGAATATGTCTTGCCAGGCCTTTCTGGCTTGCCAGGTCTCTGTGGATAGGTCTGATGTTATTCTGATGTTCTTCCCTCTGTACGTAAGGAATCTCTTCCCCCTAACTGCCCTTAAGATGGTTTCCTTGGTTCTAAGATTTGCGAGTTTTACTATTACATGCTGGGGGGCATTGGTCTGTTTTTCTTGATCTTGGGAGGGGTCCTCTCTGCCTCTAGGACATGAATGTTTCTTTCATTCCCCAGATCAGGGAAGTTCTCAGCTACAATTTGCTCAAATATATCTTCTAGTCCTCTCTCTCTCTCCACCTGTCAGGGATTCCAATAATTCTGACATTGGAACGCTTCATGGTGTCACTTATTTCCTTGATTCTATTTTCATGGGTTCTGAGTTGTTTTTCTCTGGCCTCCTCTTTTCCCTTTTTATGTATTAAATTGTCTTCCAGGTCACTAATTTGTTCTTCTGCCTCACTTACCCTAGCTGTTAGATTATCTAGATTAGATTAGATTTCATTGATAGCATTTTTAAATTCTGCCAATTCAGCTTTCATTTCTGAACCCCCAGGTTCATAGGGTGTGTACTGTTAAGGTGAGGGCATTTATTGGGAAAATGGGCATTTATTATTTAATGTGGGATGGGGATGCATGGGAACACCTTAGTGAAGCTGGGTACATGGAGTTCCTATATTTTAATGAGTCTTTTTTGCCTGTGGAAATGGTCCACAAGGCCTACCAAAAGCAGTTTCCTTTTAGGTGGTAATGTCAGCAATATACCTTCACTATCTTTTTTTTTTTTTTTAATGCAGAAAAAGATTTAATTTTTAGATGAGATATTCCAGGTGCTTTTGTAAGAACTTAACTGTCATTGTATACAGAACATACAATCATCTCAACATACAGGTTACTCCACTTTGAATACTCTATGAAAGTTAAAAAGTTTCTAGTTTAAAAGGCTTTGTCTTATTTCCTAGGATAATGAGGCAATATGCTTATTAAAACACTAGTTTGCAGAAGTGAGTACATTATAGGTAGTTCATTAATGTTCTTCATCTGTAACTTAAAGGTTAAATGTGAGGAATTAGAATTTTTATTATCAGAACTGCATAGCAAAACCATGTCCAGATGATAGACATACCAAATAATCTATAGATCAAGATAACCTGTAAGCCATTTAATAAGTCCAATTTAAAGCAAAAACAAATGTTAGGAGAGATACTAAATGATATCTAGGGTAGCAAAGTTTTGAAATACTTCATCCTATTTTTATTTTTTAAATTATTTATTTATTTGTATTTATTTAAATTCAATTAGCTAACATATAGTACACCATTAGTTTCAGATGTAGAGTTCAATAATTCACCAGTTAGGTATAACACCCAGTGCTCACCACATCACATGCCCTCCTTATTGCCCATCACCCAGTTAGTTAGCCCAACCCCCTACCCACCTCTCCTCCAGCAATCCTGTTTGTTTTCCAGAGTTAGTCTCTCATGGTTTGTCTCTCTTTCTTATTTCTTCCCATTCAGTTTCCCTCCCTTCCCCTATGATCTTCTGCACTGTTTCTTATATTCCACATGAGTGAAACCCTATGATAATTGTCTTTCTCTGATTGACTTATTTCACTTAGCATAATACCCTACAGTTCCATCCATGTCGATATAAATGGTAGGTATTCATCCTTTCTGATGGCTGAGTAACATCCTATTTTTTAATGCAATAAAAGTTCTCAAATGTTAAATAGTCACATGCATCTAAGATCATTTATCCCATGACAACAAACTGCTGAGTCATTTGGTTATTTGGAAATTATTTGGGCTAAGTTCACTCTACATTGTGGCATGGAGCAGTCATAAATTGAAGGTGCAAATGCCTGAATGGAAACATAGCTTAAATCATTTATTTATGCTACTATTCTACACAGACACACTAATGCTATGGGAGACGTTTACAGTTAGTTGTACTAAGTCCTGATATAGATTAACAAGCTTGATGAGACAATACAAAAAGGCCACAGGTCATGCACAAACTAAAGAATATCTTAACTATGTGGGTATAGCAACACTCCAGTTGCATGTTTAGTTCATAGGGATGTTGATCAATCTTTCCTTCCACTAGATATCATACTTCTCATTACACTGATGACATTATGCTGAATGGAACTAGTGAGTGGGAATAACAAATACTCTAGACTTAATAGCAAGACATTTAAGTGTTAATGGGTGTGTAATTAATGCAAATAAAATCTAGGGAATTTTACCTAAAAGAAAATTATAGGAATCCAGTGGTTTTTGGGTTTTCCTACAATCTAGAAAGAGGCACAATTGCTTGTGAGTCACAAGCTTTCAATCAATTCTTCAACTTGAGCCAGTTTACAGACCCTGAACTCCTGAATTAATGGGAGACCTCGATGAAAGACCCTGGAACACTACCAAGAATATATAATGTTAATCTCTCTCTGAGCCTTCCCTAAAGGGACCTATGGCTTTTTACCAGGGTAACTGTACATTGTAGGAAAGGAAATAATTAGACCATTCAGGGACTACTGGATGCTTCTCTGAACACACACTGTTTTAGGATAACTAAAATATCACTACAGTCTTCCAGTCAGATTAGGGGCTCATGGTATTCAGGGTATCAATGGAGTTTTAGCACAGATCTATCTCACATTGTGTCCAGTGGGTCTCTGAACACATTCTATGTTTCCTCCCCCAGTTTTAGAATATATAATTGGAATAAAAATACTTAGCAGCTGACACAATCCCCATATTGGTTCTATGACCTGCAGAGTGAAGACTATTAAGGTAGGAAAGGGCAAATATAAACTATTAGAATTGACTATACCTAAGAAGATAGTAAATAAAAAGTTAAACTTCTTTCTTGGTGGGATTTCAGAGATTTGTGCCACTAACAAGAACTTTTGAGATGCAGGGGTATTGATTCTTACACACCCTTATTCAGGTATTCAGTTTTTGTTTGTTGTTTTTAAAATTTTATTTATTTGACAGAGAGAGAAAACACAAGCAGGGAGTGTGGCCAGCAGAGGCAGAGGGAGAAACAGCTCTTCACTGAGCAAGGAGCCTGATGTGAGACTCAATCCCAGGACCCTGAGATCATGACCTGAGCCGAAGGCAGATGCTTAACTGACTGAGCCACCCAGGCATCCCTCAGGTCTGCAGTTTGCCCTACATAGAAGACAGATTGATCTTGGAAAAAGGTTGTGGATTATACCACAATCTTAGCCAAGATTACATCACAAGCTTAGCACAAGCTTGTGATTTCATCCCCAGCTGCTATACCAGATGTAGTTATTTTGCTTGAGCAAACTCACACATCCCTGCACCTGTATGCATTTACTGATATGGCAAATGCTTTTTCTTTATACCTGTCCATGAGGCCCACTGGAAGCATTCTTCTTACAGCAGTCAAGGCCAGCAACATACCTTTACAGTCTTACCTCAGTGGGTATATAAACTCTCAGCCCTATGTAGCAATTTAGATATTAGGGATTTTTTTTTAAGATTTTATTTATTTATTTGTCAGAGAGAGAGAGCACAAACAGGGGGAGCAGTAGGCAGTGGGGGAGGCAGGCTCCCTGCTGAGCAAGGAGCCCAGTGTGGCACTCGATCCCAGGACCCTGGGATCATGACCTGAGCTGAAGGCAGACACTTAACCAACTGAGCCACCCAGGTGTCCTGGTATTACTTTTCTCTTCCACAATATATATTAAAAATATATCACATTAATGACATTATGTTGATAGAACTTCTAGAGCAGGATTTTCAACTTCTCTACATTTATTGGCAATATTTTGCATGTCAGAGAGTATGGAATAAGTCTGACTAAAATTCAGGGGCCTTCTAACTCAGTGAAATTTCTAGGAGTCCAGTGCTGTAAGGCATGTCCAGATAACCCTTTTAAGGTGAAGGATAATTTTTTTTTGCATCAAGCCCCTCCTACAGCAGGAAAGACACAATGTTGGTGGGCCTCTTTAGATTTTGGATGCTATGTATTCCTCACACATAATTGCATGAAATGGCTGTACACACCTTCCTAGTCCTGTTGCACTTCCTTCTCTCTCCTAGCCTATACCTATTCCATAATGGGGAGTTCCCTGCAACAGTTGACAGAAGAAAAGATGTGGGGCTGGTTTATAGATGGTTCTGCACCACGTGCACATACCACCCAAAAGTAAATTACAACCCATCTCTGGGACATCTCTGAAGCACAGTGGTGAAGGGAAATCCTCCCAGGGACAGGACATCAAGAAGTTCGCATGATTGTTCTCTTAATTCAGAAGAAGAAATGACTAGACGTGCAGTTATATATTAATTTATGAGCTCTGGCAAGTGGTATGTCTCACTGGTCAGAGTTTTGAGAGAAAAATGAATGTAAAATTGTTGATAATGACATTACGGGAAGAAATATATGGATAGACCATTTCCAGTGGGCAAAATAACATGAAAATATTTGTGTCCTGTGTGAAAGCTTACTAAATGGTAACTTTGGAAGAGGAAGATTTCAACAACCTCGTGGGTAGGATGACATGTTTCCATGGATATCAGTCAGCTTCTTTCCACAGCTACCTCTGTCATTGCCCAACATGCTCATGAACAAAGAGGCCATGGTAGCAGATAAAGACGTTATGCATCGACTCAACAGCACTGATATACACTTACCAAGTCTGAGTGACCAATCTGCCAGTGGTGGACAGCAACAGTAATTTCCTGGTATAACACCTGAGGTGTTCATCCTGCTATTTGGTGACAGGTTAATTATATTCCTATGCTTCCATGATGGAAGGGGCAGCTTTTCGTCCTTACTTGAAAAAAAAACAAAAACAAAAACACAAAAACACACACAAAAAAACCCCCAGAATTCAGATTCAGAAATCAAGTGATGAAAATAAGAGTAGGACCATTTTTGCTTCCAGTTCCTGTGATTTTTGTGCTCTGGTGATTTAGAGGCCTTCATTCCAGTGGAAGGAATGTTTCCATCAGGAGATAAAACAATAATTCTCCTGAATGAAGTATAAGACTGCAACCTGGCCACACTGGGCTCCTCACGCCTCTGAATCAACATGTAAGGAAGGGAGTTTAAGTGTGTTCTAGGGTGATTATTTGTGATTACTGTCAGAGAAAAGCCATAGCTAAGCAATAAGTTAAAGTGGTAAAAGCAGATTTATTCAGAACTATTGTAATAGGGTAAAATAGATCTCAGTGTTGATTAAACTGGAGTCAATTCTGAATACAGCATGAGCATGTAGTTATTTATGGCTGAGGAGTTTGAGAGGAGTTAATGGATTGAAAATTACTAAAACAAAATATAACTAACTGTAAGGAAATTTTGGCTAAACAGATCTAATATGATTATTGCTAAAGACAAGCCAGGCTTACCAGAAATCACCTGGAGCTTGGTGGAGAATGAGAAATCTGATTAGATATCCAGGATGAGAAGATATGGAGGATGTGGGATACTTTCTATATTAACTTATCAGCATTCTTGCTAAAGAGTTTACAA